>NW_027192737.1:0-305666 GCF_949987515.2 Delphinus delphis | reverse complement strand
CAGGGTCTCAAATTTAGAAAACCAACTTATGCTTGCTTAAGGGTAAAGGTGAGTTGGGGTGCTGCATAAAACCAGAGATTGAAATGAGCACAGATAAAGTTCCTTAAGTCAAATATGGAATAGACAAGAGCTACTCCTTGCTCAACGAAATGGACTCAACACCGCATATTAAACGCCTAAGAATGTACCTGACTAGTAAGTATCTTAAAACCTATGGATTGCTATGTCTCCGAAAGAGAATCAAGCATGTGTACAGGGGCATAAACGCAGCAGTGATAGGATTGGAGAGGTTCGGTGAGCAAATGAAGACCCTTTGAAGTCATATTGCATGGTACCCATTGCACGGGTCTTAACTCTCCAGGTTTAAGGTATTCTTCCTTCAGCTAAAACATGCATGTGGAACCCAAGTATGATCAACCATGTGAACGGGAGACGTGTTCAAATATGTCTCAGTTTTCCTCCCCTCGTACTCGGGTGCAACATTCCAGACGCTTAACGAACACTCTCCCCACTTGGAGAGTCAGCGCCTTTAACCTCCTGTTTGGCCCAGTTTGCAATTTCTGCGGAAGATGAACAGGAATAGCGAGAACCAATGAGAGACTAGCTGGAGGTGTCTGGACGGGCAAATTTAACTCTCATTTCCCACCAGGAAGAGGAAATAACCAAAGGCTCAGCGTGCCGTGCCGGAACCAGATTAGGGCCTGAAGCCAGCCTGCGGAGTTGCGGCCAGGTCACAAGAAAGCAAGTTGAAGAAAGGAGCTCAGGGGCACTGTAATTCACAAACCTGCAGAGTTATAAATGACAGCTATCGTCCAAAAATAGACTGAAGTAAGGCTGCCAAGAGGACTTGAAAGCGGGGCAGAATTGCAGGAAACCGATTTCAGGAGGTAGACTGGAATTGCATTGAAAGCATAGGAAAAGAGGCAGAACGTCCACAATGATGCACTTGGCCAAAAAGGGCGTATGCGTTTTTTCCTGAATATATTCAAGAAAAAACGCATACGCACTTTTTGGCCAACCAAGCAAGCTTGCAAAGGAAATCTGCACTACAAGGAAGTCTCACTTCCCCCCGGTCAAAAGGGCCATCTGAAAAAAGTGTAAAATCCAGAAAGGCAGGACAGGCCATGGAGAACTGGGAGCCTTGTTATGCTGATGGGCGGGATGTAAATTGCCAACAGACATTTGGGAAAAGTGTATGGTGTTTCCTGAAACATCTAAAAAACAAAGCAACAGAGCCTAGGGCACTGCCACTTATGGTCCTATAGCTTAGGGAAATTAAAATCAAAAACACAGCCACCCCAAAGTTTGGGACGCCTCTGTTTACAAGAACCTCGTTTACAGTACAATTTCAACATCGCAGAAAGTGAAAAATGGATAAAGAAGTTGTGGTATTTACTTACAAAGCAATATCACTCAGCAATGAAATCTGTGTCATCAGGCCCTTAGCAGCACAATGAGTGGATTCAGGTATGATGATTCTAACTGAAATAAGTCACACAGAAAAAGAAACATCATAAGATATCAGTAATACACGGAATATAAACTTGGCTACACAGGAACTGCATTCCAAAACAGAACAGGGTCTCAAATTTAGAAAACCAACTTATGCTTGCTTAAGGGGAAAGGTGAGTTGGGGTGCTGCATAAAACCAGAGATTGAAATGAGCACAGATAAAGTTCCTTAAGCCAAATATGGAATAGACAAGAGCTACTCCTTGCTCAACGAAATGGACTCAAAACCCCATATTAAACGCCTAAGAATGTACCTGACTACTAAGTATCTTAAAACCTATGGATTGCTATGTCTCCAAAAGAGAATCAAGCGTGTGTACAGGGGCATAAACGCAGCAGTGATAGGATTGGAGAGGTTCGGTGAGCAAATGAAGACCCTTTGAAGTCATATTGCATGGTACCCATTCCACGGGTTTCAACTACCCAGGTTTAAGGTATTCTTCCTTCAGCTAAAACATGCATGTGGAACCTAGAGTATGATCAACCATGTGATCGGGAGACGTGTTCAAATATGTCTCAGTTTTCCTCCACTGGTACTCGGGTGCAACATTCCAGACGCTTTACTAACACTCTCCCCACTTGGAGAGTCAGTCCCTTTAACCTCCTGTTTGGCCCAGTTTGCAATTTCTGCGGAAGATGAACAGGAATAGCGAGAACCAATGAGAGGCTAGCTGGAGGTGTCTGGACGGGCAAATTTAACTCTCATTTCCCACCAGGAAGAGGAATTAACCAAAGGCTCAGCATGCCGGGCCGGAACCAGATTAGGGCCTGAAGCCATCCTGCGGTGTTGCGGCCAGGTCACAAGAAAGCGAGTTGAAGAAAGGAGCTCAGGGGCTCTGTAATTCACAAACCTGCAGAGTTATAAATGACAGCTATCGTCCAAAAATAGACTGAAGTAAGGCTGCCAAGAGGACTTGAAAGCGGGGCAGAATTGCAGGAAACCGATTTCAGGAGGTAGACTGGAATTGCATTGAAAGCATAGGAAAAGAGGCAGAACGTCCACAATGATGCACTTGGCCAAAAAGGGCGTATGCGTTTTTTCCTGAATATATTCAGGAAAAAACGCATACGCCCTTTTTGGCCAACCAAGCAAGCTTGCAAAGGAAATCTGCACTACAATGAAGTCTCACTTCCCCCAGGTCAAAAGGGCCATCTGAAAAAAGTGTAAAATCCAGAAAGGCAGGACAGGCCATGGAGAACTGGGAGCCTTGTTATGCTGATGGGCGGGATGTAAATTGCCAACAACCTCTCGGGAGAAGTGTATGGTGTTTCCTGAAACATCTAAAAAACAAAGCAACAGAGCCTAGGGCACTGCCACTTATGGTCCTATAGCTTAGGGAAATTAAAATCAAAAAGACACAGCCACCCCAAAGTTTGGAATGGCTCTGTTTACAAGAACCTCGTTTACAGTACAAGTTCAACATCGCAGAAAGTGAAAAATGGATAAAGAAGTTGTGGTATTCACTTACAAAGCAATATCACTCAGCAATGAAATTTATGTCATCAGGCCCTTAGCATCACAATGAGTGGATTTAGGTATGATGATTCTAACTGAAATAAGTCACACAGAAAAAGAAACATCATAAGATATCAGTAATACACGGAATGTAAACTTGGCTACACAGGAACTGAATTACAGAACAGAACAGGGTCTCAAATTTAGAAAACCAACTTATGCTTGCTTAAGGGGAAAGGTGAGTTGGGGTGCTGCATAAAACCAGAGATTGAAATGAGCACAGATAAAGTTCCTTAAGTCAAATATGGAATAGACAAGAGCTACTCCTTGCTCAACGAAATGGACTCAACACCGCATATTAAACGCCTAAGAATGTACCTGACTAGTAAGTATCTTAAAACCTATGGATTGCTATGTCTCCAAAAGAGAATCAAGCATGTGTACAGGGGCATAAACGCAGCAGTGATAGGATTGGAGAGGTTCGGTGAGCAAATGAAGACCGTTTGAAGTCATATTGCATGGTACCCATTCCACGGTTCTCAACTCTCCAGGTTTAAGGTATTCTTCCTTCAGCTAAAACATGCATGTGGAACCCAAGTATGATCAACCATGTGAACGGGAGACGTGTTCAAATATGTCTCAGTTTTCCTCCCCTGGTACTCGGGTGCAACATTCCAGACGCTTTACTAACACTCTCCCGACTTGGAGAGTCAGTCCCTTTAACCTCCTGTTTGGCCCAGTTTGCAATTTCTGCGGAAGATGAACAGGAATAGCGAGGACCAATGAGAGGCTAGCTGGAGGTGTCTGGACGGGCAAATTTAACTCTCATTTCCCACCAGGAAGAGGAATTAACCAAAGGCTCAGCATGCCGGGCCGGAACCAGATTAGGGCCTGAAGCCATCCTGCGGTGTTGCGGCCAGCTCAAAAGAAAGCGAGTTGAAGAAAGGAGCTCAGGGGCACTGTAATTCACAAACCTGCAGAGTTATAAATGACAGCTATCGTCCAAAAATAGACTGAAGTAAGGCTGCCAAGAGGACTTGAAAGCGGGGCAGAATTGCAGGAAACCGATTTCAGGAGGTAGACTGGAATTGCATTGAAAGCATAGGAAAAGAGGCAGAACGTCCACAATGATGCACTTGGCCAAAAAGGGCGTATGCGTTTTTTCCTGAATATATTCAGGAAAAAACGCATACGCCCTTTTTGGCCAACCAAGCAAGCTTGCAAAGGAAATCTGCACTACAATGAAGTCTCACTTCCCCCCTGTCAAAAGGGCCATCTGAAAAAAGTGTAAAATCCAGAAAGGCAACAGGCCATTGAGAACTGGGAGCCTTGTTATGCTGATGGGCGGGATGTAAATTGCCAACAGATACTTGGGAGAAGTGTATGGTGTTTCCTGAAACATCTAAAAAACAAAGCAACAGAGCCTAGGGCACTTCCACTTATGGTCCTATAGCTTAGGGAAATTAAAATCAAAAAGACACAGCCACCCCAAAGTTTGGAACGACTCTGTTTACAAGAACCTCGTTTACAGTACAAGTTCAACATCGCAGAAAGTGAAAAATGGATAAAGAAGTTGTGGTATTCACTTACAAAGCAATATCACTCAACAATGAAATCTATGTCATCAGGCCCTTAGCAGCACAATGAGTGGATTCAGGTATGATGATTCTAACTGAAATAAGTCACACAGAAAAAGAAACATCATAAGATATCAGTAATACACGGAATGGAAACTTGGCTACACAGGAACTGAATTACAGAACAGAACAGGGTCTCAAATTTAGAAAACCAACTTATGCTTGCTTAAGGGGAAAGGTGAGTTGGGGTGCTGCATAAAACCAGAGATTGAAATGAGCACAGATAAAGTTCCTTAAGCCAAATATGGAATAGACAAGAGCTACTCCTTGCTCAACGAAATGGACTCAACACCCCATATTAAACGCCTAAGAATGTACCTGACTAGTAAGTATCTTAAAACCTATGGATTGCTATGTCTCCGAAAGAGAATCAAGCATGTGTACAGGGGCATAAACGCAGCAGTGATAGGATTGGAGAGGTTCGGTGAGCAAATGAAGACCCTTTGAAGTCATATTGCATGGTACCCATTCCACGGGTTTCAACTACCCAGGTTTAAGGTATTCTTCCTTCAGCTAAAACATGCATGTGGAACCTAGAGTATGATCAACCATGTGATCGGGAGACGTGTTCAAATATGTCTCAGTTTTCCTCCACTGGTACTCGGGTGCAACATTCCAGACGCTTTACTAACACTCTCCCCACTTGGAGAGTCAGTCCCTTTAACCTCCTGTTTGGCCCAGTTTGCAATTTCTGTGGAATATGAACAGGAATAGCGAGAACCAATGAGAGGCTAGCTGGAGGTGTCTGGACGGGCAAATTTAACTCTCATTTCCCACCAGGAAGAGGAATTAACCAAAGGCTCAGCATGCCGGGCCGGAACCAGATTAGGGCCTGAAGCCATCGTGCGGTGTTGCGGCCAGCCCAAAAGAAAGCGAGTTGAAGAAAGGAGCTCAGGGGCACTGTAATTCACAAACCTGCAGAGTTATAAATGACAGCTATCGTCCAAAAATAGACTGAAGTAAGGCTGCCAAGAGGACTTGAAAGCGGGGCAGAATTGCAGGAATCCGATTTCAGGAGGTAGACTGGAATTGCATTGAAAGCATAGGAAAAGAGGCAGAACGTCCACAATGATGCACTTGGCCAAAAAGGGCGTATGCGTTTTTTCCTGAATATATTCAGGAAAAAACGCATACGCCCTTTTTGTCCAACCAAGCAAGCTTGCAAAGGAAATCTGCACTACAATGAAGTCTCACTTCCCCCCGGTCAAAAGGGCCATCTGAAAAAAGTGTAAAATCCAGAAAGGCAGGACAGGCCATGGAGAACTGGGAGCCTTGTTATGCTGATGGGCGGGATGTAAATTGCCAACAACCACTCGGGAGAAGTGTATGGTGTTTCCTGAAACATCTAAAAAACAAAGCAACAGAACCTAGGGCACTTCCAGTTATGGTCCTATAGCTTAGGGAAATTAAAATCAAAAAGACACAGCCACCCCAAAGTTTGGAATGGCTCTGTTTACAAGAACCTCGTTTACAGTACAAGTTCAACATCACAGAAAGTGAAAAATGGATAAAGAAGTTGTGGTATTTACTTACAAAGCAATATCACTCAGCAATGAAATCTGTGTCATCAGGCCCTTAGCAGCACAATGAGTGGATTCAGGTACGATGATTCTAACTGAAGTAAGTCACACAGAAAAAGAAACATCATAAGATATCAGTAATACACGGAATGTAAATTGGCTACACAGGGACTGAATTACAGAACAGAACAGGGTCTCAAATTTAGAAAACCAACTTATGCTTGCTTAAGGGTAAAGGTGAGTTGGGGTGCTGCATAAAACCAGAGATTGAAATGAGCACAGATAAAGTTCCTTAAGTCAAATATGGAATAGACAAGAGCTACTCCTTGCTCAACGAAATGGACTCAACACCGCATATTAAACGCCTAAGAATGTACCTGACTAGTAAGTATCTTAAAACCTATGGATTGCTATGTCTCCGAAAGAGAATCAAGCATGTGTACAGGGGCATAAACGCAGCAGTGATAGGATTGGAGAGGTTCGGTGAGCAAATGAAGACCCTTTGAAGTCATATTGCATGGTACCCATTGCACGGGTCTTAACTCTCCAGGTTTAAGGTATTCTTCCTTCAGCTAAAACATGCATGTGGAACCCAAGTATGATCAACCATGTGAACGGGAGACGTGTTCAAATATGTCTCAGTTTTCCTCCCCTGGTACTCGGGTGCAACATTCCAGACGCTTAACGAACACTCTCCCCACTTGGAGAGTCAGCGCCTTTAACCTCCTGTTTGGCCCAGTTTGCAATTTCTGCGGAAGATGAACAGGAATAGCGAGAACCAATGAGAGACTAGCTGGAGGTGTCTGGACGGGCAAATTTAACTCTCATTTCCCACCAGGAAGAGGAAATAACCAAAGGCTCAGCGTGCTGTGCCGGAACCAGATGAGGGCCTGAAGCCAGCCTGCGGTGTTGCGGCCAGGTCACAAGAAAGCAAGTTGAAGAAAGGAGCTCAGGGGCACTGTAATTCACAAACCTGCAGAGTTATAAATGACAGCTATCGTCCAAAAATAGACTGAAGTAAGGCTGCCAAGAGGATTTGAAAGCGGGGCAGCACTGCAGGAAACCGATTTCAGGAGGTAGACTGGAATTGCATTGAAAGCATAGGAAAAGAGGCAGAACGTCCACAATGATGCACTTGGCCAAAAAGGGCGTATGCGTTTTTTCCTGAATATATTCAGGAAAAAACGCATACGCCCTTTTTGGCCAACCAAGCAAGCTTGCAAAGGAAATCTGCACTACAATGAAGTCTCACTTCCCCCAGGTCAAAAGGGCCATCTGAAAAAAGTGTAAAATCCAGAAAGGCAGGACAGGCCATGGAGAACTGGGAGCCTTGTTATGCTGATGGGCGGGATGTAAATTGCCAACAGACATTCTGGAGAAGTGTATGGTGTTTCCTGAAACATCTAAAAAACAAAGCAACAGAGCCTAGGACACTGCCACTTATGGTCCTATAGCTTAGGGAAATTAAAATCAAAAAGACACAGCCACCCCAAAGTTTGGAACGGCTCTGTTTACAAGAACCTCGTTTACAGTACAAGTTCAACATCGCAGAAAGTGAAAAATGGATAAAGAAGTTGTGGTATTTACTTACAAAGCAATATCACTCAGCAATGAAATCTGTGTCATCAGGCCCTTAGCAGCACAATGAGTGGATTCAGGTATGATGATTCTAACTGAAATAAGTCACACAGAAAAAGAAACATCATAAGATATCAGTAATACACGGAATGGAAACTTGACTACACAGGAACTGAATTACAGAACAGAACAGGGTCTCAAATTTAGAAAACCAACTTATGCTTGCTTAAGGGTAAAGGTGAGTTGGGGTGCTGCATAAAACCAGAGATTGAAATGAGCACAGATAAAGTTCCTTAAGCCAAATATGGAATAGACAAGAGCTACTCCTTGCTCAACGAAATGGACTCAACACCCCATATTAAACGCCTAAGAATGTACCTGACTAGTAAGTATCTTAAAACCTATGGATTGCTATGTCTCCGAAAGAGAATCAAGCATGTGTACAGGGGCATAAACGCAGCAGTGATAGGATTGGAGAGGTTCGGTGAGCAAATGAAGACCCTTTGAAGTCATATTGCATGGTACCCATTCCACGGGTTTCAACTACCCAGGTTTAAGGTATTCTTCCTTCAGCTAAAACATGCATGTGGAACCCAAGTATGATCAACCATGTGAATGGGAGACGTGTTCAAATATGTCTCAGTTTTCCTCCCCTGGTACTCGGGTGCAACATTCCAGACGCTTTACTAACACTCTCCCCACTTGGAAAGTCAGTGCCTTTAACCTCCTGTTTGGCCCAGTTTGCAATTTCTGCGGAAGATGAACAGGAATAGCGAGAACCAATGAGAGGCTAGCTGGAGGTGTCTGGACGGGCAAATTTAACTCTCATTTCCCACCAGGAAGAGGAAATAACCAAAGGCTCAGTGTGCCGTGCCGGACCAGATTAGGGCCTGAAGCTATCCTGCAGTGTTGCGTCCAGCTCAAAAGAAAGCGAGTTGAAGAAAGGAGCTCAGGGGCACTGTAATTCACAAACCTGCAGAGTTATAAATGACAGCTATTGTCCAAAAATAGACTGAAGTAAGGCTGCCAAGAGGACTTGAAAGCGGGGCAGAATTGCAGGAAACCGATTTCAGGAGGTAGACTGGAATTGCATTGAAAGCATAGGAAAAGAGGCAGAACGTCCACAATGATGCACTTGGCCAAAAAGGGCGTATGCGTTTTTTCCTGAATATATTCAGGAAAAAACGCATACGCCCTTTTTGGCCAACCAAGGAAGCTTGCAAAGGAAATCTGCACTACAATGAAGTCTCACTTCCCCCCGGTCAAAAGGGCCATCTGAAAAAAGTGTAAAATCCAGAAAGGCAGGACAGGCCATGGAGAACTGGGAGCCTTGGTATGCTGAAGGGCGGGATGTAAATTGCCAACAAACACTCGGGAGAAGTGTATGGTGTTTCCTGAAACATCTAAAAAACAAAGCAACAGAGCCTAGGGCACTTCCACTTATGGTCCTATAGCTTAGGGAATTTAAAATCAAAAAGACACAGCCACCCCAAAGTTTCGAACGGCTCTGTTTACAAGAACCTCGTTTACAGTACAAGTTCAACATCACAGAAAGTGAAAAATGGATAAAAAAGTTGTGGTATTTACTTACAAAGCAATATCACTCAGCAATGAAATCTATGTCATCAGGCCCTTAGCAGCACAATGAGTGGATTCAGGTATGATGATTCTAACTGAAATAAGTCACACAGAAAAAGAAACATCATAAGATATCAGTAATACACGGAATGTAAACCTGGCTAGACAGGAACTGAATTACAGAACAGAACAGGGTCTCAAATTTAGAAAACCAACTTATGTTTGCTTAAGGGGAAAGGTGAGTTGGGGTGCTGCATAAAACCAGAGATTGAAATGAGCACAGATAAAGTTCCTTAAGCCAAATATGGAATAGACAAGAGCTACTCCTTGCTCAACGAAATGGACTCAACACCCCATATTAAACGCCTAAGAATGTACCTGACTAGTAAGTATCTTAAAACCTATGGATTGCTATGTCTCCGAAAGAGAATCAAGCATGTGTACAGGGGCATAAACGCAGCAGTGATAGGATTGGAGAGGTTCGGTGAGCAAATGAAGACCCTTTGAAGTCATATTGCATGGTACCCATTCCACGGGTTTCAAATACACAGGTTTAAGGTATTCTTCCTTCAGCTAAAAGATGCATGTGGAACCCAAGTATGATCAACTATGTGAACGGGAGACGTGTTCAAATATGTCTCAGTTTTCCTACCCTGGTACTCGGGTGCAACATTCCAGACGCTTTACTAACACTCTCCCCACTTGGAGAGTCAGCACCTTTAACCTCCTGTTTGGCCCAGTTTGCAATTTCTGCGGAAGATGAACAGGAATAGCGAGAACCAATGAGAGACTAGCTGGAGGTGTCTGGACGGGCAAATTTAACTCTCATTTCCCACCAGGAAGAGGAAATAACCAAAGGCTCAGCGTGCCGGGCCGGAACAAGATTAGGGCCTGAAGCCATCCTGCGGTGTTGCGGCCAGGTCACAAGAAAGCGAGTTGAAGAAAGGAGCTCAGGGGCACTGTAATTCACAAACCTGCAGAGTTATAAATGACAGCTATCGTCCAAAAATAGACTGAAGTAAGGCTGCCAAGAGGACTTGAAAGCGGGGCAGAATTGCAGGAAACCGATTTCAGGAGGTAGACTGGAATTGCATTGAAAGCATAGGAAAAGAGGCAGAACGTCCACAATGATGCACTTGGCCAAAAAGGGCGTATGCGTTTTTTCCTGAATATATTCAGGAAAAAACGCATACGCCCTTTTTGGCCAACCAAGCAAGCTTGCAAAGGAAATCTGCACTACAATGAAGTCTCACTTCTCCCCGGTCAAAAGGGCCATCTGAAAAAAGTGTAAAATCCAGAAAGGCAGGACAGGCCATGGAGAACTGGGAGCCTTGTTATGCTGATGGGCGGGATGTAAATTGCCAACAACCACTCGGGAGAAGTGTATGGTGTTTCCTGAAACATCTAAAAAACAAAGCAACAGAACCTAGGGCACTTCCACTTATGGTCCTATAGCTTAGGGAAATTAAAATCAAAAAGACACAGCCACCCCAAAGTTTGGAACGGCTCTGTTTACAAGAACCTCGTTTACAGTACAAGTTCAACATCGCAGAAAGTGAAAAATGGATAAAGAACTTGTGGTACTTACGTACAATGCAGTATCACTCAGCAATGAAATCTGTGTCATCAGGCCCTTAGCAGCACAATGAGTGGATTCAGGTATGATGATTCTAACTGAAATAAGTCACACAGAAAAAGAAACATCATAAGATATCACTAATACACGGAATGTAAACTTGGCTACACAGGAACTGAATTACAGAACAGAACAGGGTCTCAAATTTAGAAAACCAACTTATGCTTGCTTAAGGGGAAAGGTGAGTTGGGGTGCTGCATAAAACCAGAGATTGAAATGAGCACAGATAAAGTTCCTTAAGCCAAATATGGAATAGACAAGAGCTACTCCTTGCTCAACGAAATGGACTCAACACCCCATATTAAACGCCTAAGAATGTACCTGACTAGTAAGTATCTTAAAACCTATGGATTGCTATGTCTCCGAAGGAGAATGAAGCATGTGTACAGGGGCATAAATGCAGCAGTGATAGGATTGGAGAGGTTCGGTGAGCAAATGAAGACCCTTTGAAGTCATATTGCATGGTACCCATTCCACGGGTTTCAAATACACAGGTTTAAGGTATTCTTCCTTCAGCTAAAAGATGCATGTGGAACCCAAGTATGATCAACTATGTGAACGGGAGACGTGTTCAAATATGTCTCAGTTTTCCTACCCTGGTACTCAGGTGCAACATTCCAGATGCTTTACTAACACTCTCCCCACTAGGAGAGTCAGCACCTTTAACCTCCTGTTTGGCCCAGTTTGCAATTTCTGCGGAAGATGAACAGGAATAGCGAGAACCAATGAGAGACTAGCTGGAGGTGTCTGGACGGGCAAATTTAACTCTCATTTCCCACCAGGAAGAGGAAATAACCAAAGGCTCAGCGTGCCGTACCGGAACCAGATTAGGGCCTGAAGCCATCCTGCGGTGTTGCGGCCAGGTCACAAGAAAGCGAGTTGAAGAAAGGAGCTCAGGGGCACTGTAATTCACAAACCTGCAGAGTTATAAATGACAGCTATCGTCCAAAAATAGACTGAAGTAAGGCTGCCAAGAGGACTTGAAAGCGGGGCAGAATTGCAGGAAACCGATTTCAGGAGGTAGACTGGAATTGCATTGAAAGCATAGGAAAAGAGGCAGAACGTCCACAATGATGCACTTGGCCAAAAAGGGCGTATACGTTTTTTCCTGAATATATTCAGGAAAAAACGCATACGCACTTTTTGGCCAACCAAGCAAGCTTGCAAAGGAAATCTGCACTACAATGAAGTCTCACATCCCCCCAGTCAAAAGGGCCATCTGAAAAAAGTGTAAAATCCAGAAAGGCAGGACAGGCCATGGATAACTGGGAGCCTTGTTATGCTGATGGGCGGGATGTAAATTGCCAACAACCACTCAGGAGAAGTGTATGGTGTTTCCTGAAACATCTAAAAAACAAAGCAACAGAACCTAGGGCACTTCCACTTATGGTCCTATAGCTTAGGGAAATTAAAATCAAAAAGACACAGCCACCCCAAAGTTTGGAACGGCTCTGTTTACAAGAACCTCGTTTACAGTACAAGTTCAACATCGCAGAAAGTGAAAAATGGATAAAGAACTTGTGGTACTTACGTACAATGCAGTATCACTCAGCAATGAAATCTATGTCATCAGGCCCGTAGCAGCATAATGAGTGGATTCAGGTACGATGATTCTAACTGAAATAAGTCACACAGAAAAAGAAACATCATAAGATATCAGTAATACACGGAATGGAAACTTGGCTACACAGGAACTGAATTACAGAACAGAACAGGGTCTCAAATTTAGAAAACCAACTTATGCTTGCTTAAGGGGAAAGGTGAGTTGGGGTGCTGCATAAAACCAGAGATTGAAATGAGCACAGATAAAGTTCCTTAAGCCAAATATGGAATAGACAAGAGCTACTCCTTGCTCAACGAAATGGATTCAAAACCCCATATTAAATGCCTAAGAATGTACCTGACTAGTAAGTATCTTAAAACCTATGGATTGCTATGTCTCCGAAGGAGAATCCAGCATCTGTACAGGGGCATAAACGCAGCAGTGATAGGATTGGAGAGGTTCGGTGAGCAAATGAAGACCCTTTGAAGTCATATTGCATGGTACCCATTACACGGGTCTCAACTCTCCAGGTTTAAGGTATTCTTCCTTCAGCTAAAACATGCATGTGGAACCCAGAGTATGATCAACCATGTGAACGGAGACGTGTTCAAATATGTCTCAGTTTTCCTCCCCTGGTACTCGGGTGCAACATTCCAGACCCTTTACTAACACTCTCCCGACTTGGAGAGTCAGTGCCTTTAACCTCCTGTTTGGCCCAGTTTGCAATTTCTGCGGAAGATGAACAGGAATAGCGAGAACCAATGAGAGGCTAGCTGGAGGTGTCTGGACGGGCAAATTTAACTCTCATTTCCCACCAGGAAGAGGAATTAACCAAAGGCTCAGCATGCCGGGCCGGAACCAGATTAGGGCCTGAAGCCATCCTGCGGTGTTGCGGCCAGGTCACAAGAAAGCGAGTTGAAGAAAGGAGCTCAGGGGCACTGCAATTCACAAACCTGCAGAGTTATAAATGAGAGCTATCGTCCAAAAATAGACTGAAGTAAGGCTGCCAAGAGGACTTGAAAGCGGGACAGAATTGCAGGAAACCGATTTCAGGAGGTAGACTGGAATTGCATTGAAAGCATAGGAAAAGAGGCAGAACGTCCACAATGATGCACTTGGCCAAAAAGGGCGTATGCGTTTTTTCCTGAATATATTCAGGAAAAAACGCATAGGCCCTTTTTGGCCAACCAAGCAAGCTTGCAAAGGAAATCTGCACTACAATGAAGTCTCACTTCCCCCCGGTCAAAAGGGCCATCTGAAAAAAGTGTAAAATCCAGAAAGGCAGGACAGGCCATGGAGAACTGGGAGCCTTGTTATGCTGAAGGGCGGGATGTAAATTGCCAACAAACACTCGGGAGAAGTGTATGGTGTTTCCTGAAACATCTAAAAAACAAAGCAACAGAGCCTAGGGCACTTCCACTTATGGTCCTATAGCTTAGGGAATTTAAAATCAAAAAGACACAGCCACCCCAAAGTTTCGAACGGCTCTGTTTACAAGAACCTCGTTTACAGTACATGTTCAACATCGCAGAAATTGAAAAATGATAAAGAAGTTGTGGTATTTACTTACAAAGCAATATCACTCAGCAATGAAATCTGTGTCATCAGGCCCGTAGCACCATAATGAGTGGATTCAGGTACGATGATTCTTACTGAAATAAGTCACACAGAAAAAGAAACATCATAAGATATCAGTAATACACGGAATGGAAACTTGGCTACACAGGAACTGAATTACAGAACAGAACAGGGTCTCAAATTTAGAAAACCAACTTATGCTTGCTTAAGGGGAAAGGTGAGTTGGGGTGCTGCATAAAACCAGAGATTGAAATGAGCACAGATAAAGTTCCTTAAGCCAAATATGGAATAGACAAGAGCTACTCCTTGCTCAACGAAATGGACTCAAAACCCCACATTAAATGCCTAAGAATGTACCTGACTAGTAAGTATCTTAAAACCTATGGATTGCTATGCCTCCAAAAGAGAATAAAGCATGTGTACATGGGCATGAACGCAGCAGTGATAGGATTGGAGAGGTTCGGTGAGCAAATGAAGACCCTTTGAAATCATATTGCATGGTACCCATTACACGGGTCTCAACTCTCCAGGTTTAAGGTATTCTTCCTTCAGCTAAAACATGCATGTGGAACCCAGAGTATGATCAACCATGTGAACGGAGACGTGTTCAAATATGTCTCAGGTTTCCTCCCCTGGTACTCGGGTGCAACATTCCAGACCCTTTACTAACACTCTCCCGACTTGGAGAGTCAGTCCCTTTAACCTCCTGTTTGGCCCAGTTTGCAATTTCTGCGGAAGATGAACAGGAATAGCGAGAACCAATGAGAGGCTAGCTGGAGGTGTCTGGACGGGCAAATTTAACTCTCATTTCCCACCAGGAAGAGGAATTAACCAAAGGCTCAGCATGCCGGGCCGGAACCAGATAAGGGCCTGAAGCCATCCTGCGGTGTTGCGGCCAGGTCACAAGAAAGCGAGTTGAAGAAAGGAGCTCAGGGGCACTGCAATTCACAAACATGCAGAGTTATAAATGAGAGCTATCGTCCAAAAATAGACTGAAGTAAGGCTGCCAAGAGGACTTGAAAGCGGGGCAGAATTGCAGGAAACCGATTTCAGGAGGTAGACTGGAATTGCATTGAAAGCATAGGAAAAGAGGCAGAACGTCCACAATGATGCACTTGGCCAAAAAGGGCGTATGCGTTTTTTCCTGAATATATTCAGGAAAAAACGCATACGCCCTTTTTGGCCAACCAAGCAAGCTTGCAAAGGAAATCTGCACTACAATGAAGTCTCACTTCCCCCCGGTCAAAAGGGCCATCTGAAAAAAGTGTAAAATCCAGAAAGACAACAGGCCATTGAGAACTGGGAGCCTTGTAATGCTGATGGGCGGGATGTAAATTGCCAACAGACACTTGGGAGAAGTGTATGGTGTTTCCTGAAACATCTAAAAAAAAAGCAACAGAGCCTAGGGCACTTCCACTTACGGACCTATAGCTTAGGGAAATTAAAATCAAAAAGACACAGCCACCCCAAAGTTTGGGACGCCTCTGTTTACAAGAACCTCGTTTACAGTACAAGTTCAACATCGCAGAAAGTGAAAAATGGATAAAGAAGTTGTGGTATTCACTTACAAAGCAATATCACTCAGCAATGAAATCTATGTCATCAGGCCCTTAGCAGCACAATGAGTGGATTCAGGTATGATGATTCTAACTGAAATAAGTCACACAGAAAAAGAAACATCATAAGATATCAGTAATACATGGAATGTAATCTTGGCTACACAGGAACTGAATTACAGAACAGAACAGGGTCTCAAATTTAGAAAACCAACTTATGCTTGCTTAAGGGGAAAGGTGAGTTGGGGTGCTGCATAAAACCAGAGATTGAAATGAGCACAGATAAAGTTCCTTAAGTCAAATATGGAATAGACAAGAGCTACTCCTTGCTCAACGAAATGGACTCAACACCGCATATTAAACGCCTAAGAATGTACCTGACTAGTAAGTATCCTAAAACCTATGGATTGCTATGTCTCCAAAAGAGAATCATGCATGTGTACAGGGGCATAAACGCAGCAGTGATAGGATTGGAGAGGTTCGGTGAGCAAATGAAGACCCTTTGAAGTCATATTGCATGGTACCCATTGCACGGGTTTCAACTACCCAGGTTTTAGGTATTCTTCCTTCAGCTAAAACATGCATGTGGAACCCAGAGTATGATCAACCGTGTGATCGGGAGACATGTTCAAATATGTCTCAGTTTTCGTCCCCTGGTACTTCGGTGCAACATTCCAGACGCTTTACTAACACTCTCCCCACTTGGAGAGTCAGTGCCTTTAACCTCCTGTTTGGCCCAGTTTGCAAATTCTGCGGAAGATGTACAGGAATAGGGAGAACCAATGAGAGACAAGCGGGAGGTGTCTGGATTGGCAAATTTAACTCTAATTTCCCACCAGGATGAGGAATTAACCAAAGGCTCAGCGTGCCGTGCCGGAACCAGATTAGGGCCTGAAGCCATCCTGCGGTGTTGCGGCCAGGTCACAAGAAAGCGAGTTGAAGAAAGGAGCTCAGGGGCACTGTAATTCACGAACTTGCAGAGTTATAAATGACAGCTATCATCCAAAAATACACTGAAGTAAGGCTGCCAAGAGGACTTGAAAGCGGGGCAGAATTGCAGGAAACCGATTTCAGGAGGTAGACTGGAATTGCATTGAAAGCATAGGAAAAGAGGCAGAACGTCCACAATGATGCACTTGGCCAAAAAGGGCGTATGCGCTTTTTCCTGAATATATTCAGGAAAAAACGCATACGCCCTTTTTGGCCAACCAAGCAAGCTTGCAAAGGAAATCTGCACTACAATGAAGTCTCACTTCCCCCCGGTCAAAAGGGCCATCTGAAAAAAGTGTAAAATCCAGAAAGGCAGGACAGGCCATGGAGAACTGGGAGCCTTGTTATGCTGATGGGCGGGATGTAAATTGCCAACAACCACTCGGGAGAAGTGTATGGTGTTTCCTGAAACATCTAAAAAACAAAGCAACAGAGCCTAGGGCACTTCCACTTACGGACCTATAGCTTAGGAAAATTAAAATCAAAAAGACACAGCCACCCCAAAGTTTGGGACGCCTCTGTTTACAAGAACCTCGTTTACAGTACAAGTTCAACATCGCAGAAAGTGAAAAATGGATAAAGAAGTTGTGGTATTCACTTACAAAGCAATATCACTCAGCAATGAAATCTATGTCATCAGGCCCTTAGCAGCACAATGAGTGGATTCAGGTATGATGATTCTAACTGAAATAAGTCACACAGAAAAAGAAACATCATAAGATATCAGTAATACACGGAATGGAAACTTGGCTACACAGGAACTGAATTACAGAACAGAACAGGGTCTCAAATTTAGAAAACCAACTTATGCTTGCTTAAGGGTAAAGGTGAGTTGGGGTGCTGCATAAAACCAGAGATTGAAATGAGCACAGATAAAGTTCCTTAAGCCAAATATGGAATAGACAAGTGCTACTCCTTGCTCAACGAAATGGACTCAACACCACATATTAAACGCCAAAGAATGTACCTGACTAGTAAGTATCTTAAAACCTATGGATTGCTATGTCTCCGAAGGAGAATCCAGCATCTGTGCAGGGGCATAAACGCAGCAGTGATAGGATTGGAGAGGTTCGGTGAGCAAATGAAGGCCCTTTGAAGTCATATTGCATGGTACCCATTACAAGGATTTCAACTACCCAGGTTTTAGGTATTCTTCCTTCAGCTAAAACATGCATGTGGAACCTAGAGTATGATCAACCATGTGATCGGGAGACGTGTTCAAATATGTCTCAGTTTTCCTCCCCTGGTACTCGGGTGCAACATTCCAGACGCTTTTCTAACACTCTCCCCACTTGGAGAGTCATCGCCTTTAACCTCCTGTTTGGCACAGTTTGCAATTTCTGCGGAAGATGAACAGGAATAGCGAGAACCAATGACTGGCTAGCTGGAGGTGTCTGGACGGGCAAATTTAACTCTCATTTCCCACCAGGAAGAGGAAATAACCAAAGGCTCAGCGTGCCATACCGGAACCAGATTAGGGCCTGAAGCCATCCTGCGGTGTTGCGGCCAGCTCAAAGAAAGCGAGTTGAAGAAAGGAGCTCAGGGGCACTGCAATTCACAAACCTGCAGAGTTATAAATGACAGCTATCGTCCAAAAATAGACTGAAGTAAGGCTGCCAAGAGGACTTGAAAGTGGGGCAGAATTGCAGGAAACCGATTTCAGGAGGTAGACTGGAATTGCATTGAAAGCATAGGAAAAGAGGCAGAACGTCCACAATGATGCACTTGGCCAAAAAGGGCGTATGCGTTTTTTCCTGAATATATTCAGGAAAAAACGCATACGCCCTTTTTGGCCAACCAAGCAAGCTTGCAAAGGAAATCTGCACTACAATGAAGTCTCACTTCCCCCCGGTCAAAAGGGCCATCTGAAAAAAGTGTAAAATCCAGAAAGTCAACAGGCCATTGAGAACTGGGAGCCTTGTAATGCTGATGGGCGGGATGTAAATTGCCAACAGACACTTGGGAGAAGTGTATGGTGTTTCCTGAAACATCTAAAAAACAAAGCAACAGAGCCTAGGGCACTTCCACTTACGGACCTATAGCTTAGGGAAATTAAAATCAAAAAGACACAGCCACCCCAAAGTTTGGGACGCCTCTGTTTACAAGAACCTCGTTTACAGTACAAGTTCAACATCGCAGAAAGTGAAAAATGGATAAAGAAGTTGTGGTATTCACTTACAAAGCAATATCACTCAGCAATGAAATCTATGTCATCAGGCCCTTAGCAGCACAATGAGTGGATTCAGGTATGATGATTCTAACTGAAATAAGTCACACAGAAAAAGAAACATCATAAGATATCAGTAATACACGGAATGTAAACTTGGCTACACAGGAACTGAATTACAGAACAGAACAGGGTCTCAAATTTAGAAAACCAACTTATGCTTGCTTAAGGGGAAAGGTGAGTTGGGGTGCTGCATAAAACCAGAGATTGAAATGAGCACAGATAAAGTTCCTTAAGTCAAATATGGAATAGACAAGAGCTACTCCTTGCTCAACGAAATGGACTCAACACCGCATATTAAACGCCTAAGAATGTACCTGACTAGTAAGTATCGTAAAACCTATGGATTGCTATGTCTCCAAAAGAGAATCAAGCATGTGTACAGGGGCATAAACGCAGCAGTGATAGGATTGGAGAGGTTCGGTGAGCAAATGAAGACCCTTTGAAGTCATATTGCATGGTACCCATTGCACGGGTTTCAACTACCCAGGTTTTAGGTATTCTTCCTTCAGCTAAAACATGCATGTGGAACCCAGAGTATGATCAACCGTGTGATAGGGAGACATGTTCAAATATGTCTCAGTTTTCGTCCCCTGGTACTTCGGTGCAACATTCCAGACGCTTTACTAACACTCTCCCCACTTGGAGAGTCAGTGCCTTTAACCTCCTGTTTGGCCCAGTTTGCAATTTCTGCGGAAGATGTACAGGAATAGGGAGAACCAATGAGAGACAAGCGGGAGGTGTCTGGATTGGCAAATTTAACTCTAATTTCCCACCAGGATGAGGAATTAACCAAAGGCTCAGCATGCAGTGCCGGAACCAGATTAGGGCCTGAAGCCATCCTGCGGTGTTGCGGCCAGCTCACAAGAAAGCGAGTTGAAGAAAGGAGCTCAGGGGCACTGTAATTCACAAACCTGCAGAGTTATAAATGACAGCTATCATCCAAAAATACACTGAAGTAAGGCTGCCAAGAGGATTTGAAAGCGGGGCAGAATTGCAGGAAACCGATTTCAGGAGGTAGACTGGAATTGCATTGAAAGCATAGGAAAAGAGGCAGAACGTCCACAATGATGCACTTGGCCAAAAAGGGTGTATGCGTTTTTTCCTGAATATATTCAGGAAAAAGCGCATACGCCCTTTTTGGCCAACCAAGCAAGCTTGCAAAGGAAATCTGCACTACAATGAAGTCTCACTTCCCCCCGGTCAAAAGGACCATCTGAAAAAAGTGTAAAATCCAGAAAGGCAGGACAGGCCATGGAGAACTGGGAGCCTTGTTATGCTGATGGGCGGGATGTAAATTGCCAACAACCACTCGGGAGAAGTGTATGGTGTTTCCTGAAACATCTAAAAAACAAAGCAACAGAGCCTAGGGCACTTCCACTTATGGTCCTATAGATTAGGGAAATTAAAATCAAAATGACACAGCCACCCCAAAGTTTGGGACGCCTCTGTTTACAAGAACCTCGTTTACCGTACAAGTTCAATATCACAGAAAGTGAAAAATGGATAAAGAACTTGTGGTACTTACGTACAATGCAATATCACTCAGCCAAAAAATCTATGTTATCAGGCCCGTAGCAGCATAATGAGTGGATTCAGGTATGATGATTCTAACTGAAATAAGTCACACAGAAAAAGAAACATCAAAAGATATCACTAATACACGGAATGTAAACTTGGCTACACAGGAACTGAATT
Organism: Delphinus delphis; assembly: GCF_949987515.2. Lineage (NCBI taxonomy): Eukaryota > Metazoa > Chordata > Mammalia > Artiodactyla > Delphinidae > Delphinus > Delphinus delphis. The sequence goes on along the minus strand of NW_027192737.1, from coordinate 285,158 downwards.
AAAGAACAGAACAGGGTCTCAAATTTAGAAAACCAACTTATGCTTGCTTAAGGGTAAAGGTGAGTTGGGGTGCTGCATAAAACCAGAGATTGAAATGAGCACAGATAAAGTTCCTTAAGCCAAATATGGAATAGACAAGAGCTACTCCTTGCTCAATGAAATGGACTCAACACCGCATATTAAACGCCTAAGAATGTACCTGACTAGTAAGTATCTTAAAACCTATGGATTGCTGTGTCTCCGAAAGAGAATCAAGCATGTGTACAGGGGCATAAATGCAGCAGTGATAGGATTGGAGAGGTTCGGTGAGCAAATGAAGACCCTTTGAAGTCATATTGCATGGTACCCATTCCACGGGTTTCAACTACCCAGGTTTAAGGTATTCTTCCTTCAGCTAAAACATGCATGTGGAACCCAGAGTATGATCAACCGTGTGATTGGGAGACGTGTTCAAATATGTCTCAGTTTTCATACCTTGGTACTCGGGTGCAACATTCCAGACGCTTTACTAACACTCTCCCGACTTGGACAGTCAGTGCCTTTAACCTCCTGTTTGGCCCAGTTTGCAATTTCTGCGGAAGATGAACAGGAATAGGGAGAACCAATGAGAGACTAGCTGGAGGTGTCTGGACGGGCAAATTTAACTCTCATTTCCCACTAGGAAGAGGAATTAACCAAAGGCTCAGCGTGCCGTGGCGGAAACAGATTAGGGCCTGAAGCCATCCTGCGGTGTTGCGGCCAGCTCACAAGAAAGTGAGTTGAAGAAAGGAGCTCAGGGGCTCTGTAATTCACAAACCTGCAGAGTTATAAATGACAGCTATCGTCCAAAAATATACTGAAGTAAGGCTGCCAAGAGGACTTGAATGCGGGGCAGAATTGCAGGATATCGATTTCAGGAGGTAGACTGGAATTGCATTGAAAGCGTAGGAAAAGAGGCAGAACGTCCACAATGATGCACTTGGCCAAAAGGGCGTATGCGTTTTTTCCTGAATATATTCAGGAAAAAACGCATACGCCCTTTTTGGCCAACCAAGCAAGCTTGCAAAGGAAATCTGCACTACAATGAAGTCTCACTTCCCCCAGGTCAAAAGGGCCATCAGAATAAAGTGTAAAATCCAGAAAGGCAGGACAGGCCATGGAGAACTGGGAGCCTTGTTATGCTGATGGGCGGGATGTAAATTGCCAACAGACACTCAGGAGAAGTGTATGGTGTTTCCTGAAACATCTAAAAAACAAAGCAACAGAGCCTAGGGCACTTCCACTTATGGTCCTATAGCTTAGGGAAATTAATATCAAAAAGACACAGCAACCCCAAAATTTGGGACGGCTCTTTTTACAGGAATCTCTTCTACGCCACAAGTTAAATATCCCAGAGAGCAAATAATGGATAAAGAAGTTGCGGTACTTCTGTACAACAGAATACCACTCAGCAATGAAATCTATGTCACCAGGCCCGTACCAGCATAATGAGTGGATTGAGGCACGATGATTCTAAGTGAAATAAGTCACACAGAAAAAGAAACATCATAAGGTATCACTAATACACGGAATGTGAACTTGGCTACACATGAACTGAATTACAAAACAGAACAGGGTCTCAAGTTTAGAAAACCAACTTATGCCTGCTTAAGGGGGAAGGTGAGTTGGGGTGCTGCATAAAAGCAGAGTTTGCAATTAGCACAGATACCGTTCCATAAGCCAAATATGTAATAGACAAGAGCTACCCCTTGCTCAACGAAATGGATTCAACAATGAGGTATCACCTCACACCTGGTAGAATAGGCATCATTGAAAATCTACAAACAAAAAATGCTGGAAAGGGTGTGGAGAAAAGGAACCCTCTTCCACTATTGTTGGGAATATAAATTGATACAGTCATTATGGAGAACAATATGGAATTTCTTAAGAAACTAACAATAGAATTACCATAGGATACAGCAATCCCAGTACTGGACATATACCCAGACAAAACCATAAATCAAAAAGAGTCATTCACCGCAATGTTCATTGCATCACTATTTACAATATCGAGGTAATGGAAGCAACCTAAATGCCCACAGACAGACGAATGCATAAAGCTGTGGTACATATATAAAATGGAATATTACTCAGCCATGAAAAGGAATGAAATTGGGTCATTTGTAGAGACGTCGATGGATCTAGAGACTGTCATACAGAGTGAAGTATGTCAGAAAGAGAAAAACAAATCTTGTATATTCATGCATATATGTGGAACCTAGAAAAACTGTACAGATTAACCATTTTGCAAGGCATAAATAGAGCAACAGATGTAGACAACAAACGTATGGACAACAAGGGGGGAAAGCTGTTGGGGGGGTGGTGGTGGGAGGAGTTGAGAGACTGGGATTGGCATGTATACATTTATATGTATAAAATAGATAACCAATAAGAACCTGCTGTATAAAAATATAAAATAAAATTCAAAATTAAAAAGAAATAAAATTTAAAAAATAAAACAGAAAAAACAATTATTCCCTGCACATACATGTATTTATATGAATAAATTATTTCCATGCTTATATCTGTAAATACAAAAAAGAGGAATAAAATCTACCTTGAACCAAAAACGAAAAAGAGAAAAAAAACACAGAACCCACCAGTTACACAGAGGAAAACCGTATCAGGGCACTTGCTCCAGTTGTAAACAATTCTGAAGTTGGTCAGTGGTGGGGAATCGTCTCCCATTCAGCCAGCAGCCCCCACGCAACAAGCGTCCTCATTGCAAAGCTGGGGCACCGTGCCGAGGCATCTGTGAGTAAACGTGAGCTGAGCCCCAGGCCAGTTGCTGCTGAACTATTCCCACCCGTCCCAGGTAAAACACCTGAATATATACAAGGACTTGAAAGCCTAGAGGAAGGGCCATAGAGCCACACGAGTGACAGCATGCCGGCCGACTTGGTGCCTGCAGGCCAGCCAGGATGGTCCTGGCCCTGGGTGCTCTTCTGGAAGATTTCCATTTCCCTGCCTGAGATACCCGTCCTGTCCCTGCCCCCACTGCTTTTTTCCTTCCTCACCTCTGCCCAGGGAGAAATTCCAGCAGCAGGTATGGGTGACACATCCTCTTCTTTAGCAGGTGGCAGCCTGGCAACTGCTGCAGAAAGTCCAGCAGAGCCCCACTCACACTGGGCCACCCACAAAGCCGTGGCCTCTCACTCCCTCCCACCAGCCCAGCCCCGAGACTGCTGACAGGGCAGATAAAATGGCGTCAGGCACAGCTGCAGGGGCTCTTGCTGCCTGGAGTGGTATTTATATTGATCTCAACCCAGGCACACCTGGGGAGGGCTGGCCGGCACGGTAAGGCTGCCCAGGTCAGCCAATCATCACCCCTCAGGGGCTCACAGTTGCAGAAAATGGAACTTGCTGAACCGGCCAGGTCCAAGGAACAGGTGTGGGCTCCTGAGAGTCAGGATAGACAAGGGGCTGCAGCTTTGGCTTGTTTTCTAATCATTTTATCTGGCCCATGAGTGGGAGACAACTTCAAGAAAACCCTCTCCTAATGAGAGGAACCCAGGAGTCAGGGAGAGGAGGGGTGGGTGGTGGTTGGAGACAGAGGCCTGGTGCCCCGGGTGCAGTGGAAGTCTCTGGAAGACCAGGTGGAGGGAGGCCTCACGGAGTGATGCCCAGGGTCACAGACCTGTCGCAGCTGCTGTTTGTTAGTTCAAGTCCTGCTCTGAGGTGCTCTGTGTCAGCTCTGAGCGACAGGTGAGCTGGGGGTGCTCTGCAATGAGGGCTATGTGCACGGTTCCTGTGTGCCCAGCCCTGCCACGGTACCTGCAAGGGTAGCTCTGTATCCTGGGAGGGGCCTGACCATGAGAGCCCCGTGGGCTGGGGTGGGGGTGGGGTACCTGCCCAGGTGAGCTCCATATTCTGGGATTGGTCTGACCACGAGAGCCCCATGGGCTGCTGGGGACCTGGTAAAGGATGTCAGGACAGTCAGTGAAGCCACCGAGGATATACCTCCAGTTGCTCCTAATTCCTACACCCTGCTGGTCATTCTACCAACCACCAGGACATGGTATTCTGTATTAGTCTTCAATGATGCCTTCTTTTGTATTCCATTAGTCCCAGAGTCACAAGAAATTTTGGCTTGTGAGTGGCAGGACTCAACATACAACTAAAACAATACTTCCGGGCCGTCTGGCCCCAAGGGTGCAAAAATTCCCACACCATCTTTGGGGAAAGCTTAGCTAAAGACCTAAAAGTTCTACCTCTGGAAAAGGAAACCCTCCTTCAATATGCAGACGACATTCTGATCACCAGCCCTACTAAGGAGGCCTCTGAACTACCAAGCCAATAAAGGATAGAAGTTGTCCAAGAAAAAGCTCAAATATCACAGACTGCGGTGACCTGCCTGGGCTTCATTCTCACAGAAGGTCAGAGAAGCCCATCCCAGGAAAGGGAAGAAACCATTTTCAGCCTTACCCCTTTCTAAAACTAGAAGACAGCTTAGGGGTTCCTGGGAAGGCCAGGGTTTGCTGCTTCTGGATCCCTAGCTACAGTCTACTAGCTGGGCCTCTATATGAAACACTGAAAGGAAAAGATGATGATCCTTTTGAATAGAATCCAGAAGTGGCCTTTCAAGAATGGAAAGAGCAGTCAATTCAGACCCTTGCCCTGGAACTCCCTAATTTAGCTAAACCCTTTGACCTTTACATTCCCGGTGAAAGGTGAATCGCCATTGGAGAATTAGTGCAAAAACTGGGACCACTTGAAATGGAACAATGCAAGAATGCCATCCAGGTAGGATAAACTACGGTCACTAAGGGGCTTGGCCCACTGCCACATCTGGCCAAGATACTGGCGGTATCTAAAAACCTGGAAATCAGCAGCCCAAAAGGCCACCTCCCTCCTAAGGGAAAAGGACCCCACGTGGTGATCCTAACCACCAACCATGCCCTGAAGTTGCAGGGTTCGCTCCGTGGGCACACCGACCTCGAGTGAGGAGGCCCTCCAACTCCAACATCCAGAGAGATAACCGGGGGCAACAGGGCACCATGACGACTCGTGTGAACATCACTTGACCTGGAGTTTCTCTCATAAAACAACAAGAGTGTGTCCCAAAAGAGTAGACTACTGCTTGCAGGACTTACTGCACCCAGAGGGGAGCTAATAATCTTGGCAGGGGAACAGTATACCACACTGTCACCATAGAAAAGCCTACAGACACCGCGATGATGGTGGCCAATAAGACCGGCTGGACTCCTGTTTACTTCAAAAGGCTGTTGACTCAGTAGCCATCATGGTCCTTGGTCACCACTGACCCTGGACTGTCTGGGAGTTGAGCGGGCAGGGCTCTGACACCTGGTGCTGTTTGTACGTTAATTCAGGGGCCTAATTGAAGAAAGCGCAGACTACTGGTCAGAGCATCTAGGCTGGCAGAGACGGTCAGCCTAAGGTGGCCGAACAAATGTGGGGCGGGGTGAAACCGGCCCCCACAGCGTCTCTGCACATCTCTTTCCTGGACCCTTAAAGGTCATTAGAATCTATAACACTTCCAATGCTGGTGCTCAGGTGGACGAGCAGGGAGGCAGGGGTCCTGGGGACAATCAACGTCACCGGGAGGCTGCTGGGGAGAAGCTCTGACCCTCGCCCCAGGGTATGAGGGCTCCCAACTCAGCACTCAGCAGTTACAGAAGAAGGGTCTGCACCCTCAGCACTCCAAGAATGAGGAACGGGACAAAAGGCAGAGGAGGGGTTTGTCCCCAGCAAAGCCCATTAAAAATCCCTGGGAGATAAAAATAGAATCTGGGCAATAAAGTCAAGTCTAACCTTTTTTATCCTTTGTGCTTTGTCTAATTTCACGTGCTCCTAGGGTCCCGCATGCAGAGGTTCCACACCCGGCACTTCAGACCAGATTTCCTAGTGCAGAATGGCTGGGTCGACACCTCAGCTCCTGGGGCCCAGTGCAGACTCCACGATATAGAGCCTGAGCTACAGCCAACCCGGCCCTCGAGAGCTCCGCCGCCTCCCTCCCTCCCACTGACTCTGACAGGATCTCTACACAGCAGCCCAGCCCACAGCCCACGGGGTAGTGCATGCTCTCACCTCTCCATTCTCTGATCAAAATATAAAGTTTCCTTTGCTTGTGAACCAAACTCAGTCTCGATCTGTTGGCCCCAATGACACTGGGCAGGGGGACACTTGTTGGGGTCCACTCTGGAGGATCAGTAACAGAAATTGAGACTATTGTAACCTCAATGAACAGATGTGTGAGCCAAACTGTAGTTAACATAGAACAGTGTATAAGGCTCGGGTAAAATAAGATGTTTTTAACACTTCCATTTGATATTTCCATCACTTTTTATAAGCAAGTTCAGTGAAAAGGTTTGTCTTATTTGTCAGGTCAATATTAGAGAAACGAAGTGATTTCTTTCCAAGGATGTACAGCTAATAATCTTGGTTAAACCTTCAATCTTGTTTTAAATGCTTTTCCATTGAAAATGATACCTCTCTTTCAGCTCCCCCATTTCTGAGAAGTATAAAATCTTATAATTTATTATTACCAAAGGGGAAAGGTGGGAGGAGGGATAAATTAGCAGTTTGGAATGAACACATACACACTGCTATGTATAAAATAGATCATCAACAAGGAACTACTGTATAGCACAGGGAACTACACTCAACATTTTGCAATAACCTATAAGGGGAAATAATCTGAAAAAGAATAGATATTTTTATTGACATCATCTATCAATGACAGTTAAAGTGTAGCCTAAGGGAAGCTGGTGGTGAGTGCTTCTGACCCTGAAGACTTCAATCATCTAAAGTTTGGACTCTGCCTACTTCCCAAGGCCCTTAATGAACATATGTGTAGCCGTAGCTTAAAAACTTCCCCAGTTTGGGTTTCGGGGAGACACTGATTTTGAAAAAGCCCTGGTGTTCTCCTTACATGAATGGGACTCTTCCTACTGCTAAAACATGTCTGTCACACCCAGAGGATGGTATACCGTCTGATCGGGAAGAGTTTGGAAAAGGCATCTCATCTCCTCATCTCCTGGTGCTCGGGTTCACCCCTCCAGCGTCTTTACTAACAGTCTCCCCACTTGGAGATGTCAGCACTGTCAACATCCTGTTGCGTACAGTTTGGAATTTGTCCAGAGGATGAAGCGGAAGGATGAGGAACAATGAGAGACAAGTCCTAGGTGTTCAGACAGGCACATGTCACTCTAATTTCCAATCAGGAAGACGAATTGACCAAAGGCTAGGGTTGCCCATGGAAACAGTATAGGGCTTGAGGAAATCCCGCTGCTTTGTGGCCAGTTCCCATAAACACGAGTTGAACAATGGAACTCAGGGACAGTAAAATTCACAAAACTGCAGAGTTGAAAATATCCATCACTGAAAAATGTCTTGAGGAAAGTCAGAGAAAAGGACTTGTAAGCAAGGGAGAATGGCAGGAAAGGGATTTGAGGAGGTAGAAAGGACTCGCCATTAAGCACAAGAAAAGGAGCTGAACATTGCCAACATTACCAACATTGCAGTTGGCCAAAAAGGGTGTATGCGTTCTTTTCTGTATATATTCAAGAAAAGGGCATACACTTTTTTAGCCAACCAAACAGGTGGGCACTGGAAGTCAATACTACAAAAGATATCACTTCGCATCAGTCAGAAGAGCCATCCTCATAAAGCGTAAACAACAGAAATGCAGGACAGGGCAACGAGAAGAGGGAGCCCTGTGAGACTTATAGTGGAAATGTATATTGCCAACGGCCATTCTGGAGAAGTGTATTGTGTTTACTAAAGCATCTAAAAAATGAGCTACAGAGCATAGGGCACTTGCACTCATGGGCGTATATCTTGGGAAAAACAAAAATCGAGAGGACACAGGCACCCCAATGTTTACCCCCTCTCTGTTTAAAAGATCCTCGACTAGGATATAACTTAAATGTCTCTGGAGGGAAAAAATGGATAGAGATGTGGTACTTAGGTAGAGTGGAATATTATTCAGCCTGGAAATCAATGAAATATGGCCAGTTGTAACAACTCCGGAGGATTTACGTATGATCATTCTAAGTGACAGAATTCAAAAAGAAAAAGACACATATCATAAGATATCACTTAAAGGTGGAATCCAAAATGGCTACACATGAAATAAATTACAAAACAAAAACATAGTCAAATATGTAGAAAACACGCATAAGGCTGCTAAACGGGAAAGGTGGGGAGGGGTGAGGCATCATCCAGGAGGTTGAAATTAGCAAAGATACCATTCCAAATACCAAACTGATAATCAACAAGGCCTACACGGTAGCTAAAAGAACTGCACTCAGCACACTCAAGTCACCGGAAAAGAATATATACGACTGGTAAGAATCTGAAAAAGAATTTATTGATGTCTCTCTGTACGCGAATCAAGTGGATGTACAGCAGCAAGAAACAGAGCTTTGAAAATCAGCTGTAACCAATATAGTAATAAATTGAAAAAAATAAACGACAGAGAGACAGAGAAAACCTCTTACAACTTTTCCTCAGGGACGGTGATGCAACATGGATTGAACACATCTAGACCCACAGGAGGATGAGACATAAGGCTGGAAACTGTTTGCGCTAAGAGAAATGTGAGGTTGGGTGAGGAAATGCACACCCTTTAAAGTAATACTACCTGGTACCCATTCAATGGGTCCCAAATCTGCAGGTTCAAGGGATCTTCCTACAGCTAAAACATGCATGGAAAACCCAGAGGACTGTACACCATGTGATCGGGAGATGTGTCTAAAATGCACCTCATTTATCCTCTCCTGGTGCTCCTGTTCACCATTCCAGCCACGCTACTTAGAATCTCCCCACTTGGAGAATCAGCACATTTAAACTTCTGTTTCACACATTTTGCAAATTGTGAGGAGGATGAACGGGAAGAGGGGGAGCCAATGAGAGAAGAGTTGTAGGGGTTTGGACGGGCACATATCACTCTAATTTCCCATTAAGAATAAGAATTAAAGAAAGGCTCAGCCTGCCTCGCCGGAGCCAAAATAGGGCCTGAAGCAATCCTGCGGGTTTGAGGCCAGCTCACAAAAGAGCAACTTAAAAAATGGAGCTCAGGGTCACTGCAATTCACAAACCTGCAGAGTTATAAATGAAAACTAACGTCCAAAAATATGTTGAGGTAAGGCAAAGAAGAGGATCTGAATGCAAGACAGAATTGCAAGAAACAGATTTCAAGAGATAGATTGGACTCGTCTTTAACGCACATGAAAAGCGGCAGAATTTCGACAATGATGCAGTTGGCCCAAAAGGGCGTATGCGTTTTTTCCTGATTATATCCAGGAAAAAACGCATACGCACTTTATGGGCAACGAAGCAAGCAAGCAATGCAAATGTGCACAACAAAGAAGTCTCACTTCCCACCGGTCAAAAGGGTCATCCTAAAAAATTGTAAAAACCAGAAATGCAGGACAGGCCATGGAGAACAGGGAGCCTTTATACGCTGATGGGCAGTGTGTGAACTGCCGAGAGCCACTCTGGAGAAGTGTATGGTGGTTCCTAAATCATCTAAAAAACAGAGCTACAGAGCATAGGACACTTCCAATCATGGGAGTATATCTAGGGAAGTCTAAAAATCAACAAGACACAAGCACACCACAGTTTAGGGCTACTCTGTTTACAAGAACCTCAACTTCAGTACACCTTAAATATCCCAGGAAAGAGAACAATGGATAAAGAAGATGTGGTACTTATGTACAATGGAATATCTCTTCACCATGAAATCAATGTAATAAGGCTAGTAGAAGGATAAAGAGTGGATTTAGGTCCGATAATACTACTTGAAATAAGTCAAACAGAAAAAGAAACATATCATAAGATATCACTTATAGAGGGAGGGTAAATATGGCTGCACAAGAAATGAATTACAGAACAGAACAGTGTCTCACATTTAGAAAACACACTTATGTCAGCTTAAGGGGAAAGGAGAGGTGGGGTGATGCATAAAACCAGAGTTTGAAATTAGCACAGATACCGTTCAATAAACCAAATAGGTATTAGACAAGATCTACACCTTGCTCAATGAACTGGCCTCAACACACCCTATACACCGCAGAGAAATATATCTGAGGAATAAGAATCTTAAAACCCATGTATTGATATATCTCCATAAGGGAATCAAGTGTGTGCAGAGCGGCACAAACACAGCAGTGAAAAGGAGCTAAACCCCATTATAGAAATAAATTTTAAAAACAAAACGCTGAAACAATGAAAGAGAGAAAAATTCTTACAAAATTCGCTCAGGGGCTGTGATGCAACCTGGATTGACCACATATAAACCCACAGCTGGATAAGACATAAGGCTGGACACTTGGGGCTGACAGGATTGGTGAGCTTTGGTGAGCAACTGCCGAAAGTTTAATGCAATACTTCATGCTACTCAGTCCAAGGGTCCCAACACTCCAGGTTGAAGGGAATCTTCCTACAGCTAAACCATGCTTGGGAAACCCAGCGACTGGTATACCATATGATCGGGAAAGGTTTCTAAAACGCACCTCATTTTTCCTCTCCTGGGGCTCCGGATCGACATTCCAGCCACTTTACTAACAACATCCCCACATGGAGTCAATGCCTTTAAGTTCTGGTATCGCACAGTCTGCAGTTAGTGCAGAGGATGAATGGGAATAGGGGGAACCAGTGAGAAACTAGCTGTAGCGGTTTCAATGGGCACATGTCACTCTAATATCACATCAGTAAGAAGAATTAACCAAAGGCACAGCAAGGTGCCCCAGAAGAAAAATAGGGCTTCAAGGAATCCTGTGGTTACGGGGCAAGACCACAAAAATAAGAGCTAAAAAATGGAGCTAAGGGCCACTGCAATTCAAAAACCTGCAGAGTTATAAAGGCCAACTATTTTTAAAAATATATTGAGGTAAGGCTATGAAGAGGCATTGAAAGCAAGGCAGAATTGCAGGAAACCGATTTCAGGAGGTAGACTGGAATTGCATTGAAAGCATATGAAGAGAGTCAGAAACTCGACAATGATGCACTTGGCCAAAAAGGGCGTATGCGTTTTTTCCTGAATATATTCAGGAAAAAACGCATACGCCCTTTTTGGCCAACCAAGCAAACTTGCAAAGGAAATCTGCACTACAATGAAGTCTCACTTCCACCCGGTCAAAAGGGCCATCTGAAAAAAGTGTAAAATCCATAAAGGCACGACAGGCCATGGAGAACTGGGAGCCTTGTTATGCTGATGGGCGGGATGTAAATTGCCAACAGCCACTCTGGAGAAGTGTATGGTGTTTCCTGAAACATCTAAAAAACAAAGCAACAGAGCCTAGGGCACTGCCACTTATGGTCCTATAGCTTAGGGAAATTAAAATCAAAAAGACACAGCCACCCCAAAGTTTGGGACGGCTCTGTTTACAAGAACCTCGTTTACGGTACAAGTTCAATATCACAGAAAGTGAAAAATGGATAAAGAACTTGTGGTACTTACGTACAATGCAATATCACTCAGCAATGAAATCTATGTCATCAGGCCCTTAGCAGCACAATGAGTGGATTCAGGTATGATGATTCGAACTGAAATAAGTCACACAGAAAAGAAACATCATAAGGTATCACTAATACACAGAATGTGAACTTGGCTACACATGAACTGAATTACAAAACAGAACAGTGTCTCAAGTTTAGAAAACCAACTTACGCTTGCTTAAGGGGGAAGGTGAGTTGTGGTGCTGCATAAAACCAGAGATTGAAATGAGCACAGATAAAGTTCCTTAAGCCAAATATGGAATAGACAAGAGCTACTCCTTGCTCAACGAAATGGACTCAACACCGCATGTTAAAAGCCTAAGAATGTACCTGACTAGTAAGTATCTTAAAACCTATGGATTGCTATGTCTCCGAAAGAGAATCAAGCGTGTGTACAGGGGCATAAACGCAGCAGTGATAGGATTGGAGAGGTTCGGTGAGCAAATGAAGACCCTTTGAAGTCATATTGCATGGTACCCATTCCACGGGTCTCAACTCTCCAGGTTTAAGGTATTCTTCCTTCAGCTAAAACATGCATGTGGAACCCAGAGTATGATCAACCGTGTGAACGGGAGACGTGTTCAAATATGTCTCAGTTTTCCTCCCCTGGTACTCGGGTGCAACATTCCAGACCCTTTACTAACACTCTCCCAACTTGGAGAGTCAGCGCCTTTAACCTCCTGTTTGGCCCAGTTTGCAATTTCTGCGGAAGATGAACAGGAATAGGGAGAACCAATGAGAGACTAGCTGGAGGTGTCTGGACGGGCAAATTTAACTCTCATTTCCCACCAGGAAGAGGAAATAACCAAAGGCTCAGCGTGCCGTGCCGGAACCAGATTAGGGCCTGAAGCCATCCTGCGGTGTTGCGGCCAGCTCAAAAGAAAGCGAGTTGAAGAAAGGAGCTCAGGGTCTCTGTAATTCACAAACCTGCAGAGTTATAAATGACAGCTATCGTCCAAAAATATACTGAAGTAAGGCTTCCAAGAGGACTTGAAAGTGGGGCATAATTGCAGGATACCGATTTCAGGAGGTAGACTGGAATTGCATTGAAAGCGTAGGAAAAGAGGCAGAAGGTCCACAATGATGCACTTTGCCAAAAGGGCATATGCGTTTTTTCCTGAATATATTCAGGAAAAAACGCATACGCCCTTTTTGGCCAACCAAGCAAGCTTGCAAAGGAAATCTGCACTACAATGAAGTCTCACTTCCCCTCGGTCAAAAGGGCCATCAGAATAAAGTGTAAAATCCAGAAAGGCAGGACAGGCCATGGAGAACTGGGAGCCTTGTTATGCTGATGGGCGGGATGTAAATTGCCAACAGACACTCGGGAGAAGTGTATGGTGTTTCCTGAAACATCTAAAAAACAAAGCAACAGAGCCTAGGGCACTTCCACTTATGGTCCTATAGCTTAGGGAAATTAATATCAAAAAGACACAGCAACCCCAAAATTTGGGACGGCTCTTTTTACAGGAATCTCTTCTACGGCACAAGTTAAATATCCCAGAGAGCAAATAATGGATAAAGAAGTTGCGGTACTTCTGTACAACAGAATACCACTCAGCAATGAAATCTATGTCACCAGGCCCGTACCAGCATAATGAGTGGATTGAGGCACGATGATTCTAAGTGAAATAAGTCACACAGAAAAAGAAACATCATAAGGTATCACTAATACACGGAATGTGAACTTGGCTACACATGAACTGAATTACAAAACAGAACAGGGTCTCAAGTTTAGAAAACCAACTTATGCCTGCTTAAGGGGGAAGGTGAGTTGGGGTGCTGCATAAAAGCAGAGTTTGCAATTAGCACAGATACCATTCCATAAGCCAAATATGTAATAGACAAGAGCTACCCCTTGCTCAACGAAATGGATTCAACAATGAGGTATCACCTCACACCTGGTAGAATAGGCATCATTGAAAATCTACAAACAAAAAATGCTGGAAAGGGTGTGGAGAAAAGGAACCCTCTTCCACTATTGTTGGGAATATAAATTGATACAGTCATTATGGAGAACAATATGGAATTTCTTAAGAAACTAACAATAGAATTACCATAGGATACAGCAATCCCAGTACTGGACATATACCCAGACAAAACCATAAATCAAAAAGAGTCATTCACCGCAATGTTCATTGCATCACTATTTACAATATCGAGGTAATGGAAGCAACCTAAATGCCCACAGACAGACGAATGCATAAAGCTGTGGTACATATATAAAATGGAATATTACTCAGCCATGAAAAGGAATGAAATTGGGTCATTTGTAGAGACGTCGATGGATCTAGAGACTGTCATACAGAGTGAAGTAAGTCAGAAAGAGAAAAACAAATCTTGTATATTCATGCATATATGTGGAACCTAGAAAAACTGTACAGATTAACCATTTTGCAAGGCATAAACAGAGCAACAGATGTAGACAACAAACGTATGGACAACAAGGGGGGAAAGCTGTTGGGGGGGTGGTGGTGGGAGGAGTTGAGAGACTGGGATTGGCATGTATACATTTATATGTATAAAATAGATAACCAATAAGAACCTGCTGTATAAAAATATAAAATAATATTCAAAATTAAAAAGAAATAAAATTTAAAAAATAAAACAGAAAAAACAATTATTCCCTGCACATACATGTATTTATATGAATAAATTATTTCCATGCTTATATCTGTAAATACAAAAAAGAGGAATAAAATCTACCTTGAACCAAAAACGAAAAAGAGAAAAAAAACACAGAACCCACCAGTTACACAGAGGAAAACCGTATCAGGGCACTTGCTCCAGTTGTAAACAATTCTGAAGTTGGTCAGTGGTGGGGAATCGTCTCCCATTCAGCCAGCAGCCCCCACGCAACAAGCGTCCTCATTGCAAAGCTGGGGCACCGTGCCGAGGCATCTGTGAGTAAACGTGAGCTGAGCCCCAGGCCAGTTGCTGCTGAACTATTCCCACCCGTCCCAGGTAAAACACCTGAATATATACAAGGACTTGAAAGCCTAGAGGAAGGGCCATAGAGCCACACGAGTGACAGCATGCCGGCCGACTTGGTGCCTGCAGGCCAGCCAGGATGGTCCTGGCCCTGGGTGCTCTTCTGGAAGATTTCCATTTCCCTGCCTGAGATACCCGTCCTGTCCCTGCCCCCATTGCTTTTTTCCTTCCTCACCTCTGCCCAGGGAGAAATTCCAGCAGCAGGTATGGGTGACACAACCTCTTCTTTAGCAGGTGGCAGCCTGGCAACTGCTGCAGAAAGTCCAGCAGAGCCCCACTCACACTGGGCCACCCACAAAGCCGTGGCCTCTCACTCCCTCCCACCAGCCCAGCCCCGAGACTGCTGACAGGGCAGAGAAAATGGCGTCAGGCACGGCTGCAGGGGCTCTTGCTGCCTGGAGTGGTATTTATATTGATCTCAACCCAGGCACACCTGGGGAGGGCTGGCCGGCACGGTAAGGCTGCCCAGGTCAGCCAATCATCACCCCTCAGGGGCTCACAGTTGCAGAAAATGGAACTTGCTGAACCGGCCAGGTCCAAGGAACAGGTGTGGGCTCCTGAGAGTCAGGATAGACAAGGGGCTGCAGCTTTGGCTTGTTTTCTAATCATTTTATCTGGCCCATGAGTGGGAGACAACTTCAAGAAAACCCTCTCCTAATGAGAGGAACCCAGGAGTCAGGGAGAGGAGGGGTGGGTGGTGGTTGGAGACAGAGGCCTGGTGCCCCGGGTGCAGTGGAAGTCTCTGGAAGACCAGGTGGAGGGAGGCCTCACGGAGTGATGCCCAGGGTCACAGACCTGTCGCAGCTGCTGTTTGTTAGTTCAAGTCCTGCTCTGAGGTGCTCTGTGTCAGCTCTGAGCGACAGGTGAGCTGGGGGTGCTCTGCAATGAGGGCTATGTGCACGGTTCCTGTGTGCCCAGCCCTGCCACGGTACCTGCAAGGGTAGCTCTGTATCCTGGGAGGGGCCTGACCACGAGAGCCCCGTGGGCTGGGGTGGGGGTGGGGTACCTGCCCAGGTGAGCTCCATATTCTGGGATTGGTCTGACCACGAGAGCCCCATGGGCTGCTGGGGACCTGGTAAAGGATGTCAGGACAGTCAGTGAAGCCACCGAGGATATACCTCCAGTTGCTCCTAATTCCTACACCCTGCTGGTCATTCTACCAACCACCAGGACATGGTATTCTGTATTAGTCTTCAATGATGCCTTCTTTTGTATTCCATTAGTCCCAGAGTCACAAGAAATTTTGGCTTGTGAGTGGCAGGACTCAACATACAACTAAAACAATACTTCCGGGCCGTCTGGCCCCAAGGGTGCAAAAATTCCCACACCATCTTTGGGGAAAGCTTAGCTAAAGACCTAAAAGTTCTACCTCTGGAAAAGGAAACCCTCCTTCAATATGCAGACGACATTCTGATCACCAGCCCTACTAAGGAGGCCTCTGAACTACCAAGCCAATAAAGGATAGAAGTTGTCCAAGAAAAAGCTCAAATATCACAGACTGCGGTGACCTGCCTGGGCTTCATTCTCACAGAAGGTCAGAGAAGCCCATCCCAGGAAAGGGAAGAAACCATTTTCAGCCTTACCCCTTTCTAAAACTAGAAGACAGCTTAGGGGTTCCTGGGGAGGCCAGGGTTTGCTGCTTCTGGATCCCTAGCTACAGTCTACTAGCTGGGCCTCTATATGAAACACTGAAAGGAAAAGATGATGATCCTTTTGAATAGAATCCAGAAGTGGCCTTTCAAGAATGGAAAGAGCAGTCAATTCAGACCCTTGCCCTGGAACTCCCTAATTTAGCTAAACCCTTTGACCTTTACATTCCCGGTGAAAGGTGAATCGCCATTGGAGAATTAGTGCAAAAACTGGGACCACTTGAAATGGAACAATGCAAGAATGCCATCCAGGTAGGATAAACTACGGTCACTAAGGGGCTTGGCCCACTGCCACATCTGGCCAAGATACTGGCGGTATCTAAAAACCTGGAAATCAGCAGCCCAAAAGGCCACCTCCCTCCTAAGGGAAAAGGACCCCACGTGGTGATCCTAACCACCAACCATGCCCTGAAGTTGCAGGGTTCGCTCCGTGGGCACACCGACCTCGAGTGAGGAGGCCCTCCAACTCCAACATCCAGAGAGATAACCGGGGGCAACAGGGCACCATGACGACTCGTGTGAACATCACTTGACCTGGAGTTTCTCTCATAAAACAACAAGAGTGTGTCCCAAAAGAGTAGACTACTGCTTGCAGGACTTACTGCACCCAGAGGGGAGCTAATAGTCTTGGCAGGGGAACAGTATACCACACTGTCACCATAGAAAAGCCTACAGACACCGTGATGATGGTGGCCAATAAGACCGGCTGGACTCCTGTTTACTTCAAAAGGCTGTTGACTCAGTAGCCATCATGGTCCTTGGTCACCACTGACCCTGGACTGTCTGGGAGTTGAGCGGGCAGGGCTCTGACACCTGATGCTGTTTGTACGTTAATTCAGGGGCCTAATTGAAGAAAGCGCAGACTACTGGTCAGAGCATCTAGGCTGGCAGAGACGGTCAGCCTAAGGTGGCCGAACAAATGTGGGGCGGGGTGAAACCGGCCCCCACAGCGTCTCTGCACATCTCTTTCCTGGACCCTTAAAGGTCATTAGAATCTATAACATATTCAGGAAAAATTAGAAAGGTCATTAGAATCTATAACATATTCAGGAATATATTCAGGAAAAAACACATACGCCCTTTTTGGCCAACCAAGCAAGCTTGCAAAGGAAATCTGCACTACAATGAAGTCTCACTTCCACCTGGTCAAAAGGGCCATCTGAAAAAAGTGTAAAATCCATAAAGGCACGACAGGCCATGGAGAACTGGGAGCCTTCTTATGCTGATGGGCGGGATGTAAATTGCCAACAGACACTCGGGAGAAGTGTATGGTGTTTCCTGAAACATCTAAAAAAGAAAGCAACAGAACCTAGGGCACTTCCACTTATGGTCCTATAGCTTAGGGAAATTAAAATCAAAAAGACACAGCCACCCCAAAGTTTGGGACGGCTCTGTTTACAAGAACCTCATTTAAAGTACAAGTTCAATATCGCAGAAAGTGAAAAATGGATAAAGAACTTGTGGTACTTACGTACAATGCAATATCACTCAGCAATGAAATCTATGTCATCAGGCCTGTAGCAGCATAATGAGTGGATTCAGGTATGATGATTCTAACTGAAATAAGTCACACAGAAAAAGAAACATCATAAGATATCAGTAATACACGGAATGTAAAGTTGGCTACACAGGAACTGAATTACAGAACAGAACAGGGTCTCAAATTTAGAAAACCAACTTATGCTTGCTTAAGGGTAAAGGTGAGTTGGGGTGCTGCATAAAACCAGAGATTGAAATGAGCACAGGTAAAGTTCCTTAAGCCAAATATGGAATAGACAAGAGCTACTCCTTGCTCAACGAAATGGACTCAACACCGCATATTAAACGCCTAAGAATGGACCTGACTAGTAAGTATCTTAAAACCTATGGATTGCTATGTCTCCGAAAGAGAATCAAGCATGTGTACAGGGGCATAAACGCAGCAGTGATAGGATTGGAGAGGTTCGGTGAGCAAATGAAGACCCTTTGAAGTCATATTGCATGGTACCCATTCCACGGGTTTCAACTACCCAGGTTTAAGGTATTCTTCCTTCAGCTAAAACATGCATGTGGAAACCAGAGTATGATCATCCGTGTGAATGGGAGACGTGTTCAAATATGTCTCAGTTTTCTTCCCCTGGTACTCGGGTGCAACATTCCAGACGCTTTACTAACACTCTCCCAACTTGGAGAGTCAGCGCCTTTAACCTCCTGTTTGGCCCAGTTTGCAATTTCTGCGGAAGATGAACAGGAATAGCGAGAACCAATGAGAGACTAGCTGGAGGTGTCTGGACGGGCAAATTTAACTCTCATTTCCCACCAGGAAGAGGAAATAACCAAAGGCTCAGCGTGCCATGCCGGAACCAGATTAGGGCCTGAAGCCATCCTGCGGTGTTGCGGCCAGCTCACAAGAAAGCGAGTTGAAGAAAGAGCTCAGGGGCACTGTAATTCACAAACCTGCAGAGTTATAAATGACAGCTATCGTCCAAAAATAGACTGAAGTAAGGCTGCCAAGAGGACTTGAAAGCGGGGCAGAATTGCAGGAAACCGATTTCAGGAGGTAGACTGGAATTGCATTGAAAGCATAGGAAAAGAGGCAGAACGTCCACAATGATGCACTTGGCCAAAAAGGGCGTATGCGTTTTTTCCTGAATATATTCAGGAAAAAACGCATACGCCCTTTTTGGCCAATCAAGCAAACTTGCAAAGGAAATCTGCACTACAATGAAGTCTCACTTCCCCCCGGTCAAAAGGGCCATCTGAAAAAAGTGTAAAATCCAGAAAGGCAGGACAGGCCATGGAGAACTGGGAGCCTTGTTATGCTGATGGGCGGGATGTAAATTGCCAACAGACACTCAGGAGAAGTGTATGGTGTTTCCTGAAACATCTAAAAAACAAAGCAACAGAGCCTAGGGCACTGCCACTTATGGTCCTATAGCTTAGGGAAATTAAAATCAAAAAGACACAGCCACCCCAAAGTTTGGGACGCCTCCGTTTACAAGAACCTCGTTTACCGTACAAGTGCAATATCACAGAAAGTGAAAAATGGATAAAGAACTTGAGGTACTTACGTACAATGCAGTATCACTCAGCAATGAAATCTATGTCATCAGGCCCCTAGCAGCACAATGAGTGGATTCAGGTATGATGATTCTAACTGAAATAAGTCACAGAGAAAAAGAAACATCATAAGACATCACTAATACACGGAATGGAAACTTGGCTACACAGGAACTGAATTACAGAACAGAACAGGGTCTCATATTTAGAAAACCAACTTATGCTTGCTTAAGGGTAAAGGTGAGTTGGGGTGCTGCATAAAACCAGAGATTGAAATGGGCACAGATAAAGTTCCTTAAGCCAAATATGGAATAGACAAGAGCTACTCCTTGCTCAACGAAATGGACTCAACACCGCATATTAAACGCCTAAGAATGTACCTGACTAGTAAGTATCTTAAAACCTATGGATTGCTATGTCTCTGAAAGAGAATCAAGCATGTGTACAGGGGCATAAACGCAGCAGTGATAGGATTGGAGAGGTTCGGTGAGCAAATGAAGACCCTTTGAAGTCATATTGCATGGCATCCATTACAAGGGTTTCAACTACCCAGGTTTAAGGTATTCTTCCTTCAGCTAAAACATGCATGTGGAACCTAGAGTATGATCAACCATGTGATCAGGAGACGTTTTCAAATATGTCTCAGTTTTCGTACCCTGGTACTCGGGTGCAACATTCCAGACGCTTTACTAACACTCTCCCGACTTGGAGAGTCAGTCCCTTTAACCTCCTGTTTGGCCCAGTTTGCAATTTCTGTGGAAGATGAACAGGAATAGCGAGAACCAATGAGAGACTAGCTGGAGGTGTCTGGACGGGCAAATTTAACTCTCATTTCCCACCAGGAAGAGGAATTAACCAAAGGCTCAGCGTGCCGTGCCAGAACCAGATTAGGGCCTGAAGCCATCCTGCGGTGTTGCGGCCAGGTCACAAGAAAGCGAGTTGAAGAAAGGAGCTCAGGGGCACTGTAATTCACAAACCTGCAGAGTTATAAATGACAGCTATCGTCCAAAAATAGACTGAAGTAAGGCTGCCAAGAGGACTTGAAAGCGGGGCAGAATTGCAGGAAACCGATTTCAGGAGGTAGACTGGAATTGCATTGAAAGCATAGGAAAAGAGGCAGAACGTCCACAATGATGCACTTGGCCAAAAAGGGCGTATGCGTTTTTTCCTGAATATATTCAGGAAAAAACGCATACGCCCTTTTTGGCCAACCAAGCAAGCTTGCAAAGGAAATCTGCACTACAATGAAGTCTCACTTCCCCCCGGTCAAAAGGGCCATCTGATAAAAGTGTAAAATCCAGAAAGGCAGGACAGGCCATGGAGAACTGGGAGCCTTGTTATGCTGATGGGAGGGATGTAAATTGCCAACAACCACTCGGGAGAAGTGTATGGTGTTTCCTGAAACATCTAAAAAACAAAGCAACAGAGCCTAGGGCACTGCCACTTATGGTCCTATAGCTTAGGGAAATTAAAATCAAAAAGACACAGCCACCCCAAAGTTTGGGACGCCTCTGTTTACAAGAACCTCGTTTACAGTACAAGTTCAACATCGCAGAAAGTGAAAAATGGATAAAGAAGTTGTGGTATTTACTTACAAAGCAATATCACTCAGCAGTGAAATCTGTGTCATCAGGCCCTTAGCAGCACAATGAGTGGATTCAGGTATGATGATTCTAACTGAAATAAGTCACACAGAAAAAGAAACATCATAAGATATCAGTAATACACGGAATGTAAACTTGGCTACACAGGAACTGAATTACAGAACAGAACAGGGTCTCAAATTTAGAAAACCAACTTATGCTTGCTTAAGGGGAAAGGTGAGTTGGGGTGCTACATAAAACCAGAGATTGAAATGAGCACAGATAAAGTTCCTTAAGCCAAATATGGAATAGACAAGAGCTACTCCTTGCTCAACGAAATGGACTCAACACCGCATATTAAACGCCTAAGAATGTACCTGACTAGTAAGTATCTTAAAACCTATGGATTGCTATGTCTCCGAAAGAGAATCAAGCATGTGTACAGGGGCATAAACGCAGCAGTGATAGGATTGGAGAGGTTCGGTGAGCAAATGAAGACCCTTTGAAGTCATATTGCATGGTACCCATTACACGGGTCTTAACTCTCCAGGTTTAAGGTATTCTTCCTTCAGCTAAATCATGCATGTGGAACCGAAGAATGATCAACCATGCGAACGGGAGACGTGTTCAAATATGTCTCAGTTTTCCTCCCCTGGTACTCGGGTGCAACATTCCAGACGCTTTACTAACACTCTCCCCACTTGGAGAGTCAGTCCCTTTAACCTCCTGTTTGGCCCAGTTTGCAATTTCTGCGGAAGATGAACAGGAATAGCGAGAACCAATGAGAGACTAGCTGGAGGTGTCTGGATGGGCAAATTTAACTCTCATTTCCCACCAGGAAGAGGAATTAACCAAAGGCTCAGCGTGCCGTGCCAGAACCAGATTAGGGCCTGAAGACATCCTGCGGTGTTGCGGCCAGGTCACAAGAAAGCGAGTTGAAGAAAGGAGCTCAGGGGCACTGTAATTCACAAACCTGCAGAGTTATAAATGACAGCTATCGTCCAAAAATAGACTGAAGTAAGGCTGCCAAGAGGACTTGAAAGCGGGGCAGAATTGCAGGAAACCGATTTCAGGAGGTAGACTGGAATTGCATTGAAAGCATAGGAAAAGAGGCAGAACGTCCACAATGATGCACTTGGCCAAAAAGGGTGTATGCGTTTTTTCCTGAATATATTCAGGAAAAAACGCATACGCCCTTTTTGGCCAACCAAGCAAACTTGCAAAGGAAATCTGCACTACAATGAAGTCTCACTTCTCCCCGGTCAAAAGGGCCATCTGAAAAAAGGGTAAAATCCAGAAAGGCAGGACAGGCCATGGAGAACTGGGAGCCTTGTTATGCTGATGGGCGGGATGTAAATTGCCAACAGACTCTCAGGAGAAGTGTATGGTGTTTCCTGAAACATCTAAAAAACAAAGCAACAGAGCATAGGGCACTTCCACTTATGGTCCTATAGCTTCGGGAAATTAAAATCAAAAAGACACAGCCACCCCAAAGTTTGGGACGCCTCTGTTTACAAGAACCTCGTTTACCGTACAAGTTCAATATCACAGAAAGTGAAAAATGGATAAAGAACTTGTGGTACTTACGTACAATGCAGTATCACTCAGCAATGAAATCTATGTCATCAGGCCCATAGCAGCATAATGAGTGGATTCAGGTACGATGATTCTAACTGAAATAAGTCACACAGAAAAAGAAACATCATAAGATATCACTAATACACGGAATGTAAACTTGGCTACACAGGAACTGCATTCCAAAACAGAACAGGGTCTCAAATTTAGAAAACCAACTTATGCTTGCTTAAGGGGAAAGGTGAGTTGGGGTGCTGCATAAAATCAGAGATTGAAATGAGCACAGATAAAGTTCCTTAAGCCAAATATGGAATAGACAAGAGCTACTCCTTGCTCAACGAAATCGACTCAAAACCCCATATTAAACGCCTAAGAATGTACCTGACTAGTAAGTATCTTAAAACCTATGGATTGCTATGTCTCCAAAAGAGAATCAAGCGTGTGTACAGGGGCATAAACGCAGCAGTGATAGGATTGGAGAGGTTCGGTGAGCAAATGAAGACCCTTTGAAGTCATATTGCATGGTACCCATTACACGGGTCTCAACTCTCCAGGTTTAAGGTATTCTTCCTTCAGCTAAAACATGCATGTGGAACCCAGAGTATGATCAACCATGTGAACGGGAGACGTGTTCAAATATGTCTCAGTTTTCCTCCCCTGGTACTCGGGTGCAACATTCCAGATGCTTTACTAACACTCTCCCGACTTGGAGAGTCAGTCCCTTTAACCTCCTGTTTGGCCCAGTTTGCAATTTCTGCGGAAAATGAACAGGAATAGCGAGAACCAATGAGAGACTAGCTGGAGGTGTCTGGACGGGCAAATTTAACTCTCATTTCCCACCAGGAAGAGGAATTAACCAAAGGCTCAGCGTGCCGTGCCAGAACCAGATTAGGGCCTGAAGCCATCCTGCGGTGTTGCGGCCAGGTCACAAGAAAGCGAGTTGAAGAAAGGAACTCAGGGGCACTGTAATTCACAAACCTGCAGAGTTATAAATGACAGCTATCGTCCAAAAATAGACTGAAGTAAGGCTGCCAAGAGGACTTGAAAGCGGGGCAGAATTGCAGGAAACCGATTTCAGGAGGTAGACTGGAATTGCATTGAAAGCATAGGAAAAGAGGCAGAACGTCCACAATGATGCACTTGGCCAAAAAGGGCATATGCGTTTTTTCCTGAATATATTCAGGAAAAAACGCATACGCCCTTTTTGGCCAACCAAGCAAGCTTGCAAAGGAAATCTGCACTACAATGAAGTCTCACTTCCCCCCGGTCAAAAGGGCCATCTGAAAAAAGTGTAAAATCCAGAAAGGCAGGACAGGCCATGGAGAACTGGGAGCCTTGTTATGCTGATGGGCGGGATGTAAATTGCCAACAGACACTCGGGTGAAGTGTATCGTGTTTCCTGAAACATCTAAAAAACAAAGAAACAGAACCTAGGGCACTTCCACTTATGGTCCTATAGCTTAGGGAAATTAAAATCAAAAAGACACAGCCACCCCAAAGTTTCGAATGGGTCTGTTTACAAGAACCTCGTTTACAGTACAAGTTCAACATCGCAGAAAGTGAAAAATGGATAAAGAAGTTGTGGTATTTACTTACAAAGCAATATCACTCAGCAATGAAATCTGTGTCATCAGGCCCTTAGCAGCACAATGAGTGGATTCAGGTATGATGATTCTAACTGAAATAAGTCACACAGAAAAAGAAACATCATAAGATATCAGTAATACACGGAATGTAAACTTGGCTACACAGGAACTGAATTACAGAACAGAACAGGGTCTCAAATTTAGAAAACCAACTTATGCTTGCTTAAGGGGAAAGGTGAGTTGGGGTGCTGCATAAAACCAGAGATTGAAATGAGCACAGATAAAGTTCCTTAAGTCAAATATGGAATAGACAAGAGCTACTCCTTGCTCAACGAAATGGACTCAACACCGCATATTAAACGCCTAAGAATGTACCTGACTAGTAAGTATCTTACAACCTATGGATTGCTATGTCTCCGAAAGAGAATCAAGCATGTGTACAGGGGCATAAACGCAGCAGTGATAGGATTGGACAGGTTCGGTGAGCAAATGAAGACCCTTTGAAGTCATATTGC
Organism: Delphinus delphis; assembly: GCF_949987515.2. Taxonomy (NCBI): domain Eukaryota; kingdom Metazoa; phylum Chordata; class Mammalia; order Artiodactyla; family Delphinidae; genus Delphinus; species Delphinus delphis. Next base: position 260,739 of record NW_027192737.1, on the reverse strand, counting down.
ATGGTACCCATTCCACGGGTTTCAAACACCCAGGTTTAAGGTATTCTTCCTTCAGCTAAAACATGCATGTGGAACCCAACTATGATCAACCATGTGAACGGGAGACGTGTTCAAATATGTCTCAGTTTTCCTCCCCTGGTACTCGGGTGCAACATTCCAGAAGCTTTACTAACACTCTCCCGACTTGGAGAGTCAGTCCCTTTAACCTCCTGTTTGGCCCAGTTTGCAATTTCTGTGGAAGATGAACAGGAATAGCGAGAACCAATGAGAGACTAGCTGGAGGTGTCTGGATGGGCAAATTTAACTCTCATTTCCCACCAGGAAGAGGAATTAACCAAAGGCTCATCGTGCCGTGCCAGAACCAGATTAGGGCCTTAAGACATCCTGCGGTGTTGCGGCCAGGTCACAAGAAAGCGAGTTGAAGAAAGGAGCTCAGGGGCACTGTAATTCACAAACCTGCAGAGTTATAAATGACAGCTATTGTCCAAAAATACACTGAAGTAAGGCTGCCAAGAGGACTTGAAAGCGGGGCAGAATTGCAGGAAACCGATTTCAGGAGGTAGACTGGAATTGCATTGAAAGCATAGGAAAAGAGGCAGAACGTCCACAATGATGCACTTGGCCAAAAAGGGCGTATGCGTTTTTTCCTGAATATATTCAGGAAAAAACGCATACGCCCTTTTTGGCCAACCAAGCAAGCTTGCAAAGGAAATCTGCACTACAATGAAGTCTCACTTCCCCCCGGTCAAAAGGGCCATCTGAAAAAAGTGTAAAATCCAGAAAGGCAGGACAGGCCATGGAGAACTGGGAGCCTTGTTATGCTGATGGGCGGGATGTAAATTGCCAACAACCACTCGGGAGAAGTGTATGGTGTTTCCTGAAACATCTAAAAAACAAAGCAACGGAGCCTAGGGCACTTCCACTTATGGTCCTATAGCTTAGGGAAATTAAAATCAAAAAGACACAGCCACCCCAAAGTTTGGGACGCCTCCGTTTACAAGAACCTCGTTTACCGTACAAGTTCAATATCACAGAAAGTGAAAAATGGATAAAGAACTTGTGGTACTTACGTACAATGCAGTATCACTCAGCAATGAAATCTATGTCATCAGGCCCGTAGCAGCATAATGAGTGGATTCAGGTATGATGATTCTAACTGAAATAAGTCACACAGAAAAAGAAACATCATAAGATATCAGTAATACACGGAATGGAAACTTGGCTACACAGGAACTGAATTCCAAAACAGAACAGGGTCTCAAATTTAGAAAAGCAAGTTATGCTTGCTTAAGGGGAAAGGTGAGTTGGGGTGCTGCATAAAACCAGAGATTGAAATGAGCACAGATAAAGTTCCTTAAGCCAAATATGGAATAGACAAGAGCTACTCCTTGCTCAACGAAATGGACTCAACACCGCATATTAAACGCCTAAGAATGTACCTGACTAGTAAGTATCTTAAAACCTATGGATTGCTATGTCTCCGAAAGAGAATCAAGCATGTGTACAGGGGCATAAACGCAGCAGTGATAGGATTGGAGAGGTTCGGTGAGCAAATGAAGACCCTTTGAAGTCATATTGCATGGTACCCATTCCACGGGTTTCAACTACCCAGGTTTAAGGTATTCTTCCTTCAGCTAAAACATGCATGTGGAACCTAGAGTATGATCAACCATGTGATCGGGAGACGTGTTCAAATATGTCTCAGTTTTCGTACCCTGGTACTCGGGTGCAACAATCCAGACGCTTTACTAACACTCTCCCCACTTGGAGAGTCAGTCCCTTTAACCTCCTGTTTGGCCCAATTTGCAGTTTCTGCGGAAGATGAACAGGAATAGCGAGAACCAATGAGAGGCTAGCTGGAGGTGTCTGGACGGGCAAATTTAACTCTCATTTCCCACCAGGAAGAGGAAATAACCAAAGGCTCAGCGTGCCGTACCGGAACCAGATTAGGGCCTGAAGCCATCCTGCGGTGTTGCGGCCAGGTCACAAGAAAGCGAGTTGAAGAAAGGAGCTCAGGGGCACTGTAATTCACAAACCTGCAGAGTTATAAATGAGAGCTATCGTCCAAAAATAGACTGAAGTAAGGCTGCCAAGAGGACTTGAAAGCGGGGCAGAATTGCAGGAAACCGATTTCAGGAGGTAGACTGGAATTGCATTGAAAGCATAGGAAAAGAGGCAGAACGTCCACAATGATGCACTTGGCCAAAAAGGGCGTATGTGTTTTTTCCTGAATATATTCAGGAAAAAACGCATACGCACTTTTTGGCAAACCAAGCAAGCTTGCAAAGGAAATCTGCACTACAATGAAGTCTCACTTCCCCCGGTCCAAAGGGCCATCTGAAAAAAGTGTAAAATCCAGAAAGGCAGGACAGGCCATGGAGAACTGGGAGCCTTGTTATGCTGAAGGGCGGGATGTAAATTGCCAACAAACACTTGGGAGAAGTGTATGGTGTTTCCTGAAACATCTAAAAAACAAAGCAACAGAGCCTAGGGCACTTCCACTTATGGTCCTATAGCTTAGGGAATTTAAAATCAAAAAGACACAGCCACCCCAAAGTTTCGAACGGCTCTGTTTACAAGAACCTCGTTTACAGTACAAGTTCAACATCGCAGAAAGTGAAAAATGGATAAAAAAGTTGTGGTATTTACTTACAAAGCAATATCACTCAGCAATGAAATCTGTGTCATCAGGCCCTTAGCAGCACAATGAGTGGATTCAGGTATGATGATTCTAACTGAAATAAGTCACACAGAAAAAGAAACATCATAAGATATCAGTAATACACGGAATGTAAACTTGGCTACACAGGAACTGAATTACAGAACAGAACAGGGTCTCAAATTTAGAAAACCAACTTATGCTTGCTTAAGGGGAAAGGTGAGTTGGGGTGCTGCATAAAACCAGAGATTGAAATGAGCACAGATAAAGTTCCTTAAGCCAAATATGGAATAGACAAGAGCTACTCCTTGCTCAACGAAATGGACTCAACACCGCATATTAAACGCCTAAGAATGTACCTGACTAGTAAGTATCTTAAAACCTATGGATTGCTATGTCTCCGAAAGAGAATCAAGCATGTGTACAGGGGCATAAACGCAGCAGTGATAGGATTGGAGAGGTTCGGTGAGCAAATGAAGACCCTTTGAAGTCATATTGCATGGTACCCATTCCACGGGTTTCAAATACACAGGTTTAAGGTATTCTTCCTTCAGCTAAAACATGCATGTGGAACCGAAGTATGATCAACCATGCGAACGGGAGACGTGTTCAAATATGTCTCAGTTTTCCTCCCCTGGTACTCGGGTGCAACATTCCAGACGCTTTACTAACACTCTCCCGACTTGGAGAGTCAGTCCCTTTAACCTCCTGTTTGGCCCAGTTTGCAATTTCTGCGGAAGATGAACAGGAATAGCGAGAACCAATGAGAGACTAGCTGGAGGTGTCTGGATGGGCCAATTTAACTCTCATTTCCCACCAGGAAGAGGAATTAACCAAAGGCTCAGCGTGCCGTGCCAGAACCAAATTAGGGCCTGAAGACATCCTGCGGTGTTGCGGCCAGGTCACAAGAAAGCGAGTTGAAGAAAGGAGCTCAGGGGCACTGTAATTCACAAACCTGCAGAGTTATAAATGACAGCTATCGTCCAAAAATAGACTGAAGTAAGGCTGCCAAGAGGACTTGAAAGCGGGGCAGAATTGCAGGAAACCGATTTCAGGAGGTAGACTGGAATTGCATTGAAAGCATAGGAAAAGAGGCAGAACGTCCACAATGATGCACTTGGCCAAAAAGGGCGTATTCATTTTTTCCTGAATATATTCAGGAAAAAACGCATACGCCCTTTTTGGCCAACCAAGCAAGCTTGCAAAGGAAATCTGCACTACAATGAAGTCTCACTTCCCCCCGGTCAAAAGGGCCATCTGAAAAAAGTGTAAAATCCAGAAAGGCAGGACACGCCATGGAGAACTGGGAGCCTTGTTATGCTGAAGGGCGGGATGTAAATTGCCAACAAACACTCGGGAGAAGTGTATGGTGTTTCCTGAAACATCTAAAAAACAAAGCAACAGAGCCTAGGGCACTTCCACTTATGGTCCTATAGCTTAGGGAATTTAAAATCAAAAAGACACAGCCACCCCAAAGTTTCGAACGGCTCTGTTTACAAGAACCTCGTTTACAGTGCAAGTTCAACATCGCAGAAAGTGAAAAATGGATAAAGAAGTTGTGGTATTTACTTACAAAGCAATATCACTCAGCAATGAAATCTGTGTCATCAGGCCCTTAGCAGCACAATGAGTGGATTCAGGTATGATGATTCTAACTGAAATAAGTCACACAGAAAAAGAAACATCATAAGATATCAGTAATACACGGAATGTAAACTTGGCTACACAGGAACTGAATTACAGAACAGAACAGGGTCTCAAATTTAGAAAACCAACTTATGCTTGCTTAAGGGGAAAGGTGAGTTGGGGTGCTGCATAAAACCAGAGATTGAAATGAGCACAGATAAAGTTCCTTAAGCCAAATATGGAATAGACAAGAGCTACTCCTTGCTCAACGAAATGGACTCAACACCGCATATTAAACGCCTAAGAATGTACCTGACTAGTAAGTATCTTAAAACCTATGGATTGCTATGTCTCCGAAAGAGAATCAAGCATGTGTACAGGGGCATAAACGCAGCAGTGATAGGATTGGAGAGGTTCGGTGAGCAAATGAAGACCCTTTGAAGTCATATTGCATGGTACCCATTACACGGGTCTTAACTCTCCAGGTTTAAGGTATTCTTCCTTCAGCTAAAACATGCATGTGGAACCCAAGTATGATCAACCATGTGAACGGGAGACGTGTTCAAATATGTCTCAGTTTTCCTCCCCTGGTACCCGGGTGCAACATTCCAGACGCTTTACTAACACTCTCCCCACTTGGAGAGTCAGCGCCTTTAACCTCCTGTTTGGCCCAGTTTGCAAATTCTGCGGAAGATGAACAGGAATACCGAGAACCAATGAGAGACTAGCTGGAGGTGTCTGGACGGGCAAATTTAACTCTCATTTCCCACCAGGAAGAGGAAATAACTAAAGGCTCAGCGTGCCGTGCCGGAACCAGATTAGGGCCTGAAGCCATCCTGCGGTGTTGCGGCCAGGTCACAAGAAAGCAAGTTGAAGAAAGGAGCTAAGGGGCACTGTAATTCACAAACCTGCAGAGTTATAAATGACAGCTATCGTCCAAAAATAGACTGAAGTAAGGCTGCCAAGAGGACTTGAAAGCGGGGCAGAATTGCAGGATACCGATTTCAGGAGGTAGACTGGAATTGCATTGAAAGCATAGGAAAAGAGGCAGAACGTCCACAATGATGCACTTGGCCAAAAAGGGCGTATGCGTTTTTTCCTGAATATATTCAGGAAAAAACGCATACGCCCTTTTTGGCCAACCAAGCAAGCTTGCAAAGGAAATCTGCACTACAATGAAGTCTCACTTCCCCCCGGTCAAAAGGGCCATCTGAAAAAAGTGTAAAATCCAGAAAGGCAGGACAGGCCATGGAGAACTGGGAGCCTTGTTATGCTGATGGGCGGGATGTAAATTGCCAACAGGCACTCCGGAGAAGTGTATGGTGTTTCCTGAAACATCTAAAAAACAAAGCAACAGAGCCTAGAGCACTTCCACTTATGGTCCTATAGCTTCGGGAAATTAAAATCAAAAAGACACAGCCACCCCAAAGTTTGGGACGCCTCTGATTACAAGAACCTTGTTTACCGTACAAGTTCAATATCACAGAAAGTGAAAAATGGATAAAGAACTTGTGGTACTTACGTACAATGCAGTATCACTCAGCAATGAAATCTATGTCATCAGGCCCGTAGCAGCATAATGAGTGGATTCAGGTACGATGATTCTAACTGAAATAAGTCACACAGAAAAAGAAACATCATAAGATATCACTAATACACGGAATGTAAACTTGGCTACACAGGAACTGCTTTCCAAAACAGAACAGGGTCTCAAATTTAAAAAACCAACTTATGCTTGCTTAAGGGGAAAGGTGAGTTGGGGTGCTGCATAAAACCAGAGATTGAAATGAGCACAGATAAAGTTCCTTAAGCCAAATATGGAATAGACAAGAGCTACTCCTTGCTCAACGAAATGGACTCAACACCGCATATTAAACGCCTAAGAATGTACCTGACTAGTAAGTATCATAAAACCTATAGATTGCTATGTCTCCGAAAGAGAATCAAGCATGTGTACAGGGGCATAAACGCAGCAGTGATAGGATTGGAGAGGTTCGGTGAGCAAATGAAGACCCTTTGAAGTCATATTGCATGGTACCCATTTCACGGGTTTCAAATACCCAGGTTTAAGGTATTCTTCCTTCAGCTAAAACATGCATGTGGAACCTAGAGTATGATCAACCATGTGATTGGGAGACGTGTTCAAATATGTCTCAGTTTTCGTACCCTGGTCCTCGGGTGCAACATTCCAGACGCTTTACTAACACTCTCCCGACTTGGAGAGTCAGTCCCTTTAACCTCCGGTTTGGCCCAGTTTGCAATTTCTGCGGAAGATGAACAGGAATAGCGAGAACCAATGAGAGGCTAGCTGGAGGTGTCTGGACGGGCAAATTTAACTCTCATTTCCCACCAGGAAGAGGAAATAACCAAAGGCTCAGCGTGCCGTACCGGAACCAGATTAGGGCCTGAAGCCATCCTGCGGTGTTGCGGCCAGCTCAAAAGAAAGCAAGTTGAAGAAAGGAGCTCAGGGGCACTGTAATTCACAAACCTGCAGAGTTATAAATGAGAGCTATCGTCCAAAAATAGACTGAAGTAAGGCTGCCAAGAGGACTTGAAAGCGGGGCAGAATTGCAGGAAACCGATTTCAGGAGGTAGACTGGAATTGCATTGAAAGCATAGGAAAAGAGGCAGAACGTCCACAATGATGCACTTGGCCAAAAAGGGCGTATGTGTTTTTTCCTGAATATATTCAGGAAAAAACGCATACGCACTTTTTGGCCAACCAAGCAAGCTTGCAAAGGAAATCTGCACTACAATGAAGTCTCACTTCCCCCGGTCAAAAGGGCCATCTGAAAAAAGTGTAAAATCCAGAAAGGCAGGACAGGCCATTGAGAAATGGGAGCCTTGTTATGCTGAAGGGCGGGATGTTAATTGCCAACAAACACTCGGGAGAAGTGTATGGTGTTTCCTGAAACATCTAAAAAACAAAGCAACAGAGCCTAGGGCACTTCCACTTATGGTCCTATAGCTTAGGGAATTTAAAATCAAAAAGACACAGCCACCCCAAAGTTTCGAACGGCTCTGTTTACAAGAACCTCGTTTACAGTACAAGTTCAACATCGCAGAAAGTGAAAAATGGATAAAAAAGTTGTGGTATTTACTTACAAAGCAATATCACTCAGCAATGAAATCTGTGTCATCAGGCCCTTAGCAGCACAATGAGTGGATTCAGGTATGATGATTCTAACTGAAATAAGTCACACAGAAAAAGAAACATCATAAGATATCAGTAATACACGGAATGGAAACTTGGCTACACAGGAACTGAATTACAGAAGAGAACAGGGTCTCAAATTTAGAAAACCAACTTATGCTTGCTTAAGGGGAAAGGTGAGTTGGGGTGCTGCATAAAACCAGAGATTGAAATGAGCACAGATAAAGTTCCTTAAGTCAAATATGGAATAGACAAGAGCTACTCCTTGCTCAACGAAATGGACTCAACACCGCATATTAAACGCCTAAGAATGTACCTGACTAGTAAGTATCGTAAAACCTATGGATTGCTATGTCTCCGAAAGAGAATCAAGCATGTGTACAGGGGCATAAACGCAGCAGTGATAGGATTGGAGAGGTTCGGTGAGCAAATGAAGACCCTTTGAAGTCATATTGCATGGTACCCATTCCACGGGTTTCAAATACACAGGTTTAAGGTATTCTTCCTTCAGCTAAAACATGCATGTGGAACCCAAGTATGATCAACCATGTGAACAGGAGACGTGTTCAAATATGTCTCAGGTTTCCTCCCCTGGTACTCGGGTGCAACATCCAGACGCTTTACTAACACTCTCCCGACTTGGAGAGTCAGTCCCTTTAACCTCCTGTTTGGCCCAGTTTGTAATTTCTGTGGAAGATGAACAGGAATAGCGAGAACCAATGAGAGACTAGCTGGAGGTGTCTGGACGGGCAAATTTAACTCTCATTTCCCACCAGGAAGAGGAAATAACCAAAGGCTCAGCATGCCGTGCCGGAACGAGATTAGGGCCTGAAGCCATCCTGCGGTGTTGCGGCCAGGTCACAAGAAAGCGAGTTGAAGAAAGGAGCTCAGGGGCACTGTAATTCACAAACCTGCAGAGTTATAAATGACAGCTATCGTCCAAAAATAGACTGAAGTAAGGCTGCCAAGAGGACTTGAAAGCGGGGCAGAATTGCAGGAAACCGATTTCAGGAGGTAGACTGGAATTGCATTGAAAGCATAGGAAAAGAGGCAGAACGTCCACAATGATGTACTTGGCCAAAAAGGGCGTATGCGTTTTTTCCTGAATATATTCAGGAAAAAACGCATACACGCTTTTTGGCCAACCAAGCAAGCTTGCAAAGGAAATCTGCACTACAATGAAGTCTCACTTCCCCCCGGTCAAAAGGGCCATCTGAAAAAAGTGTAAAATCTAGAAAGGCAGGACACGCCATGGAGAACTGGGAGCATTGTTATGCTGATGGGCGGGATGTAAATTACCAACAGACACTTGGGAGAAGTGTATGGTGTTTCCTGAAACATCTAAAAAACAAAGCAACAGAACCTAGGGCACTTCCACTTATGGTCCTATAGCTTAGGGAAATTAAAATCAAAAAGACACAGCCACCCCAAAGTTTGGGACGCCTCCGTTTACAAGAACCTCGTTTACCATACAAGTTCAATATCACAGAAAGTGAAAAATGGATAAAGAACTTGTGGTACTTACGTACAATGCAGTATCACTCAGCAATGAAATCTATGTCATCAGGCCCGTAGCAGCATAATGAGTGGATTCAGGTACGATGATTCTAACTGAAATAAGTCACACAGAAAAAGAAACATCATAAGATATCACTAATACACGGAATGTAAACTTGGCTACACAGGAACTGCATTCGAAAACAGAACAGGGTCTCAAATTTAGAAAACCAACTTATGCTTGCTTAAGGGGAAAGGTGAGTTGGGGTGCTGCATAAAACCAGAGATTGAAATGAGCACAGATAAAGTTCCTTAAGCCAAATATGGAATAGACAAGAGCTACTCCTTGCTCAACGTAATGGACTCAACACCCCATATTAAACGCCTAAGAATGTACCTGACTAGTAAGTATCTTAAAACCTATGGATTGCTATGTCTCCAAAAGAGAATCAAGCGTGTGTACAGGGGCATAAACGCAGCAGTGATAGGATTGGAGAGGTTCGGTGAGCAAATGAAGACCCTTTGAAGTCATATTGCATGGTACCCATTCCACGGGTTTCAAATACCCAGGTTTAAGGTATTCTTCCTTCAGCTAAAACATGCATGTGGAACCCAACTATGATCAACCATGTGAACGGGAGACGTGTTCAAATATGTCTCAGTTTTCCTCCCCTGGTACTCGGGTGCAACATTCCAGACGCTTTACTAACACTCTCCCGACTTGGAGAGTCAGTCCCTTTAACCTCCTGTTTGGCCCAGTTTGCAATTTCTGCGGAAGATGAACAGGAATAGCGAGAACCAATGAGAGGCTAGCTGGAGGTGTCTGGACGGGCAAATTTAACTCTCATTTCCCACCAGGAAGAGGAATTAACCAAAGGCTCAGCATGCCGGGCCGGAACCAGATTAGGGCCTGAAGCCATCCTGCGGTGTTGCGGCCAGGTCACAAGAAAGCGAGTTGAAGAAAGGAGCTCAGGGGCACTGTAATTCACAAACCTGCAGAGTTATAAATGACAGCTATCGTCCAAAAATAGACTGAAGTAAGGCTGCCAAGAGGACTTGAAAGCGGGGCAGAATTGCAGGAAACCGATTTCAGGAGGTAGACTGGAATTGCATTGAAAGCATAGGAAAAGAGGCAGAACGTCCACAATGATGTACTTGGCCAAAAAGGGCGTATGCGTTTTTTCCTGAATATATTCAGGAAAAAACGCATACACGCTTTTTGGCCAACCAAGCAAGCTTGCAAAGGAAATCTGCACTACAATGAACTCTCACTTCCCCCCGGTCAAAAGGGCCATCTGAAAAAAGTGTAAAATCCAGAAAGGCAGGACACGCCATGGAGAACTGGGAGCATTGTTATGCTGATGGGCGGGATGTAAATTGCCAACAGACACTTGGGAGAAGTGTATGGTGTTTCCTGAAACATCTAAAAAACAAAGCAACAGAACCTAGGGCACTTCCACTTATGGTCCTATAGCTTAGGGAAATTAAAATCAAAAAGACACAGCCACCCCAAAGTTTGGGACGCCTCTGTTTACAAGAACCTCGTTTACCATACAAGTTCAATATCACAGAAAGTGAAAAATGGATAAAGAACTTGTGGTACTTACGTACAATGCAGTATCACTCAGCAATGAAATCTATGTCATCAGGCCCGTAGCAGCATAATGAGTGGATTCAGGTACGATGATTCTAACTGAAATAAGTCACACAGAAAAAGAAACATCATAAGATATCACTAATACACGGAATGTAAACTTGGCTACACAGGAACTGCATTCCAAAACAGAACAGGGTCTCAAATTTAGAAAACCAACTTATGCTTGCTTAAGGGGAAAGGTGAGTTGGGGTGCTGCATAAAACCAGAGATTGAAATGAGCACAGATAAAGTTCCTTAAGCCAAATATGGAATAGACAAGAGCTACTCCTTGCTCAACGAAATGGACTCAACACCGCATATTAAACGCCTAAGAATGTACCTGACTTGTAAGTATCTTAAAACCTATGGATTGCTATGTCTCCGAAAGATAATCAAGCATGTGTACAGGGGCATAAACGCAGCAGTGATAGGATTGGAGAGGTTCGGTGAGCAAATGAAGACCCTTTGAAGTCATATTGCATGGTACCCATTCCACGGGTTTCAACTACCCAGGTTTAAGGTATTCTTCCTTCAGCTAAAACATGCATGTGGAACCTAGAGTATGATCAACCATGTGAACGGGAGACGTGTTCAAATATGTCTCAGTTTTCGTACCCTGGTACTCGGGTGCAACATTCCAGACGCTTTACTAACACTCTCCCCACTTGGAGAGTCAGTCCCTTTAACCTCCTGTTTGGCCCAGTTTGCAATTTCTGTGGAAGATGAACAGGAATAGCGAGAACCAATGAGAGACTAGCTGGAGGTGTCTGGATGGGCAAATTTAACTCTCATTTCCCACCAGGAAGAGGAATTAACCAAAGGCTCAGCGTGCCGTGCCAGAACCAGATTAGGGCCTGAAGACATCCTGCGGTGTTGCGGCCAGGTCACAAGAAAGCGAGTTAAAGAAAGGAGCTCAGGAGCACTGTAATTCACAAACCTGCAGAGTTATAAATGACAGCTATCGTCCAAAAATAGACTGAAGTAAGGCTGCCAAGAGGACTTGAAAGCGGGGCAGAATTGCAAAAAACCGATTTCAGGAGGTAGACTGGAATTGCATTGAAAGCATAGGAAAAGAGGCAGAACGTCCACAATGATGCACTTGGCCAAAAAGGGCGTATGCGTTTTTTCCTGAATATATTCAGGAAAAAACGCATACGCCCTTTTTGGCCAACCAAGCAAGCTTGCAAAGGAAATCTGCACTACAATGAAGTCTCACTTCCCCCGGTCAAAAGGGCCATCTGAAAAAAGTGTAAAATCCAGAAAGGCAGGACAGGCCATTGAGAAATGGGAGCCTTGTTATGCTGAAGGGCGGGATGTTAATTGCCAACAAACACTCGGGAGAAGTGTATGGTGTTTCCTGAAACATCTAAAAAACAAAGCAACAGAGCCTAGGGCACTTCCACTTATGGTCCTATAGCTTAGGGAATTTAAAATCAAAAAGACACAGCCACCCCAAAGTTTCGAACGGCTCTGTTTACAAGAACCTCGTTTACAGTACAAGTTCAACATCGCAGAAAGTGAAAAATGGATAAAAAAGTTGTGGTATTTACTTACAAAGCAATATCACTCAGCAATGAAATCTGTGTCATCAGGCCCTTAGCAGCACAATGAGTGGATTCAGGTATGATGATTCTAACTGAAATAAGTCACACAGAAAAAGAAACATCATAAGATATCAGTAATACACGGAATGGAAACTTGGCTACACAGGAACTGAATTACAGAACAGAACAGGGTCTCAAATTTAGAAAACCAACTTATGCTTGCTTAAGGGGAAAGGTGAGTTGGGGTGCTGCATAAAACCAGAGATTGAAATGAGCACAGATAAAGTTCCTTAAGTCAAATATGGAATAGACAAGAGCTACTCCTTGCTCAACGAAATGGACTCAACACCGCATATTAAACGCCTAAGAATGTACCTGACTAGTAAGTATCGTAAAACCTATGGATTGCTATGTCTCCGAAAGAGAATCAAGCATGTGTACAGGGGCATAAACGCAGCAGTGATAGGATTGGAGAGGTTCGGTGAGCAAATGAAGACCCTTTGAAGTCATATTGCATGGTACCCATTCCACGGGTTTCAAATACACAGGTTTAAGGTATTCTTCCTTCAGCTAAAACATGCATGTGGAACCCAAGTATGATCAACCATGTGAACAGGAGACGTGTTCAAATATGTCTCAGGTTTCCTCCCCTGGTACTCGGGTGCAACATTCCAGACGCTTTACTAACACTCTCCCGACTTGGAGAGTCAGTCCCTTTAACCTCCTGTTTGGCCCAGTTTGTAATTTCTGTGGAAGATGAACAGGAATAGCGAGAACCAATGAGAGACTAGCTGGAGGTGTCTGGACGGGCAAATTTAACTCTCATTTCCCACCAGGAAGAGGAAATAACCAAAGGCTCAGCATGCCGTGCCGGAACGAGATTAGGGCCTGAAGCCATCCTGCGGTGTTGCGGCCAGGTCACAAGAAAGCGAGTTGAAGAAAGGAGCTCAGGGGCACTGTAATTCACAAACCTGCAGAGTTATAAATGACAGCTATCGTCCAAAAATAGACTGAAGTAAGGCTGCCAAGAGGACTTGAAAGCGGGGCAGAATTGCAGGAAACCGATTTCAGGAGGTAGACTGGAATTGCATTGAAAGCATAGGAAAAGAGGCAGAACGTCCACAATGATGTACTTGGCGAAAAAGGGCGTATGCGTTTTTTCCTGAATATATTCAGGAAAAAACGCATACACGCTTTTTGGCCAACCAAGCAAGCTTGCAAAGGAAATCTGCACTACAATGAAGTCTCACTTCCCCCCGGTCAAAAGGGCCATCTGAAAAAAGTGTAAAATCCAGAAAGGCAGGACACGCCATGGAGAACTGGGAGCATTGTTATGCTGATGGGCGGGATGTAAATTACCAACAGACACTTGGGAGAAGTGTATGGTGTTTCCTGAAACATCTAAAAAACAAAGCAACAGAACCTAGGGCACTTCCACTTATGGTCCTATAGCTTAGGGAAATTAAAATCAAAAAGACACAGCCACCCCAAAGTTTGGGACGCCTCCGTTTACAAGAACCTCGTTTACCATACAAGTTCAATATCACAGAAAGTGAAAAATGGATAAAGAACTTGTGGTACTTACGTACAATGCAGTATCACTCAGCAATGAAATCTATGTCATCAGGCCCGTAGCAGCATAATGAGTGGATTCAGGTACGATGATTCTAACTGAAATAAGTCACACAGAAAAAGAAACATCATAAGATATCACTAATACACGGAATGTAAACTTGGCTACACAGGAACTGCATTCGAAAACAGAACAGGGTCTCAAATTTAGAAAACCAACTTATGCTTGCTTAAGGGGAAAGGTGAGTTGGGGTGCTGCATAAAACCAGAGATTGAAATGAGCACAGATAAAGTTCCTTAAGCCAAATATGGAATAGACAAGAGCTACTCCTTGCTCAACGTAATGGACTCAACACCCCATATTAAACGCCTAAGAATGTACCTGACTAGTAAGTATCTTAAAACCTATGGATTGCTATGTCTCCAAAAGAGAATCAAGCGTGTGTACAGGGGCATAAACGCAGCAGTGATAGGATTGGAGAGGTTCGGTGAGCAAATGAAGACCCTTTGAAGTCATATTGCATGGTACCCATTCCACGGGTTTCAAATACCCAGGTTTAAGGTATTCTTCCTTCAGCTAAATCATGCATGTGGAACCCAACTATGATCAACCATGTGAACGGGAGACGTGTTCAAATATGTCTCAGTTTTCCTCCCCTGGTACTCGGGTGCAACATTCCAGACGCTTTACTAACACTCTCCCGACTTGGAGAGTCAGTCCCTTTAACCTCCTGTTTGGCCCAGTTTGCAATTTCTGCGGAAGATGAACAGGAATAGCGAGAACCAATGAGAGGCTAGCTGGAGGTGTCTGGACGGGCAAATTTAACTCTCATTTCCCACCAGGAAGAGGAATTAACCAAAGGCTCAGCATGCCGGGCCGGAACCAGATTAGGGCCTGAAGCCATCCTGCGGTGTTGCGGCCAGGTCACAAGAAAGCGAGTTGAAGAAAGGAGCTCAGGGGCACTGTAATTCACAAACCTGCAGAGTTATAAATGAGAGCTATCGTCCAAAAATAGACTGAAGTAAGGCTGCCAAGAGGACTTGAAAGCGGGGCAGAATTGCAGGAAACCGATTTCAGGAGGTAGACTGGAATTGCATTGAAAGCATAGGAAAAGAGGCAGAACGTCCACAATGATGCACTTGGCCAAAAAAGGCGTATGCGTTTTTTCCTGAATATATTCAGGAAAAAACGCATACGCCCTTTTTGGCCAACCAAGCAAGCTTGCAAAGGAAATCTGCACTACAATGAAGTCTCACTTCCCCCCGGTGAAAAGGGACATCTGAAAAAAGTGTAAAATCCAGAAAGGCAACAGGCATTGAGAACTGGGAGCCTTGTTATGCTGATGGGCGGGATGTAAATTGCCAACAACCACTCAGGAGAAGTGTATGGTGTTTCCTGAAACATCTAAAAAACAAAGCAACAGAGCATAGGGCACTTCCACTTATGGTCCTATAGCTTCGGGAAATTAAAATCAAAAAGACACAGCCACCCCAAAGTTTGGGACGCCTCTGTTTACAAGAAACTCATTTACCGTACAAGTTCAATATCACAGAAAGTGAAAAATGGATAAAGAACTTGTGGTACTTACGTACAATGCAGTATCACTCAGCAATGAAATCTATGTCATCAGGCCCGTAGCAGCATAATGAGTGGATTCAGGTACGATGATTCTAACTGAAATAAGTCACACAGAAAAAGAAACATCATAAGATATCACTAATACACGGAATGTAAACTTGGCTACACAGGAACTGCATTCCAAAACAGAACAGGGTCTCAAATTTAGAAAACCAACTTATGCTTGCTTAAGGGGAAAGGTGAGTTGGGGTGCTGCATAAAACCAGAGATTGAAATGAGCACAGATAAAGTTCCTTAAGCCAAATATGGAATAGACAAGAGCTACTCCTTGCTCAACGAAATGGACTCAACACCGCATATTAAACGCCTAAGAATGTACCTGACTAGTAAGTATCATAAAACCTATAGATTGCTATGTCTCCAAAAGAGAATCAAGCATGTGTACAGGGGCATAAACGCAGCAGTGATAGGATTGGAGAGGTTCGGTGAGCAAATGAAGACCCTTTGAAGTCATATTGCATGGTACCCATTACACGGGTTTCAAATACCCAGGTTTAAGGTATTCTTCCTTCAGCTAAAACATGCATGTGGAACCTAGAGTATGATCAACCATGTGATTGGGAGACGTGTTCAAATATGTCTCAGTTTTCGTACCCTGGTCCTCGGGTTCAACATTCCAGACGCTTTACTAACACTCTCCCGACTTGGAGAGTCAGTCCCTTTAACCTCCGGTTTGGCCCAGTTTGCAATTTCTGCGGAAGATGAACAGGAATAGCGAGAACCAATGAGAGGCTAGCTGGAGGTGTCTGGACGGGCAAATTTAACTCTCATTTCCCACCAGGAAGAGGAAATAACCAAAGGCTCAGCGTGCCGTACCGGAACCAGATTAGGGCCTGAAGCCATCCTGCGGTGTTGCGGCCAGCTCAAAAGAAAGCAAGTTGAAGAAAGGAGCTCAGGGACACTGTAATTCACAAACCTGCAGAGTTATAAATGAGAGCTATCGTCCAAAAATAGACTGAAGTAAGGCTGCCAAGAGGACTTGAAAGCGGGGCAGAATTGCAGGAAACCGATTTCAGGAGGTAGACTGGAATTGCATTGAAAGCATAGGAAAAGAGGCAGAACGTCCACAATGATGCACTTGGCCAAAAAGGGCGTATGCGTTTTTTCCTGAATATATTCAGGAAAAAACGCATACGCACTTTTTGGCCAACCAAGCAAGCTTGCAAAGGAAATCTGCACTACAATGAAGTCTCACTTCCCCCGGTCAAAAGGGCCATCTGATAAAAGTGTAAAATCCAGAAAGGCAGGACAGGCCATGGAGAACTGGGAGCCTTGTTATGCTGAAGGGCGGGATGTAAATTGCCAACAAACACTCGGGAGAAGTGTATGGTGTTTCCTGAAACATCTAAAAAACAAAGCAACAGAGCCTAGGGCACTTCCACTTATGGTCCTATAGCTTAGGGAATTTAAAATCAAAAAGACACAGCCACCTCAAAGTTTCGAACGGCTCTGTTTACAAGAACCTCGTTTACAGTACAAGTTCAACATCGCAGAAAGTGAAAAATGGATAAAAAAGTTGTGGTATTTACTTACAAAGCAATATCACTCAGCAATGAAATCTGTGTCATCAGGCCCTTAGCAGCACAATGAGTGGATTCAGGTATGATGATTCTAACTGAAATAAGTCACACAGAAAAAGAAACATCATAAGATATCAGTAATACACGGAATGTAAACTTGGCTACACAGGAACTGAATTACAGAACAGAACAGGGTCTCAAATTTAGAAAACCAACTTATGCTTGCTTAAGGGGAAAGGTGAGTTGGGGTGCTGCATAAAACCAGAGATTGAAATGAGCACAGATAAAGTTCCTTAAGCCAAATATGGAATAGACAAGAGCTACTCCTTGCTCAACGAAATGGACTCAACACCGCATATTAAACGCCTAAGAATGTACCTGACTAGTAAGTATCTTAAAACCTATGGATTGCTATGTCTCCGAAAGAGAATCAAGCATGTGTACAGGGGCATAAACGCAGCAGTGATAGGATTGGAGAGGTTCGGTGAGCAAATGAAGACCCTTTGAAGTCATATTGCATGGTACCCATTCCACGGGTTTCAAATACACAGGTTTAAGGTATTCTTCCTTCAGCTAAAACATGCATGTGGAACCCAAGTATGATCAACCATGTGAACAGGAGACGTGTTCAAATATGTCTCAGTTTTCCTCCCCTGGTACTCAGGTGCAACATTCCAGACGCTTTACTAACACTCTCCCCACTTGGAGAGTCAGTCCCTTTAACCTCCTGTTTGGCCCAGTTTGTATTTCTGTGGAAGATGAACAGGAATAGCGAGAACCAATGAGAGACTAGCTGGAGGTGTCTGGACGGGCAAATTTAACTCTCATTTCCCACCAGGAAGAGGAAATAACCAAAGGCTCAGCGTGCCGTGCCAGAACCAGATTAGGGCCTGAAGCCATCCTGCGGTGTTGCGGCCAGGTCACAAGAAAGCGAGTTGAAGAAAGGAGCTCAGGGGCACTGTAATTCACAAACCTGCAGAGTTATAAATGACAGCTATCGTCCAAAAATAGACTGAAGTAAGGCTGCCAAGAGGACTTGAAAGCGGGGCAGAATTGCAGGAAACCGATTTCAGGAGGTAGACTGGAATTGCATTGAAAGCATAGGAAAAGAGGCAGAACGTCCACAATGATGTACTTGGCCAAAAAGGGCGTATGCGTTTTTTCCTGAATATATTCAGGAAAAAACGCATACACGCTTTTTGGCCAACCAAGCAAGCTTGCAAAGGAAATCTGCACTACAATGAACTCTCACTTCCCCCCGGTCAAAAGGGCCATCTGAAAAAAGTGTAAAATCCAGAAAGGCAGGACACGCCATGGAGAACTGGGAGCATTGTTATGCTGATGGGCGGGATGTAAATTGCCAACAGACACTTGGGAGAAGTGTATGGTGTTTCCTGAAACATCTAAAAAACAAAGCAACAGAACCTAGGGCACTTCCACTTATGGTCCTATAGCTTAGGGAAATTAAAATCAAAAAGACACAGCCACCCCAAAGTTTGGGACGCCTCTGTTTACAAGAACCTCGTTTACCATACAAGTTCAATATCACAGAAAGTGAAAAATGGATAAAGAACTTGTGGTACTTACGTACAATGCAGTATCACTCAGCAATGAAATCTATGTCATCAGGCCCGTAGCAGCATAATGAGTGGATTCAGGTACGATGATTCTAACTGAAATAAGTCACACAGAAAAAGAAACATCATAAGATATCACTAATACACGGAATGTAAACTTGGCTACACAGGAACTGCATTCCAAAACAGAACAGGGTCTCAAATTTAGAAAACCAACTTATGCTTGCTTAAGGGGAAAGGTGAGTTGGGGTGCTGCATAAAACCAGAGATTGAAATGAGCACAGATAAAGTTCCTTAAGCCAAATATGGAATAGACAAGAGCTACTCCTTGCTCAACGAAATGGACTCAACACCGCATATTAAACGCCTAAGAATGTACCTGACTTGTAAGTATCTTAAAACCTATGGATTGCTATGTCTCCGAAAGAGAATCAAGCATGTGTACAGGGGCATAAACGCAGCAGTGATAGGATTGGAGAGGTTCGGTGAGCAAATGAAGACCCTTTGAAGTCATATTGCATGGTACCCATTCCACGGGTTTCAACTACCCAGGTTTAAGGTATTCTTCCTTCAGCTAAAACATGCATGTGGAACCTAGAGTATGATCAACCATGTGAACGGGAGACGTGTTCAAATATGTCTCAGTTTTCGTACCCTGGTACTCGGGTGCAACATTCCAGACGCTTTACTAACACTCTCCCCACTTGGAGAGTCAGTCCCTTTAACCTCCTGTTTGGCCCAGTTTGCAATTTCTGTGGAAGATGAACAGGAATAGCGAGAACCAATGAGAGACTAGCTGGAGGTGTCTGGATGGGCAAATTTAACTCTCATTTCCCACCAGGAAGAGGAATTAACCAAAGGCTCAGCGTGCCGTGCCAGAACCAGATTAGGGCCTGAAGACATCCTGCGGTGTTGCGGCCAGGTCACAAGAAAGCGAGTTAAAGAAAGGAGCTCAGGAGCACTGTAATTCACAAACCTGCAGAGTTATAAATGACAGCTATCGTCCAAAAATATACTGAAGTAAGGCTGCCAAGAGGACTTGAAAGCGGGGCAGAATTGCAAAAAACCGATTTCAGGAGGTAGACTGGAATTGCATTGAAAGCATAGGAAAAGAGGCAGAACGTCCACAATGATGCACTTGGCCAAAAAGGGCGTATGCGTTTTTTCCTGAATATATTCAGGAAAAAACGCATACGCCCTTTTTGGCCAACCAAGCAAGCTTGCAAAGGAAATCTGCACTACAATGAAGTCTCACTTACCCCCGGTTAAAAGGGCCATCTGAAAAAAGTGTAAAATCCAGAAAGGCACGACAGGCCATGGAGAACTGGGAGCCTTGTTATGCTGATGGGCGGGATGTAAATTACCAACAGACACTCAGGAGAAGTGTATGGTGTTTCCTGAAACATCTAAAAAACAAAGCAACAGAGCCTTGGGCACTGCCACTTATGGTCCTATAGCTTAGGGAAATTAAAATCAAAAAGACACAGCCACCCCAAAGTTTGGGACGCCTCTGTTTACAAGAACCTCGTTTACAGTACAAGTTCAACATCGCAGAAAGTGAAAAATGGATAAAGAAGTTGTGGTATTTACTTACAAAGCAATATCACTCAGCAATGAAATCTGTGTCATCAGGCCCTTAGCAGCACAATGAGTGGATTCAGGTATGATGATTCTAACTGAAATACGTCACACAGAAAAAGAAACATCATAAGATATCAGTAATACATGGAATGGAAACTTGGCTACACAGGAACTGAATTACAGAACAGAACAGGGTCTCAAATTTAGAAAACCAACTTATGCTTGCTTAAGGGTAAAGGTGAGTTGGGGTGCTGCATAAAACCAGAGATTGAAATGAGCACAGATAAAGTTCCTTAAGCCAAATATGGAATAGACAAGAGCTACTCCTTGCTCAACGAAATGGACTCAACACCCCATATTAAACGCCTAAGAATGTACCTGACTAGTAAGTATCTTAAAACCTATGGATTGCTATGTCTCCGAAAGAGAATCAAGCATGTGTACAGGGGCATAAACACAGCAGTGATAGGATTGGAGAGGTTCGTGAGCGAATGAAGACCCTATGAAGTCATATTGCATGGTACCCATTCCACAGGTTTCAACTACCCAGGTTTAAGGTATTCTTCCTTCATCTAAAACATGCATGTGGAACCTAGAGTATGATCAACCATGTGATCGGGAGACGTGTTCAAATATGTCTCAGTTTTCGTACCCTGGTACACGGGTGCAACATTCCAGACGCTTTACTAACACTCTCCCCACTTGGAGAGTCAGTCCCTTTAACCACCTGTTTGGCCCAGTTTGCAATTTCTGCGGAAGATGAACAGGAATAGCGAGAACCAATGAGAGGCTAGCTGGTGGTGTCTGGACGGGCAAATTTAACTCTCATTTCCCACCAGGAAGAGGAAATAACCAAAGACTCAGTGTGCCGTGCCGGAACCAGATTAGGGCCTGAAGCCATCCTGCGGTGTTGCGGCCAGCTCAAAAGAAAGCGAGTTGAAGAAAGGAGCTCAGGGGCACTGTAATTCACAAACCTGCAGAGTTATAAATGACAGCTATCGTCCAAAAATAGACTGAAGTAAGGCTGCCAAGAGGACTTGAAAGCGGGGCAGAATTGCAGGAAACCGATTTCAGGAGGTAGACTGGAATTGCATTGAAAGCATAGGAAAAGAGGCAGAACGTCCACAATGATGCACTTGGCCAAAAAGGGCGTATGCGTTTTTTCCTGAATATATTCAGGAAAAAACGCATACGCCCTTTTTGGCCAACCAAGCAAGCTTGCAAAGGAAATCTGCACTACAATGAAGTCTCACTTCCCCCCGGTCAAAAGGGCCATCTGAAAAAAGTGTAAAATCCAAAAAGGCAGGACAGGCCATGGAGAACTGGGAGCCTTGTTATGCTGATGGGCGGGATGTAAATTGCCAACAGACACTCAGGAGAAGTGTATGGTGTTTCCTGAAACAT
Source organism: Delphinus delphis (assembly GCF_949987515.2). Classification (NCBI taxonomy): domain Eukaryota; kingdom Metazoa; phylum Chordata; class Mammalia; order Artiodactyla; family Delphinidae; genus Delphinus; species Delphinus delphis. Next base: position 239,330 of record NW_027192737.1, on the reverse strand, counting down.
CTAAAAAACAAAGCAACAGAGCCTAGGGCACTTCCACTTATGGTCCTATAGCTTAGGGAATTTAAAATCAAAAAGACACAGCCACCCCAAAGTTTCGAATGGCTCTGTTTACAAGAACCTCGTTTACAGTACAAGTTCAACATCGCAGAAAGTGAAAAATGGATAAAAAAGTTGTGGTATTTACTTACAAAGCAATATCACTCAGCAATGAAATCTGTGTCATCAGGCCCTTAGCAGCACAATGAGTGGATTCAGGTATGATGATTCTAACTGAAATATGTCACACAGAAAAAGAAACCTCATAAGATATCAGTAATACACGGAATGTAAACTTGGCTAGACAGGAACTGAATTACAGAACAGAACAGGGTCTCAAATTTAGAAAACCAACTTATGCTTGCTTAAGGGGAAAGGTGAGTTGGGGTGCTACATAAAACCAGAGATTGAAATGAGCACAGATAAAGTTCCTTAAGCCAAATATGGAATAGAGAAGAGCTACTCGTTGCTCAACGAATTGGACTCAACACCGCATATTAAACGCCTAAGAATGTACCTGACTAGTAACTATCTTAAAACCTATGGATTGCTATGTCTCCGAAAGAGAATGAAGCATGTGTACAGGGGCATAAACGCAGCAGTGATAGGATTGGAGAGGTTCGGTGAGCAAATGAAGACCCTTTGAAGTCATATTGCATGGTACCCATTGCACGGGTTTCAACTACCCAGGTTTTAGGTATTCTTCCTTCAGCTAAAACATGCATGTGGAACCTAGAGTATGATCAACCATGTGATCGGGAGACGTGTTCAAATATGTCTCAGTTTTCCTCCCCTGGTACTCGGGTGCAACATTCCAGACGCTTTACTAACACTCTCCCCACTTGGAGAGTCAGCGCCTTTAACCTCCTGTTTGGCACAGTTTGCAATTTCTGCGGAAAATGAACAGGAATAGCGAGAACCAATGAGAGGCTAGCTGGAGGTGTCTGGACGGGCAAATTTAACTCTCATTTCCCACCAGGAAGAGGAAATAACCAAAGGCTCAGCGTGCCGTACCGGAACCAGATTAGGGCCTGAAGCCATCCTGCGGTGTTGCGGCCAGCTCAAAAGAAAGCGAGTTGAAGAAATGAGCTCAGGGGCACTGTAATTCACAAACCTGCAGAGTTATAAATGACAGCTATCGTCCAAAAATATACTGAAGTAAGGCTGCCAAGAGGACTTGAAAGCGGAGCAGAATTGCAGGAACCCGATTTCAGGAGGTAGACAGGAATTGCATTTCAAGCATAGGAAAAGAGGCAGAACGTCCACAGTGATGCACTTGGCCAAAAAGGGCGTATGCATTTTTTCCTGAATATATTCATGAAAAAACGCATACGCCCTTTTTGGCCAACCAAGCAAGCTTGCAAAGTAAATCTGCACTACAATGAAGTCTCACTTCCCCCCGGTCAAAAGGGCCATCAGAATAAAGTGTAAAATCCAGAAAGGCAGGACAGGCCATGGAGAACTGGGAGCCTTGTTATGCTGATGGGCGGGATGTAAATTGCCAACAGACACTCGGGAGAAGTGTATGGTGTTTCCTGAAACATCTAAAAAACAAAGCAACAGAGCCTAGGGCACTTCCACTTATGGTCCTATAGCTTAGGGAAATTAATATCAAAAAGACACAGCAACCCCAAAATTTGGGACGGCTCTTTTTACAGGAATCTCTTCTACGCCACAAGTTAAATATCCCAGAGAGCAAATAATGGATAAAGAAGTTGCGGTACTTCTGTACAACAGAATACCACTCAGCAATGAAATCTATGTCACCAGGCCCGTACCAGCATAATGAGTGGATTGAGGCACGATGATTCTAAGTGAAATAAGTCACACAGAAAAAGAAACATCATAAGGTATCACTAATACACGGAATGTGAACTTGGCTACACATGAACTGAATTACAAAACAGAACAGGGTCTCAAGTTTAGAAAACCAACTTATGCCTGCTTAAGGAGGAAGGTGAGTTGGGGTGCTGCATAAAAGCAGAGTTTGAAATTAGCACAGATACCGTTCCATAAGCCAAATATGTAATAGACAAGAGCTACCCCTTGCTCAACGAAATGGATTCAACAATGAGGTATCACCTCACACCTGGTAGAATAGGCATCATTGAAAATCTACAAACAAAAAATGCTGGAAAGGGTGTGGAGAAAAGGAACCCTCTTCCACTATTGTTGGGAATATAAATTGATACAGTCATTATGGAGAAAAATATGGAATTTCTTAAGAAACTAACAATAGAATTACCATAGGATACAGCAATCCCAGTACTGGACATATACCCAGACAAAACCATAAATCAAAAAGAGTCATTCACCGCAATGTTCATTGCATCACTATTTACAATATCGAGGTAATGGAAGCAACCTAAATGCCCACAGACAGACGAATGCATAAAGCTGTGGTACATATATAAAATGGAATATTACTAAGCCATGAAAAGGAATGAAATTGGGTCATTTGTAGAGACGTCGATGGATCTAGAGACTGTCATACAGAGTGAAGTAAGTCAGAAAGAGAAAAACAAATCTTGTATATTCATGCATATATGTGGAACCTAGAAAAACTGTACAGATTAACCATTTTGCAAGGCATAAACAGAGCAACAGATGTAGACAACAAACGTATGGACAACAAGGGGGGAAAGCTGTTGGGGGGGTGGTGGTGGGAGGAGTTGAGAGACTGGGATTGGCATGTATACATTTATATGTATAAAATAGATAACCAATAAGAACCTGCTGTATAAAAATATAAAATAAAATTCAAAATTAAAAAGAAGTAAAATTTAAAAAATAAAACAGAAAAAACAATTATTCCCTGCACATACATGTATTTATATGAATAAATTATTTCCATGCTTATATCTGTAAATACAAAAAAGAGGAATAAAATCTACCTTGAACCAAAAACGAAAAAGAGAAAAAAAACACAGAACCCACCAGTTACACAGAGGAAAACCGTATCAGGGCACTTGCTCCAGTTGTAAACAATTCTGAAGTTGGTCAGTGGTGGGGAATCGTCTCCCATTCAGCCAGCAGCCCCCACGCAACAAGCGTCCTCATTGCAAAGCTGGGGCACCGTGCCGAGGCATCTGTGAGTAAACGTGAGCTGAGCCCCAGGCCAGTTGCTGCTGAACTATTCCCACCCGTCCCAGGTAAAACACCTGAATATATACAAGGACTTGAAAGCCTAGAGGAAGGGCCATAGAGCCACACGAGTGACAGCATGCCGGCCGACTTGGTGCCTGCAGGCCAGCCAGGATGGTCCTGGCCCTGGGTGCTCTTCTGGAAGATTTCCATTTCCCTGCCTGAGATACCCGTCCTGTCCCTGCCCCCACTGCTTTTTTCCTTCCTCACCTCTGCCCAGGGAGAAATTCCAGCAGCAGGTATGGGTGACACATCCTCTTCTTTAGCAGGTGGCAGCCTGGCAACTGCTGCAGAAAGTCCAGCAGAGCCCCACTCACACTGGGCCACCCACAAAGCCGTGGCCTCTCACTCCCTCCCACCAGCCCAGCCCCGAGACTGCTGACAGGGCAGAGAAAATGGCGTCAGGCACGGCTGCAGGGGCTCTTGCTGCCTGGAGTGGTATTTATATTGATCTCAACCCAGGCACACCTGGGGAGGGCTGGCCGGCACGGTAAGGCTGCCCAGGTCAGCCAATCATCACCCCTCAGGGGCTCACAGTTGCAGAAAATGGAACTTGCTGAACCGGCCAGGTCCAAGGAACAGGTGTGGGCTCCTGAGAGTCAGGATAGACAAGGGGCTGCAGCTTTGGCTTGTTTTCTAATCATTTTATCTGGCCCATGAGTGGGAGACAACTTCAAGAAAACCCTCTCCTAATGAGAGGAACCCAGGAGTCAGGGAGAGGAGGGGTGGGTGGTGGTTGGAGACAGAGGCCTGGTGCCCCGGGTGCAGTGGAAGTCTCTGGAAGACCAGGTGGAGGGAGGCCTCACGGAGTGATGCCCAGGGTCACAGACCTGTCGCAGCTGCTGTTTGTTAGTTCAAGTCCTGCTCTGAGGTGCTCTGTGTCAGCTCTGAGCGACAGGTGAGCTGGGGGTGCTCTGCAATGAGGGCTATGTGCACGGTTCCTGTGTGCCCAGCCCTGCCACGGTACCTGCAAGGGTAGCTCTGTATCCTGGGAGGGGCCTGACCACGAGAGCCCCGTGGGCTGGGGTGGGGGTGGGGTACCTGCCCAGGTGAGCTCCATATTCTGGGATTGGTCTGACCACGAGAGCCCCATGGGCTGCTGGGGACCTGGTAAAGGATGTCAGGACAGTCAGTGAAGCCACCGAGGATATACCTCCAGTTGCTCCTAATTCCTACACCCTGCTGGTCATTCTACCAACCACCAGGACATGGTATTCTGTATTAGTCTTCAATGATGCCTTCTTTTGTATTCCATTAGTCCCAGAGTCAGAAGAAATTTTGGCTTGTGAGTGGCAGGACTCCACATACAACTAAAACAATACTTCGGGCCGTCTGGCCCCAAGGGTGCAAAAATTCCCACACCATCTTTGGGGAAAGCTTAGCTAAAGACCTAAAAGTTCTACCTCTGGAAAAGGAAACCCTCCTTCAATATGCAGACGACATTCTGATCACCAGCCCTACTAAGGAGGCCTCTGAACTACCAAGCCAATAAAGGATAGAAGTTGTCCAAGAAAAAGCTCAAATATCACAGACTGCGGTGACCTGCCTGGGCTTCATTCTCACAGAAGGTCAGAGAAGCCCATCCCAGGAAAGGGAAGAAACCATTTTCAGCCTTACCCCTTTCTAAAACTAGAAGACAGCTTAGGGGTTCCTGGGGAGGCCAGGGTTTGCTGCTTCTGGATCCCTAACCACAGTCTACTACCTGGGCCTCTATATGAAACACTGAAAGGAAAAGATGATGATCCTTTTGAATAGAATCCAGAAGTGGCCTTTCAAGAATGGAAAGAGCAGTCAATTCAGACCCTTGCCCTGGAACTCCCTAATTTAGCTAAACCCTTTGACCTTTACATTCCCGGTGAAAGGTGAATCGCCATTGGAGAATTAGTGCAAAAACTGGGACCACTTGAAATGGAACAATGCAAGAATGCCATCCAGGTAGGATAAACTACGGTCACTAAGGGGCTTGGCCCACTGCCACATCTGGCCAAGATACTGGCGGTATCTAAAAACCTGGAAATCAGCAGCCCAAAAGGCCACCTCCCTCCTAAGGGAAAAGGACCCCACGTGGTGATCCTAACCACCAACCATGCCCTGAAGTTGCAGGGTTCGCTCCGTGGGCACACCGACCTCGAGTGAGGAGGCCCTCCAACTCCAACATCCAGAGAGATAACCGGGGGCAACAGGGCACCATGACGACTCGTGTGAACATCACTTGACCTGGAGTTTCTCTCATAAAACAACAAGAGTGTGTCCCAAAACAGTAGACTACTGCTTGCAGGACTTACTGCACCCAGAGGGGAGCTAATAATCTTGGCGGGGGAACAGTATACCACACTGTCACCATAGAAAAGCCTACAGACACCGTGATGATGGTGGCCAATAAGACCGGCTGGACTCCTGTTTACTTCAAAAGGCTGTTGACTCAGTAGCCATCATGGTCCTTGGTCACCACTGACCCTGGACTGTCTGGGAGTTGAGCGGGCAGGGCTCTGACACCTGGTGCTGTTTGTACGTTAATTCAGGGGCCTAATTGAAGAAAGCGCAGACTACTGGTCAGAGCATCTAGGCTGGCAGAGACGGTCAGCCTAAGGTGGCCGAACAAATGTGGGGCAGGGTGAAACCGGCCCCCACAGCGTCTCTGCACATCTCTTTCCTGGACCCTTAAAGGTCATTAGAATCTATAACACTTCCAATGCTGGTGCTCAGGTGGACGAGCAGGGAGGCAGGGGTCCTGGGGACAATCAACGTCACCGGGAGGCTGCTGGGGAGAAGCTCTGACCCTCGCCCCAGGGTATGAGGGCTCCCAACTCAGCACTCAGCAGTTACAGAAGAAGGGTCTGCACCCTCAGCACTCCAAGAATGAGGAACGGGACAAAAGGCAGAGGAGGGGTTTGTCCCCAGCAAAGCCCATTAAAAATCCCTGGGAGATAAAAATAGAATCTGGGCAATAAAGTCAAGTCTAACCTTTTTTATCCTTTGTGCTTTGTCTAATTTCACGTGCTCCTAGGGTCCCGCATGCAGAGGTTCCACACCCGGCACTTCAGACCAGATTTCCTAGTGCAGAATGGCTGGGTCGACACCTCAGCTCCTGGGGCCCAGTGCAGACTCCACGATATAGAGCCTGAGCTACAGCCAACCCGGCCCTCGAGAGCTCCGCCGCCTCCCTCCCTCCCACTGACTCTGACAGGATCTCTACACAGCAGCCCAGCCCACAGCCCACGGGGTAGTGCATGCTCTCACCTCTCCATTCTCTGATCAAAATATAAAGTTTCCTTTGCTTGTGAACCAAACTCAGTCTCGATCTGTTGGCCCCAATGACACTGGGCAGGGGGACACTTGTTGGGGTCCACTCTGGAGGATCAGTAACAGAAATTGAGACTATTGTAACCTCAATGAACAGATGTGTGAGCCAAACTGTAGTTAACATAGAACAGTGTATAAGGCTCGGGTAAAATAAGATGTTTTTAACACTTCCATTTGATATTTCCATCACTTTTTATAAGCAAGTTCAGTGAAAAGGTTTGTCTTATTTGTCAGGTCAATATTAGAGAAACGAAGTGATTTCTTTCCAAGGATGTACAGCTAATAATCTTGGTTAAACCTTCAATCTTGTTTTAAATGCTTTTCCATTGAAAATGATACCTCTCTTTCAGCTCCCCCATTTCTGAGAAGTATAAAATCTTATAATTTATTATTACCAAAGGGGAAAGGTGGGAGGAGGGATAAATTAACAGTTTGGAATGAACACATACACACTGCTATGTATAAAATAGATCATCAACAAGGAACTACTGTATAGCACAGGGAACTACACTCAACATTTTGCAATAACCTATAAGGGGAAATAATCTGAAAAAGAATAGATATTTTTATTGACATCATCTATCAATGACAGTTAAAGTGTAGCCTAAGGGAAGCTGGTGGTGAGTGCTTCTGACCCTGAAGACTTCAATCATCTAAAGTTTGGACTCTGCCTACTTCCCAAGGCCCTTAATGAACATATGTGTAGCCGTAGCTTAAAAACTTCCCCAGTTTGGGTTTCGGGGAGACACTGATTTTGAAAAAGCCCTGGTGTTCTCCTTACATGAATGGGACTCTTCCTACTGCTAAAACATGTCTGTCACACCCAGAGGATGGTATACCGTCTGATCGGGAAGAGTTTGGAAAAGGCATCTCATCTCCTCATCTCCTGGTGCTCGGGTTCACCCCTCCAGCGTCTTTACTAACAGTCTCCCCACTTGGAGATGTCAGCACTGTCAACATCCTGTTGCGTACAGTTTGGAATTTGTCCAGAGGATGAAGCGGAAGGATGAGGAACAATGAGAGACAAGTCCTAGGTGTTCAGACAGGCACATGTCACTCTAATTTCCAATCAGGAAGACGAATTGACCAAAGGCTAGGGTTGCCCATGGAAACAGTATAGGGCTTGAGGAAATCCCGCTGCTTTGTGGCCAGTTCCCATAAACACGAGTTGAACAATGGAACTCAGGGACAGTAAAATTCACAAAACTGCAGAGTTGAAAATATCCATCACTGAAAAATGTCTTGAGGAAAGTCAGAGAAAAGGACTTGTAAGCAAGGGAGAATGGCAGGAAAGGGATTTGAGGAGGTAGAAAGGACTCGCCATTAAGCACAAGAAAAGGAGCTGAACATTGCCAACATTGCAGTTGGCCAAAAAGGGTGTATGCGTTCTTTTCTGTATATATTCAAGAAAAGGGCATACACTTTTTTAGCCAACCAAACAGGTGGGCACTGGAAGTCAATACTACAAAAGATATCACTTCGCATCAGTCAGAAGAGCCATCCTCATAAAGCGTAAACAACAGAAATGCAGGACAGGGCAACGAGAAGAGGGAGCCCTGTGAGACTTATAGTGGAAATGTATATTGCCAACGGCCATTCTGGAGAAGTGTATTGTGTTTACTAAAGCATCTAAAAAATGAGCTACAGAGCATAGGGCACTTGCACTCATGGGCGTATATCTTGGGAAAAACAAAAATCGAGAGGACACAGGCACCCCAATGTTTACCCCCTCTCTGTTTAAAAGATCCTCGACTAGGATATAACTTAAATGTCTCTGGAGGGAAAAAATGGATAGAGATGTGGTACTTAGGTAGAGTGGAATATTATTCAGCCTGGAAATCAATGAAATATGGCCAGTTGTAACAACTCCGGAGGAGTTACGTATGATCATTCTAAGTGACAGAATTCAAAAAGAAAAAGACACATATCATAAGATATCACTTAAAGGTGGAATCCAAAATGGCTACACATGAAATAAATTACAAAACAAAAACATAGTCAAATATGTAGAAAACACGCATAAGGCTGCTAAACGGGAAAGGTGGGGAGGGGTGAGGCATCATCCAGGAGGTTGAAATTAGCAAAGATACCATTCCAAATACCAAACTGATAATCAACAAGGCCTACACGGTAGCTAAAAGAACTGCACTCAGCACACTCAAGTCACCGGAAAAGAATATATACGACTGGTAAGAATCTGAAAAAGAATTTATTGATGTCTCTCTGTACGCGAATCAAGTGGATGTACAGCAGCAAGAAACAGAGCTTTGAAAATCAGCTGTAACCAATATAGTAATAAATTGAAAAAAATAAACGACAGAGAGACAGAGAAAACCTCTTACAACTTTTCCTCAGGGACGGTGATGCAACATGGATTGAACACATCTAGACCCACAGCAGGATGAGACATAAGGCTGGAAACTGTTTGCGCTAAGAGAAATGTGAGGTTGGGTGAGGAAATGCACACCCTTTAAAGTAATACTACCTGGTACCCATTCAATGGGTCCCAAATCTGCAGGTTCAAGGGATCTTCCTACAGCTAAAACATGCATGGAAAACCCAGAGGACTGTACACCATGTGATCGGGAGATGTGTCTAAAATGCACCTCATTTATCCTCTCCTGGTGCTCCTGTTCACCATTCCAGCCACGCTACTTAGAATCTCCCCACTTGGAGAATCAGCACATTTAAACTTCTGTTTCACACATTTTGCAAATTGTGAGGAGGATGAACGGGAAGAGGGGGAACCAATGAGAGAAGAGTTGTAGGGGTTTGGACGGGCACATATCACTCTAATTTCCCATTAAGAATAAGAATTAAAGAAAGGCTCAGCCTGCCTCGCCGGAGCCAAAATAGGGCCTGAAGCAATCCTGCGGGTTTGAGGCCAGCTCACAAAAGAGCAACTTAAAAAATGGAGCTCAGGGTCACTGCAATTCACAAACCTGCAGAGTTATAAATGAAAACTAACGTCCAAAAATATGTTGAGGTAAGGCAAAGAAGAGGATCTGAATGCAAGACAGAATTGCAAGAAACAGATTTCAAGAGATAGATTGGACTCGTCTTTAACGCACATGAAAAGCGGCAGAATTTCGACAATGATGCAGTTGGCCCAAAAGGGCGTATGCGTTTTTTCCTGATTATATCCAGGAAAAAACGCATACGCACTTTATGGGCAACGAAGCAAGCAAGCAATGCAAATGTGCACAACAAAGAAGTCTCACTTCCCACCGGTCAAAAGGGTCATCCTAAAAAATTGTAAAAACCAGAAATGCAGGACAGGCCATGGAGAACAGGGAGCCTTTATACGCTGATGGGCAGTGTGTGAACTGCCGAGAGCCACTCTGGAGAAGTGTATGGTGGTTCCTAAATCATCTAAAAAACAGAGCTACAGAGCATAGGACACTTCCAATCATGGGAGTATATCTAGGGAAGTCTAAAAATCAACAAGACACAAGCACACCACAGTTTAGGGCTACTCTGTTTACAAGAACCTCAACTTCAGTACACCTTAAATATCCCAGGAAAGAGAACAATGGATAAAGAAGATGTGGTACTTATGTACAATGGAATATCTCTTCACCATGAAATCAATGTAATAAGGCTAGTAGAAGGATAAAGAGTGGATTTAGGTCCGATAATACTACTTGAAATAAGTCAAACAGAAAAAGAAACATATCATAAGATATCACTTATAGAGGGAGGGTAAATATGGCTGCACAAGAAATGAATTACAGAACAGAACAGTGTCTCACATTTAGAAAAACACACTTATGTCAGCTTAAGGGGAAAGGAGAGGTGGGGTGATGCATAAAACCAGAGTTTGAAATTAGCACAGATACCGTTCAATAAACCAAATAGGTATTAGACAAGATCTACACCTTGCTCAATGAACTGGCCTCAACACACCCTATACACCGCAGAGAAATATATCTGAGGAATAAGAATCTTAAAACCCATGTATTGATATATCTCCATAAGGGAATCAAGTGTGTGCAGAGCGGCACAAACACAGCAGTGAAAAGGAGCTAAACCCCATTATAGAAATAAATTTTAAAAACAAAACGCTGAAACAATGAAAGAGAGAAAAATTCTTACAAAATTCGCTCAGGGGCTGTGATGCAACCTGGATTGACCACATATAAACCCACAGCTGGATAAGACATAAGGCTGGACACTTGGGGCTGACAGGATTGGTGAGCTTTGGTGAGCAACTGCCGAAAGTTTAATGCAATACTTCATGCTACTCAGTCCAAGGGTCCCAACACTCCAGGTTGAAGGGAATCTTCCTACAGCTAAACCATGCTTGGGAAACCCAGCGACTGGTATACCATATGATCGGGAAAGGTTTCTAAAACGCACCTCATTTTTCCTCTCCTGGGGCTCCGGATCGACATTCCAGCCACTTTACTAACAACATCCCCACATGGAGTCAATGCCTTTAAGTTCTGGTATCGCACAGTCTGCAGTTAGTGCAGAGGATGAATGGGAATAGGGGGAACCAGTGAGAAACTAGCTGTAGTGGTTTCAATGGGCACATGTCACTCTAATATCACATCAGTAAGAAGAATTAACCAAAGGCACAGCAAGGTGCCCCAGAAGAAAAATAGGGCTTCAAGGAATCCTGTGGTTACGGGGCAAGACCACAAAAATAAGAGCTAAAAAATGGAGCTAAGGGCCACTGCAATTCAAAAACCTGCAGAGTTATAAAGGCCAACTATTTTTAAAAATATATTGAGGTAAGGCTATGAAGAGGCATTGAAAGCAAGGCAGAATTGCAGGAAACCGATTTCAGGAGGTAGACTGGAATTGCATTGAAAGCATATGAAGAGAGTCAGAAACTCGACAATGATGCACTTGGCCAAAAAGGGCGTATGCGTTTTTTCCTGAATATATTCAGGAAAAAACGCATACGCACTTTTTGGCCAACCAAGCAAACTTGCAAAGGAAATCTGCACTACAATGAAGTCTCACTTCCACCCGGTCAAAAGGGCCATCTGAAAAAAGTGTAAAATCCATAAAGGCACGACAGGCCATGGAGAACTGGGAGCCTTGTTATGCTGATGGGCGGGATGTAAATTGCCAACAGCCACTCTGGAGAAGTGTATGGTGTTTCCTGAAACATCTAAAAAACAAAGCAACAGAGCCTAGGGCACTGCCACTTATGGTCCTATAGCTTAGGGAAATTAAAATCAAAAAGACACAGCCACCCCAAAGTTTGGGACGGCTCTGTTTACAAGAACCTCGTTTACGGTACAAGTTCAATATCACAGAAAGTGAAAAATGGATAAAGAACTTGTGGTACTTACGTACAATGCAATATCACTCAGCAATGAAATCTATGTCATCAGGCCCTTAGCAGCACAATGAGTGGATTCAGGTATGATGATTCGAACTGAAATAAGTCACACAGAAAAGAAACATCATAAGGTATCACTAATACACAGAATGTGAACTTGGCTACACATGAACTGAATTACAAAACAGAACAGTGTCTCAAGTTTAGAAAACCAACTTACGCTTGCTTAAGGGGGAAGGTGAGTTGTGGTGCTGCATAAAACCAGAGATTGAAATGAGCACAGATAAAGTTCCTTAAGCCAAATATGGAATAGACAAGAGCTACTCCTTGCTCAACGAAATGGACTCAACACCGCATGTTAAAAGCCTAAGAATGTACCTGACTAGTAAGTATCTTAAAACCTATGGATTGCTATGTCTCCGAAAGAGAATCAAGCGTGTGTACAGGGGCATAAACGCAGCAGTGATAGGATTGGAGAGGTTCGGTGAGCAAATGAAGACCCTTTGAAGTCATATTGCATGGTACCCATTCCACGGGTCTCAACTCTCCAGGTTTAAGGTATTCTTCCTTCAGCTAAAACATGCATGTGGAACCCAGAGTATGATCAACCGTGTGAACGGGAGACGTGTTCAAATATGTCTCAGTTTTCCTCCCCTGGTACTCGGGTGCAACATTCCAGACCCTTTACTAACACTCTCCCAACTTGGAGAGTCAGCGCCTTTAACCTCCTGTTTGGCCCAGTTTGCAATTTCTGCGGAAGATGAACAGGAATAGGGAGAACCAATGAGAGACTAGCTGGAGGTGTCTGGACGGGCAAATTTAACTCTCATTTCCCACCAGGAAGAGGAAATAACCAAAGGCTCAGCGTGCCGTGCCGGAACCAGATTAGGGCCTGAAGCCATCCTGCGGTGTTGCGGCCAGCTCAAAAGAAAGCGAGTTGAAGAAAGGAGCTCAGGGTCTCTGTAATTCACAAACCTGCAGAGTTATAAATGACAGCTATCGTCCAAAAATATACTGAAGTAAGGCTTCCAAGAGGACTTGAAAGTGGGGCATAATTGCAGGATACCGATTTCAGGAGGTAGACTGGAATTGCATTGAAAGCGTAGGAAAAGAGGCAGAAGGTCCACAATGATGCACTTTGCCAAAAGGGCATATGCGTTTTTTCCTGAATATATTCAGGAAAAAACGCATACGCCCTTTTTGGCCAACCAAGCAAGCTTGCAAAGGAAATCTGCACTACAATGAAGTCTCACTTCCCCTCGGTCAAAAGGGCCATCAGAATAAAGTGTAAAATCCAGAAAGGCAGGACAGGCCATGGAGAACTGGGAGCCTTGTTATGCTGATGGGCGGGATGTAAATTGCCAACAGACACTCGGGAGAAGTGTATGGTGTTTCCTGAAACATCTAAAAAACAAAGCAACAGAGCCTAGGGCACTTCCACTTATGGTCCTATAGCTTAGGGAAATTAATATCAAAAAGACACAGCAACCCCAAAATTTGGGACGGCTCTTTTTACAGGAATCTCTTCTACGGCACAAGTTAAATATCCCAGAGAGCAAATAATGGATAAAGAAGTTGCGGTACTTCTGTACAACAGAATACCACTCAGCAATGAAATCTATGTCACCAGGCCCGTACCAGCATAATGAGTGGATTGAGGCACGATGATTCTAAGTGAAATAAGTCACACAGAAAAAGAAACATCATAAGGTATCACTAATACACGGAATGTGAACTTGGCTACACATGAACTGAATTACAAAACAGAACAGGGTCTCAAGTTTAGAAAACCAACTTATGCCTGCTTAAGGGGGAAGGTGAGTTGGGGTGCTGCATAAAAGCAGAGTTTGCAATTAGCACAGATACCGTTCCATAAGCCAAATATGTAATAGACAAGAGCTACCCCTTGCTCAACGAAATGGATTCAACAATGAGGTATCACCTCACACCTGGTAGAATAGGCATCATTGAAAATCTACAAACAAAAAATGCTGGAAAGGGTGTGGAGAAAAGGAACCCTCTTCCACTATTGTTGGGAATATAAATTGATACAGTCATTATGGAGAACAATATGGAATTTCTTAAGAAACTAACAATAGAATTACCATAGGATACAGCAATCCCAGTACTGGACATATACCCAGACAAAACCATAAATCAAAAAGAGTCATTCACCGCAATGTTCATTGCATCACTATTTACAATATCGAGGTAATGGAAGCAACCTAAATGCCCACAGACAGACGAATGCATAAAGCTGTGGTACATATATAAAATGGAATATTACTCAGCCATGAAAAGGAATGAAATTGGGTCATTTGTAGAGACGTCGATGGATCTAGAGACTGTCATACAGAGTGAAGTAAGTCAGAAAGAGAAAAACAAATCTTGTATATTCATGCATATATGTGGAACCTAGAAAAACTGTACAGATTAACCATTTTGCAAGGCATAAACAGAGCAACAGATGTAGACAACAAACGTATGGACAACAAGGGGGGAAAGCTGTTGGGGGGGTGGTGGTGGGAGGAGTTGAGAGACTGGGATTGGCATGTATACATTTATATGTATAAAATAGATAACCAATAAGAACCTGCTGTATAAAAATATAAAATAATATTCAAAATTAAAAAGAAATAAAATTTAAAAAATAAAACAGAAAAAACAATTATTCCCTGCACATACATGTATTTATATGAATAAATTATTTCCATGCTTATATCTGTAAATACAAAAAAGAGGAATAAAATCTACCTTGAACCAAAAACGAAAAAGAGAAAAAAAACACAGAACCCACCAGTTACACAGAGGAAAACCGTATCAGGGCACTTGCTCCAGTTGTAAACAATTCTGAAGTTGGTCAGTGGTGGGGAATCGTCTCCCATTCAGCCAGCAGCCCCCACGCAACAAGCGTCCTCATTGCAAAGCTGGGGCACCGTGCCGAGGCATCTGTGAGTAAACGTGAGCTGAGCCCCAGGCCAGTTGCTGCTGAACTATTCCCACCCGTCCCAGGTAAAACACCTGAATATATACAAGGACTTGAAAGCCTAGAGGAAGGGCCATAGAGCCACACGAGTGACAGCATGCCGGCCGACTTGGTGCCTGCAGGCCAGCCAGGATGGTCCTGGCCCTGGGTGCTCTTCTGGAAGATTTCCATTTCCCTGCCTGAGATACCCGTCCTGTCCCTGCCCCCACTGCTTTTTTCCTTCCTCACCTCTGCCCAGGGAGAAATTCCAGCAGCAGGTATGGGTGACACAACCTCTTCTTTAGCAGGTGGCAGCCTGGCAACTGCTGCAGAAAGTCCAGCAGAGCCCCACTCACACTGGGCCACCCACAAAGCCGTGGCCTCTCACTCCCTCCCACCAGCCCAGCCCCGAGACTGCTGACAGGGCAGAGAAAATGGCGTCAGGCACGGCTGCAGGGGCTCTTGCTGCCTGGAGTGGTATTTATATTGATCTCAACCCAGGCACACCTGGGGAGGGCTGGCCGGCACGGTAAGGCTGCCCAGGTCAGCCAATCATCACCCCTCAGGGGCTCACAGTTGCAGAAAATGGAACTTGCTGAACCGGCCAGGTCCAAGGAACAGGTGTGGGCTCCTGAGAGTCAGGATAGACAAGGGGCTGCAGCTTTGGCTTGTTTTCTAATCATTTTATCTGGCCCATGAGTGGGAGACAACTTCAAGAAAACCCTCTCCTAATGAGAGGAACCCAGGAGTCAGGGAGAGGAGGGGTGGGTGGTGGTTGGAGACAGAGGCCTGGTGCCCCGGGTGCAGTGGAAGTCTCTGGAAGACCAGGTGGAGGGAGGCCTCACGGAGTGATGCCCAGGGTCACAGACCTGTCGCAGCTGCTGTTTGTTAGTTCAAGTCCTGCTCTGAGGTGCTCTGTGTCAGCTCTGAGCGACAGGTGAGCTGGGGGTGCTCTGCAATGAGGGCTATGTGCACGGTTCCTGTGTGCCCAGCCCTGCCACGGTACCTGCAAGGGTAGCTCTGTATCCTGGGAGGGGCCTGACCACGAGAGCCCCGTGGGCTGGGGTGGGGGTGGGGTACCTGCCCAGGTGAGCTCCATATTCTGGGATTGGTCTGACCACGAGAGCCCCATGGGCTGCTGGGGACCTGGTAAAGGATGTCAGGACAGTCAGTGAAGCCACCGAGGATATACCTCCAGTTGCTCCTAATTCCTACACCCTGCTGGTCATTCTACCAACCACCAGGACATGGTATTCTGTATTAGTCTTCAATGATGCCTTCTTTTGTATTCCATTAGTCCCAGAGTCACAAGAAATTTTGGCTTGTGAGTGGCAGGACTCAACATACAACTAAAACAATACTTCCGGGCCGTCTGGCCCCAAGGGTGCAAAAATTCCCACACCATCTTTGGGGAAAGCTTAGCTAAAGACCTAAAAGTTCTACCTCTGGAAAAGGAAACCCTCCTTCAATATGCAGACGACATTCTGATCACCAGCCCTACTAAGGAGGCCTCTGAACTACCAAGCCAATAAAGGATAGAAGTTGTCCAAGAAAAAGCTCAAATATCACAGACTGCGGTGACCTGCCTGGGCTTCATTCTCACAGAAGGTCAGAGAAGCCCATCCCAGGAAAGGGAAGAAACCATTTTCAGCCTTACCCCTTTCTAAAACTAGAAGACAGCTTAGGGGTTCCTGGGGAGGCCAGGGTTTGCTGCTTCTGGATCCCTAGCTACAGTCTACTAGCTGGGCCTCTATATGAAACACTGAAAGGAAAAGATGATGATCCTTTTGAATAGAATCCAGAAGTGGCCTTTCAAGAATGGAAAGAGCAGTCAATTCAGACCCTTGCCCTGGAACTCCCTAATTTAGCTAAACCCTTTGACCTTTACATTCCCGGTGAAAGGTGAATCGCCATTGGAGAATTAGTGCAAAAACTGGGACCACTTGAAATGGAACAATGCAAGAATGCCATCCAGGTAGGATAAACTACGGTCACTAAGGGGCTTGGCCCACTGCCACATCTGGCCAAGATACTGGCGGTATCTAAAAACCTGGAAATCAGCAGCCCAAAAGGCCACCTCCCTCCTAAGGGAAAAGGACCCCACGTGGTGATCCTAACCACCAACCATGCCCTGAAGTTGCAGGGTTCGCTCCGTGGGCACACCGACCTCGAGTGAGGAGGCCCTCCAACTCCAACATCCAGAGAGATAACCGGGGGCAACAGGGCACCATGACGACTCGTGTGAACATCACTTGACCTGGAGTTTCTCTCATAAAACAACAAGAGTGTGTCCCAAAAGAGTAGACTACTGCTTGCAGGACTTACTGCACCCAGAGGGGAGCTAATAATCTTGGCAGGGGAACAGTATACCACACTGTCACCATAGAAAAGCCTACAGACACCGTGATGATGGTGGCCAATAAGACCGGCTGGACTCCTGTTTACTTCAAAAGGCTGTTGACTCAGTAGCCATCATGGTCCTTGGTCACCACTGACCCTGGACTGTCTGGGAGTTGAGCGGGCAGGGCTCTGACACCTGGTGCTGTTTGTACGTTAATTCAGGGGCCTAATTGAAGAAAGCGCAGACTACTGGTCAGAGCATCTAGGCTGGCAGAGACGGTCAGCCTAAGGTGGCCGAACAAATGTGGGGCGGGGTGAAACCGGCCCCCACAGCGTCTCTGCACATCTCTTTCCTGGACCCTTAAAGGTCATTAGAATCTATAACACTTCCAATGCTGGTGCTCAGGTGGACGAGCAGGGAGGCAGGGGTCCTGGGGACAATCAACGTCACCGGGAGGCTGCTGGGGAGAAGCTCTGACCCTCGCCCCAGGGTATGAGGGCTCCCAACTCAGCACTCAGCAGTTACAGAAGAAGGGTCTGCACCCTCAGCACTCCAAGAATGAGGAACGGGACAAAAGGCAGAGGAGGGGTTTGTCCCCAGCAAAGCCCATTAAAAATCCCTGGGAGATAAAAATAGAATCTGGGCAATAAAGTCAAGTCTAACCTCTTTTATCCTTTGTGCTTTGTCTAATTTCACGTGCTCCTAGGGTCCCGCATGCAGAGGTTCCACACCCGGCACTTCAGACCAGATTTCCTAGTGCAGAATGGCTGGGTCGACACCTCAGCTCCTGGGGCCCAGTGCAGACTCCACGATATAGAGCCTGAGCTACAGCCAACCCGGCCCTCGAGAGCTCCGCCGCCTCCCTCCCTCCCACTGACTCTGACAGGATCTCTACACAGCAGCCCAGCCCACAGCCCACGGGGTAGTGCATGCTCTCACCTCTCCATTCTCTGATCAAAATATAAAGTTTCCTTTGCTTGTGAACCAAACTCAGTCTCGATCTGTTGGCCCCAATGACACTGGGCAGGGGGACACTTGTTGGGGTCCACTCTGGAGGATCAGTAACAGAAATTGAGACTATTGTAACCTCAATGAACAGATGTGTGAGCCAAACTGTAGTTAACATAGAACAGTGTATAAGGCTCGGGTAAAATAAGATGTTTTTAACACTTCCATTTGATATTTCCATCACTTTTTATAAGCAAGTTCAGTGAAAAGGTTTGTCTTATTTGTCAGGTCAATATTAGAGAAACGAAGTGATTTCTTTCCAAGGATGTACAGCTAATAATCTTGGTTAAACCTTCAATCTTGTTTTAAATGCTTTTCCATTGAAAATGATACCTCTCTTTCAGCTCCCCCATTTCTGAGAAGTATAAAATCTTATAATTTATTATTACCAAAGGGGAAAGGTGGGAGGAGGGATAAATTAACAGTTTGGAATGAACACATACACACTGCTATGTATAAAATAGATCATCAACAAGGAACTACTGTATAGCACAGGGAACTACACTCAACATTTTGCAATAACCTATAAGGGGAAATAATCTGAAAAAGAATAGATATTTTTATTGACATCATCTATCAATGACAGTTAAAGTGTAGCCTAAGGGAAGCTGGTGGTGAGTGCTTCTGACCCTGAAGACTTCAATCATCTAAAGTTTGGACTCTGCCTACTTCCCAAGGCCCTTAATGAACATATGTGTAGCCGTAGCTTAAAAACTTCCCCAGTTTGGGTTTCGGGGAGACACTGATTTTGAAAAAGCCCTGGTGTTCTCCTTACATGAATGGGACTCTTCCTACTGCTAAAACATGTCTGTCACACCCAGAGGATGGTATACCGTCTGATCGGGAAGAGTTTGGAAAAGGCATCTCATCTCCTCATCTCCTGGTGCTCGGGTTCACCCCTCCAGCGTCTTTACTAACAGTCTCCCCACTTGGAGATGTCAGCACTGTCAACATCCTGTTGCGTACAGTTTGGAATTTGTCCAGAGGATGAAGCGGAAGGATGAGGAACAATGAGAGACAAGTCCTAGGTGTTCAGACAGGCACATGTCACTCTAATTTCCAATCAGGAAGACGAATTGACCAAAGGCTAGGGTTGCCCATGGAAACAGTATAGGGCTTGAGGAAATCCCGCTGCTTTGTGGCCAGTTCCCATAAACACGAGTTGAACAATGGAACTCAGGGACAGTAAAATTCACAAAACTGCAGAGTTGAAAATATCCATCACTGAAAAATGTCTTGAGGAAAGTCAGAGAAAAGGACTTGTAAGCAAGGGAGAATGGCAGGAAAGGGATTTGAGGAGGTAGAAAGGACTCGCCATTAAGCACAAGAAAAGGAGCTGAACATTGCCAACATTGCCAACATTGCAGTTGGCCAAAAAGGGTGTATGCGTTCTTTTCTGTATATATTCAAGAAAAGGGCATACACTTTTTTAGCCAACCAAACAGGTGGGCACTGGAAGTCAATACTACAAAAGATATCACTTCGCATCAGTCAGAAGAGCCATCCTCATAAAGCGTAAACAACAGAAATGCAGGACAGGGCAACGAGAAGAGGGAGCCCTGTGAGACTTATAGTGGAAATGTATATTGCCAACGGCCATTCTGGAGAAGTGTATTGTGTTTACTAAAGCATCTAAAAAATGAGCTACAGAGCATAGGGCACTTGCACTCATGGGCGTATATCTTGGGAAAAACAAAAATCGAGAGGACACAGGCACCCCAATGTTTACCCCCTCTCTGTTTAAAAGATCCTCGACTAGGATATAACTTAAATGTCTCTGGAGGGAAAAAATGGATAGAGATGTGGTACTTAGGTAGAGTGGAATATTATTCAGCCTGGAAATCAATGAAATATGGCCAGTTGTAACAACTCCGGAGGAGTTACGTATGATCATTCTAAGTGACAGAATTCAAAAAGAAAAAGACACATATCATAAGATATCACTTAAAGGTGGAATCCAAAATGGCTACACATGAAATAAATTACAAAACAAAAACATAGTCAAATATGTAGAAAACACGCATAAGGCTGCTAAACGGGAAAGGTGGGGAGGGGTGAGGCATCATCCAGGAGGTTGAAATTAGCAAAGATACCATTCCAAATACCAAACTGATAATCAACAAGGCCTACACGGTAGCTAAAAGAACTGCACTCAGCACACTCAAGTCACCGGAAAAGAATATATACGACTGGTAAGAATCTGAAAAAGAATTTATTGATGTCTCTCTGTACGCGAATCAAGTGGATGTACAGCAGCAAGAAACAGAGCTTTGAAAATCAGCTGTAACCAATATAGTAATAAATTGAAAAAAATAAACGACAGAGAGACAGAGAAAACCTCTTACAACTTTTCCTCAGGGACGGTGATGCAACATGGATTGAACACATCTAGACCCACAGCAGGATGAGACATAAGGCTGGAAACTGTTTGCGCTAAGAGAAATGTGAGGTTGGGTGAGGAAATGCACACCCTTTAAAGTAATACTACCTGGTACCCATTCAATGGGTCCCAAATCTGCAGGTTCAAGGGATCTTCCTACAGCTAAAACATGCATGGAAAACCCAGAGGACTGTACACCATGTGATCGGGAGATGTGTCTAAAATGCACCTCATTTATCCTCTCCTGGTGCTCCTGTTCACCATTCCAGCCACGCTACTTAGAATCTCCCCACTTGGAGAATCAGCACATTTAAACTTCTGTTTCACACATTTTGCAAATTGTGAGGAGGATGAACGGGAAGAGGGGGAGCCAATGAGAGAAGAGTTGTAGGGGTTTGGACGGGCACATATCACTCTAATTTCCCATTAAGAATAAGAATTAAAGAAAGGCTCAGCCTGCCTCGCCGGAGCCAAAATAGGGCCTGAAGCAATCCTGCGGGTTTGAGGCCAGCTCACAAAAGAGCAACTTAAAAAATGGAGCTCAGGGTCACTGCAATTCACAAACCTGCAGAGTTATAAATGAAAACTAACGTCCAAAAATATGTTGAGGTAAGGCAAAGAAGAGGATCTGAATGCAAGACAGAATTGCAAGAAACAGATTTCAAGAGATAGATTGGACTCGTCTTTAACGCACATGAAAAGCGGCAGAATTTCGACAATGATGCAGTTGGCCCAAAAGGGCGTATGCGTTTTTTCCTGATTATATCCAGGAAAAAACGCATACGCACTTTATGGGCAACGAAGCAAGCAAGCAATGCAAATGTGCACAACAAAGAAGTCTCACTTCCCACCGGTCAAAAGGGTCATCCTAAAAAATTGTAAAAACCAGAAATGCAGGACAGGCCATGGAGAACAGGGAGCCTTTATACGCTGATGGGCAGTGTGTGAACTGCCGAGAGCCACTCTGGAGAAGTGTATGGTGGTTCCTAAATCATCTAAAAAACAGAGCTACAGAGCATAGGACACTTCCAATCATGGGAGTATATCTAGGGAAGTCTAAAAATCAACAAGACACAAGCACACCACAGTTTAGGGCTACTCTGTTTACAAGAACCTCAACTTCAGTACACCTTAAATATCCCAGGAAAGAGAACAATGGATAAAGAAGATGTGGTACTTATGTACAATGGAATATCTCTTCACCATGAAATCAATGTAATAAGGCTAGTAGAAGGATAAAGAGTGGATTTAGGTCCGATAATACTACTTGAAATAAGTCAAACAGAAAAAGAAACATATCATAAGATATCACTTATAGAGGGAGGGTAAATATGGCTGCACAAGAAATGAATTACAGAACAGAACAGTGTCTCACATTTAGAAAAACACACTTATGTCAGCTTAAGGGGAAAGGAGAGGTGGGGTGATGCATAAAACCAGAGTTTGAAATTAGCACAGATACCGTTCAATAAACCAAATAGGTATTAGACAAGATCTACACCTTGCTCAATGAACTGGCCTCAACACACCCTATACACCGCAGAGAAATATATCTGAGGAATAAGAATCTTAAAACCCATGTATTGATATATCTCCATAAGGGAATCAAGTGTGTGCAGAGCGGCACAAACACAGCAGTGAAAAGGAGCTAAACCCCATTATAGAAATAAATTTTAAAAACAAAACGCTGAAACAATGAAAGAGAGAAAAATTCTTACAAAATTCGCTCAGGGGCTGTGATGCAACCTGGATTGACCACATATAAACCCACAGCTGGATAAGACATAAGGCTGGACACTTGGGGCTGACAGGATTGGTGAGCTTTGGTGAGCAACTGCCGAAAGTTTAATGCAATACTTCATGCTACTCAGTCCAAGGGTCCCAACACTCCAGGTTGAAGGGAATCTTCCTACAGCTAAACCATGCTTGGGAAACCCAGCGACTGGTATACCATATGATCGGGAAAGGTTTCTAAAACGCACCTCATTTTTCCTCTCCTGGGGCTCCGGATCGACATTCCAGCCACTTTACTAACAACATCCCCACATGGAGTCAATGCCTTTAAGTTCTGGTATCGCACAGTCTGCAGTTAGTGCAGAGGATGAATGGGAATAGGGGGAACCAGTGAGAAACTAGCTGTAGCGGTTTCAATGGGCACATGTCACTCTAATATCACATCAGTAAGAAGAATTAACCAAAGGCACAGCAAGGTGCCCCAGAAGAAAAATAGGGCTTCAAGGAATCCTGTGGTTACGGGGCAAGACCACAAAAATAAGAGCTAAAAAATGGAGCTAAGGGCCACTGCAATTCAAAAACCTGCAGAGTTATAAAGGCCAACTATTTTTAAAAATATATTGAGGTAAGGCTATGAAGAGGCATTGAAAGCAAGGCAGAATTGCAGGAAACCGATTTCAGGAGGTAGACTGGAATTGCATTGAAAGCATATGAAGAGAGTCAGAAACTCGACAATGATGCACTTGGCCAAAAAGGGCGTATGCGTTTTTTCCTGAATATATTCAGGAAAAAACGCATACGCACTTTTTGGCCAACCAAGCAAACTTGCAAAGGAAATCTGCACTACAATGAAGTCTCACTTCCACCCGGTCAAAAGGGCCATCTGAAAAAAGTGTAAAATCCATAAAGGCACGACAGGCCATGGAGAACTGGGAGCCTTGTTATGCTGATGGGCGGGATGTAAATTGCCAACAGCCACTCTGGAGAAGTGTATGGTGTTTCCTGAAACATCTAAAAAACAAAGCAACAGAGCCTAGGGCACTGCCACTTATGGTCCTATAGCTTAGGGAAATTAAAATCAAAAAGACACAGCCACCCCAAAGTTTGGGACGGCTCTGTTTACAAGAACCTCGTTTACGGTACAAGTTCAATATCACAGAAAGTGAAAAATGGATAAAGAACTTGTGGTACTTACGTACAATGCAATATCACTCAGCAATGAAATCTATGTCATCAGGCCCTTAGCAGCACAATGAGTGGATTCAGGTATGATGATTCGAACTGAAATAAGTCACACAGAAAAGAAACATCATAAGGTATCACTAATACACAGAATGTGAACTTGGCTACACATGAACTGAATTACAAAACAGAACAGTGTCTCAAGTTTAGAAAACCAACTTACGCTTGCTTAAGGGGGAAGGTGAGTTGTGGTGCTGCATAAAACCAGAGATTGAAATGAGCACAGATAAAGTTCCTTAAGCCAAATATGGAATAGACAAGAGCTACTCCTTGCTCAACGAAATGGACTCAACACCGCATGTTAAAAGCCTAAGAATGTACCTGACTAGTAAGTATCTTAAAACCTATGGATTGCTATGTCTCCGAAAGAGAATCAAGTGTGTGTACAGGGGCATAAACGCAGCAGTGATAGGATTGGAGAGGTTCGGTGAGCAAATGAAGACCCTTTGAAGTCATATTGCATGGTACCCATTCCACGGGTCTCAACTCTCCAGGTTTAAGGTATTCTTCCTTCAGCTAAAACATGCATGTGGAACCCAGAGTATGATCAACCGTGTGAACGGGAGACGTGTTCAAATATGTCTCAGTTTTCCTCCCCTGGTACTCGGGTGCAACATTCCAGACCCTTTACTAACACTCTCCCAACTTGGAGAGTCAGCGCCTTTAACCTCCTGTTTGGCCCAGTTTGCAATTTCTGCGGAAGATGAACAGGAATAGGGAGAACCAATGAGAGACTAGCTGGAGGTGTCTGGACGGGCAAATTTAACTCTCATTTCCCACCAGGAAGAGGAAATAACCAAAGGCTCAGCGTGCCGTGCCGGAACCAGATTAGGGCCTGAAGCCATCCTGCGGTGTTGCGGCCAGCTCAAAAGAAAGCGAGTTGAAGAAAGGAGCTCAGGGTCTCTGTAATTCACAAACCTGCAGAGTTATAAATGACAGCTATCGTCCAAAAATATACTGAAGTAAGGCTTCCAAGAGGACTTGAAAGTGGGGCATAATTGCAGGATACCGATTTCAGGAGGTAGACTGGAATTGCATTGAAAGCGTAGGAAAAGAGGCAGAAGGTCCACAATGATGCACTTTGCCAAAAGGGCATATGCGTTTTTTCCTGAATATATTCAGGAAAAAACGCATACGCCCTTTTTGGCCAACCAAGCAAGCTTGCAAAGGAAATCTGCACTACAATGAAGTCTCACTTCCCCTCGGTCAAAAGGGCCATCAGAATAAAGTGTAAAATCCAGAAAGGCAGGACAGGCCATGGAGAACTGGGAGCCTTGTTATGCTGATGAGCGGGATGTAAATTGCCAACAGACACTCGGGAGAAGTGTATGGTGTTTCCTGAAACATCTAAAAAACAAAGCAACAGAGCCTAGGGCACTTCCACTTATGGTCCTATAGCTTAGGGAAATTAATATCAAAAAGACACAGCAACCCCAAAATTTGGGACGGCTCTTTTTACAGGAATCTCTTCTACGGCACAAGTTAAATATCCCAGAGAGCAAATAATGGATAAAGAAGTTGCGGTAGTTCTGTACAACAGAATACCACTCAGCAATGAAATCTATGTCACCAGGCCCGTACCAGCATAATGAGTGGATTGAGGCACGATGATTCTAAGTGAAATAAGTCACACAGAAAAAGAAACATCATAAGGTATCACTAATACACGGAATGTGAACTTGGCTACACATGAACTGAATTACAAAACAGAACAGGGTCTCAAGTTTAGAAAACCAACTTATGCCTGCTTAAGGGGGAAGGTGAGTTGGGGTGCTGCATAAAAGCAGAGTTTGCAATTAGCACAGATACCGTTCCATAAGCCAAATATGTAATAGACAAGAGCTACCCCTTGCTCAACGAAATGGATTCAACAATGAGGTATCACCTCACACCTGGTAGAATAGGCATCATTGAAAATCTACAAACAAAAAATGCTGGAAAGGGTGTGGAGAAAAGGAACCCTCTTCCACTATTGTTGGGAATATAAATTGATACAGTCATTATGGAGAACAATATGGAATTTCTTAAGAAACTAACAATAGAATTACCATAGGATACAGCAATCCCAGTACTGGACATATACCCAGACAAAACCATAAATCAAAAAGAGTCATTCACCGCAATGTTCATTGCATCACTATTTACAATATCGAGGTAATGGAAGCAACCTAAATGCCCACAGACAGACGAATGCATAAAGCTGTGGTACATATATAAAATGGAATATTACCCAGCCATGAAAAGGAATGAAATTGGGTCATTTGTAGAGACGTCGATGGATCTAGAGACTGTCATACAGAGTGAAGTAAGTCAGAAAGAGAAAAACAAATCTTGTATATTCATGCATATATGTGGAACCTAGAAAAACTGTACAGATTAACCATTTTGCAAGGCATAAACAGAGCAACAGATGTAGACAACAAACGTATGGACAACAAGGGGGGAAAGCTGTTGGGGGGGTGGTGGTGGGAGGAGTTGAGAGACTGGGATTGGCATGTATACATTTATATGTATAAAATAGATAACCAATAAGAACCTGCTGTATAAAAATATAAAATAATATTCAAAATTAAAAAGAAATAAAATTTAAAAAATAAAACAGAAAAAACAATTATTCCCTGCACATACATGTATTTATATGAATAAATTATTTCCATGCTTATATCTGTAAATACAAAAAAGAGGAATAAAATCTACCTTGAACCAAAAACGAAAAAGAGAAAAAAAACACAGAACCCACCAGTTACACAGAGGAAAACCGTATCAGGGCACTTGCTCCAGTTGTAAACAATTCTGAAGTTGGTCAGTGGTGGGGAATCGTCTCCCATTCAGCCAGCAGCCCCCACGCAACAAGCGTCCTCATTGCAAAGCTGGGGCACCGTGCCGAGGCATCTGTGAGTAAACGTGAGCTGAGCCCCAGGCCAGTTGCTGCTGAACTATTCCCACCCGTCCCAGGTAAAACACCTGAATATATACAAGGACTTGAAAGCCTAGAGGAAGGGCCATAGAGCCACACGAGTGACAGCATGCCGGCCGACTTGGTGCCTGCAGGCCAGCCAGGATGGTCCTGGCCCTGGGTGCTCTTCTGGAAGATTTCCATTTCCCTGCCTGAGATACCCGTCCTGTCCCTGCCCCCACTGCTTTTTTCCTTCCTCACCTCTGCCCAGGGAGAAATTCCAGCAGCAGGTATGGGTGACACATCCTCTTCTTTAGCAGGTGGCAGCCTGGCAACTGCTGCAGAAAGTCCAGCAGAGCCCCACTCACACTGGGCCACCCACAAAGCCGTGGCCTCTCACTCCCTCCCACCAGCCCAGCCCCGAGACTGCTGACAGGGCAGAGAAAATGGCGTCAGGCACGGCTGCAGGGGCTCTTGCTGCCTGGAGTGGTATTTATATTGATCTCAACCCAGGCACACCTGGGGAGGGCTGGCCGGCACGGTAAGGCTGCCCAGGTCAGCCAATCATCACCCCTCAGGGGCTCACAGTTGCAGAAAATGGAACTTGCTGAACCGGCCAGGTCCAAGGAACAGGTGTGGGCTCCTGAGAGTCAGGATAGACAAGGGGCTGCAGCTTTGGCTTGTTTTCTAATCATTTTATCTGGCCCATGAGTGGGAGACAACTTCAAGAAAACCCTCTCCTAATGAGAGGAACCCAGGAGTCAGGGAGAGGAGGGGTGGGTGGTGGTTGGAGACAGAGGCCTGGTGCCCCGGGTGCAGTGGAAGTCTCTGGAAGACCAGGTGGAGGGAGGCCTCACGGAGTGATGCCCAGGGTCACAGACCTGTCGCAGCTGCTGTTTGTTAGTTCAAGTCCTGCTCTGAGGTGCTCTGTGTCAGCTCTGAGCGACAGGTGAGCTGGGGGTGCTCTGCAATGAGGGCTATGTGCACGGTTCCTGTGTGCCCAGCCCTGCCACGGTACCTGCAAGGGTAGCTCTGTATCCTGGGAGGGGCCTGACCACGAGAGCCCCGTGGGCTGGGGTGGGGGTGGGGTACCTGCCCAGGTGAGCTCCATATTCTGGGATTGGTCTGACCACGAGAGCCCCATGGGCTGCTGGGGACCTGGTAAAGGATGTCAGGACAGTCAGTGAAGCCACCGAGGATATACCTCCAGTTGCTCCTAATTCCTACACCCTGCTGGTCATTCTACCAACCACCAGGACATGGTATTCTGTATTAGTCTTCAATGATGCCTTCTTTTGTATTCCATTAGTCCCAGAGTCACAAGAAATTTTGGCTTGTGAGTGGCAGGACTCAACATACAACTAAAACAATACTTCCGGGCCGTCTGGCCCCAAGGGTGCAAAAATTCCCACACCATCTTTGGGGAAAGCTTAGCTAAAGACCTAAAAGTTCTACCTCTGGAAAAGGAAACCCTCCTTCAATATGCAGACGACATTCTGATCACCAGCCCTACTAAGGAGGCCTCTGAACTACCAAGCCAATAAAGGATAGAAGTTGTCCAAGAAAAAGCTCAAATATCACAGACTGCGGTGACCTGCCTGGGCTTCATTCTCACAGAAGGTCAGAGAAGCCCATCCCAGGAAAGGGAAGAAACCATTTTCAGCCTTACCCCTTTCTAAAACTAGAAGACAGCTTAGGGGTTCCTGGGGAGGCCAGGGTTTGCTGCTTCTGGATCCCTAGCTACAGTCTACTAGCTGGGCCTCTATATGAAACACTGAAAGGAAAAGATGATGATCCTTTTGAATAGAATCCAGAAGTGGCCTTTCAAGAATGGAAAGAGCAGTCAATTCAGACCCTTGCCCTGGAACTCCCTAATTTAGCTAAACCCTTTGACCTTTACATTCCCGGTGAAAGGTGAATCGCCATTGGAGAATTAGTGCAAAAACTGGGACCACTTGAAATGGAACAATGCAAGAATGCCATCCAGGTAGGATAAACTACGGTCACTAAGGGGCTTGGCCCACTGCCACATCTGGCCAAGATACTGGCGGTATCTAAAAACCTGGAAATCAGCAGCCCAAAAGGCCACCTCCCTCCTAAGGGAAAAGGACCCCACGTGGTGATCCTAACCACCAACCATGCCCTGAAGTTGCAGGGTTCGCTCCGTGGGCACACCGACCTCGAGTGAGGAGGCCCTCCAACTCCAACATCCAGAGAGATAACCGGGGGCAACAGGGCACCATGACGACTCGTGTGAACATCACTTGACCTGGAGTTTCTCTCATAAAACAACAAGAGTGTGTCCCAAAAGAGTAGACTACTGCTTGCAGGACTTACTGCACCCAGAGGGGAGCTAATAATCTTGGCAGGGGAACAGTATACCACACTGTCACCATAGAAAAGCCTACAGACACCGTGATGATGGTGGCCAATAAGACCGGCTGGACTCCTGTTTACTTCAAAAGGCTGTTGACTCAGTAGCCATCATGGTCCTTGGTCACCACTGACCCTGGACTGTCTGGGAGTTGAGCGGGCAGGGCTCTGACACCTGGTGCTGTTTGTACGTTAATTCAGGGGCCTAATTGAAGAAAGCGCAGACTACTGGTCAGAGCATCTAGGCTGGCAGAGACGGTCAGCCTAAGGTGGCCGAACAAATGTGGGGCGGGGTGAAACCGGCCCCCACAGCGTCTCTGCACATCTCTTTCCTGGACCCTTAAAGGTCATTAGAATCTATAACACTTCCAATGCTGGTGCTCAGGTGGACGAGCAGGGAGGCAGGGGTCCTGGGGACAATCAACGTCACCGGGAGGCTGCTGGGGAGAAGCTCTGACCCTCGCCCCAGGGTATGAGGGCTCCCAACTCAGCACTCAGCAGTTACAGAAGAAGGGTCTGCACCCTCAGCACTCCAAGAATGAGGAACGGGACAAAAGGCAGAGGAGGGGTTTGTCCCCAGCAAAGCCCATTAAAAATCCCTGGGAGATAAAAATAGAATCTGGGCAATAAAGTCAAGTCTAACCTTTTTTATCCTTTGTGCTTTGTCTAATTTCACGTGCTCCTAGGGTCCCGCATGCAGAGGTTCCACACCCGGCACTTCAGACCAGATTTCCTAGTGCAGAATGGCTGGGTCGACACCTCAGCTCCTGGGGCCCAGTGCAGACTCCACGATATAGAGCCTGAGCTACAGCCAACCCGGCCCTCGAGAGCTCCGCCGCCTCCCTCCCTCCCACTGACTCTGACAGGATCTCTACACAGCAGCCCAGCCCACAGCCCACGGGGTAGTGCATGCTCTCACCTCTCCATTCTCTGATCAAAATATAAAGTTTCCTTTGCTTGTGAACCAAACTCAGTCTCGATCTGTTGGCCCCAATGACACTGGGCAGGGGGACACTTGTTGGGGTCCACTCTGGAGGATCAGTAACAGAAATTGAGACTATTGTAACCTCAATGAACAGATGTGTGAGCCAAACTGTAGTTAACATAGAACAGTGTATAAGGCTCGGGTAAAATAAGATGTTTTTAACACTTCCATTTGATATTTCCATCACTTTTTATAAGCAAGTTCAGTGAAAAGGTTTGTCTTATTTGTCAGGTCAATATTAGAGAAACGAAGTGATTTCTTTCCAAGGATGTACAGCTAATAATCTTGGTTAAACCTTCAATCTTGTTTTAAATGCTTTTCCATTGAAAATGATACCTTTCTTTCAGCTCCCCCATTTCTGAGAAGTATAAAATCTTATAATTTATTATTACCAAAGGGGAAAGGTGGGAGGAGGGATAAATTAACAGTTTGGAATGAACACATACACACTGCTATGTATAAAATAGATCATCAACAAGGAACTACTGTATAGCACAGGGAACTACACTCAACATTTTGCAATAACCTATAAGGGGAAATAATCTGAAAAAGAATAGATATTTTTATTGACATCATCTATCAATGACAGTTAAAGTGTAGCCTAAGGGAAGCTGGTGGTGAGTGCTTCTGACCCTGAAGACTTCAATCATCTAAAGTTTGGACTCTGCCTACTTCCCAAGGCCCTTAATGAACATATGTGTAGCCGTAGCTTAAAAACTTCCCCAGTTTGGGTTTCGGGGAGACACTGATTTTGAAAAAGCCCTGGTGTTCTCCTTACATGAATGGGACTCTTCCTACTGCTAAAACATGTCTGTCACACCCAGAGGATGGTATACCGTCTGATCGGGAAGAGTTTGGAAAAGGCATCTCATCTCCTCATCTCCTGGTGCTCGGGTTCACCCCTCCAGCGTCTTTACTAACAGTCTCCCCACTTGGAGATGTCAGCACTGTCAACATCCTGTTGCGTACAGTTTGGAATTTGTCCAGAGGATGAAGCGGAAGGATGAGGAACAATGAGAGACAAGTCCTAGGTGTTCAGACAGGCACATGTCACTCTAATTTCCAATCAGGAAGACGAATTGACCAAAGGCTAGGGTTGCCCATGGAAACAGTATAGGGCTTGAGGAAATCCCGCTGCTTTGTGGCCAGTTCCCATAAACACGAGTTGAACAATGGAAATCAGGGGCAGTAAAATTCACAAAACTGCAGAGTTGAAAATATCCATCACTGAAAAATGTCTTGAGGAAAGTCAGAGAAAAGGACTTGTAAGCAAGGGAGAATGGCAGGAAAGGGATTTGAGGAGGTAGAAAGGACTCGCCATTAAGCACAAGAAAAGGAGCTGAACATTGCCAACATTACCAACATTGCAGTTGGCCAAAAAGGGTGTATGCGTTCTTTTCTGTATATATTCAAGAAAAGGGCATACACTTTTTTAGCCAACCAAACAGGTGGGCACTGGAAGTCAATACTACAAAAGATATCACTTCGCATCAGTCAGAAGAGCCATCCTCATAAAGCATAAACAACAGAAATGCAGGACAGGGCAACGAGAAGAGGGAGCCCTGTGAGACTTATAGTGGAAATGTATATTGCCAACGGCCATTCTGGAGAAGTGTATTGTGTTTACTAAAGCATCTAAAAAATGAGCTACAGAGCATAGGGCACTTGCACTCATGGGCGTATATCTTGGGAAAAACAAAAATCGAGAGGACACA
Source organism: Delphinus delphis (assembly GCF_949987515.2). NCBI lineage: Eukaryota > Metazoa > Chordata > Mammalia > Artiodactyla > Delphinidae > Delphinus > Delphinus delphis. The sequence continues at coordinate 207,912 of NW_027192737.1, read as the reverse complement.
GGCACCCCAATGTTTACCCCCTCTCTGTTTAAAAGATCCTCGACTAGGATATAACTTAAATGTCTCTGGAGGGAAAAAATGGATAGAGATGTGGTACTTAGGTAGAGTGGAATATTATTCAGCCTGGAAATCAATGAAATATGGCCAGTTGTAACAACTCCGGAGGAGTTACGTATGATCATTCTAAGTGACAGAATTCAAAAAGAAAAAGACACATATCATAAGATATCACTTAAAGGTGGAATCCAAAATGGCTACACATGAAATAAATTACAAAACAAAAACATAGTCAAATATGTAGAAAACACACATAAGGCTGCTAAACGGGAAAGGTGGGGAGGGGTGAGGCATCATCCAGGAGGTTGAAATTAGCAAAGATACCATTCCAAATACCAAACTGATAATCAACAAGGCCTACACGGTAGCTAAAAGAACTGCACTCAGCACACTCAAGTCACCGGAAAAGAATATATACGACTGGTAAGAATCTGAAAAAGAATTTATTGATGTCTCTCTGTACGCGAATCAAGTGGATGTACAGCAGCAAGAAACAGAGCTTTGAAAATCAGCTGTAACCAATATAGTAATAAATTGAAAAAAATAAACGACAGAGAGACAGAGAAAACCTCTTACAACTTTTCCTCAGGGACGGTGATGCAACATGGATTGAACACATCTAGACCCACAGCAGGATGAGACATAAGGCTGGAAACTGTTTGCGCTAAGAGAAATGTGAGGTTGGGTGAGGAAATGCACACCCTTTAAAGTAATACTACCTGGTACCCATTCAATGGGTCCCAAATCTGCAGGTTCAAGGGATCTTCCTACAGCTAAAACATGCATGGAAAACCCAGAGGACTGTACACCATGTGATCGGGAGATGTGTCTAAAATGCACCTCATTTATCCTCTCCTGGTGCTCCTGTTCACCATTCCAGCCACGCTACTTAGAATCTCCCCACTTGGAGAATCAGCACATTTAAACTTCTGTTTCACACATTTTGCAAATTGTGAGGAGGATGAACGGGAAGAGGGGGAACCAATGAGAGAAGAGTTGTAGGGGTTTGGACGGGCACATATCACTCTAATTTCCCATTAAGAATAAGAATTAAAGAAAGGCTCAGCCTGCCTCGCCGGAGCCAAAATAGGGCCTGAAGCAATCCTGCGGGTTTGAGGCCAGCTCACAAAAGAGCAACTTAAAAAATGGAGCTCAGGGTCACTGCAATTCACAAACCTGCAGAGTTATAAATGAAAACTAACGTCCAAAAATATGTTGAGGTAAGGCAAAGAAGAGGATCTGAATGCAAGACAGAATTGCAAGAAACAGATTTCAAGAGATAGATTGGACTCGTCTTTAACGCACATGAAAAGCGGCAGAATTTCGACAATGATGCAGTTGGCCCAAAAGGGCGTATGCGTTTTTTCCTGATTATATCCAGGAAAAAACGCATACGCACTTTATGGGCAACGAAGCAAGCAAGCAATGCAAATGTGCACAACAAAGAAGTCTCACTTCCCACCGGTCAAAAGGGTCATCCTAAAAAATTGTAAAAACCAGAAATGCAGGACAGGCCATGGAGAACAGGGAGCCTTTATACGCTGATGGGCAGTGTGTGAACTGCCGAGAGCCACTCTGGAGAAGTGTATGGTGGTTCCTAAATCATCTAAAAAACAGAGCTACAGAGCATAGGACACTTCCAATCATGGGAGTATATCTAGGGAAGTCTAAAAATCAACAAGACACAAGCACACCACAGTTTAGGGCTACTCTGTTTACAAGAACCTCAACTTCAGTACACCTTAAATATCCCAGGAAAGAGAACAATGGATAAAGAAGATGTGGTACTTATGTACAATGGAATATCTCTTCACCATGAAATCAATGTAATAAGGCTAGTAGAAGGATAAAGAGTGGATTTAGGTCCGATAATACTACTTGAAATAAGTCAAACAGAAAAAGAAACATATCATAAGATATCACTTATAGAGGGAGGGTAAATATGGCTGCACAAGAAATGAATTACAGAACAGAACAGTGTCTCACATTTAGAAAACACACTTATGTCAGCTTAAGGGGAAAGGAGAGGTGGGGTGATGCATAAAACCAGAGTTTGAAATTAGCACAGATACCGTTCAATAAACCAAATAGGTATTAGACAAGATCTACACCTTGCTCAATGAACTGGCCTCAACACACCCTATACACCGCAGAGAAATATATCTGAGGAATAAGAATCTTAAAACCCATGTATTGATATATCTCCATAAGGGAATCAAGTGTGTGCAGAGCGGCACAAACACAGCAGTGAAAAGGAGCTAAACCCCATTATAGAAATAAATTTTAAAAACAAAACGCTGAAACAATGAAAGAGAGAAAAATTCTTACAAAATTCGCTCAGGGGCTGTGATGCAACCTGGATTGACCACATATAAACCCACAGCTGGATAAGACATAAGGCTGGACACTTGGGGCTGACAGGATTGGTGAGCTTTGGTGAGCAACTGCCGAAAGTTTAATGCAATACTTCATGCTACTCAGTCCAAGGGTCCCAACACTCCAGGTTGAAGGGAATCTTCCTACAGCTAAACCATGCTTGGGAAACCCAGCGACTGGTATACCATATGATCGGGAAAGGTTTCTAAAACGCACCTCATTTTTCCTCTCCTGGGGCTCTGGATCGACATTCCAGCCACTTTACTAACAACATCCCCACATGGAGTCAATGCCTTTAAGTTCTGGTATCGCACAGTCTGCAGTTAGTGCAGAGGATGAATGGGAATAGGGGGAACCAGTGAGAAACTAGCTGTAGCGGTTTCAATGGGCACATGTCACTCTAATATCACATCAGTAAGAAGAATTAACCAAAGGCACAGCAAGGTGCCCCAGAAGAAAAATAGGGCTTCAAGGAATCCTGTGGTTACGGGGCAAGACCACAAAAATAAGAGCTAAAAAATGGAGCTAAGGGCCACTGCAATTCAAAAACCTGCAGAGTTATAAAGGCCAACTATTTTTAAAAATATATTGAGGTAAGGCTATGAAGAGGCATTGAAAGCAAGGCAGAATTGCAGGAAACCGATTTCAGGAGGTAGACTGGAATTGCATTGAAAGCATATGAAGAGAGTCAGAAACTCGACAATGATGCACTTGGCCAAAAAGGGCGTATGCGTTTTTTCCTGAATATATTCAGGAAAAAACGCATACGCACTTTTTGGCCAACCAAGCAAACTTGCAAAGGAAATCTGCACTACAATGAAGTCTCACTTCCACCCGGTCAAAAGGGCCATCTGAAAAAAGTGTAAAATCCATAAAGGCATGACAGGCCATGGAGAACTGGGAGCCTTGTTATGCTGATGGGCGAGATGTAAATTGCCAACAGCCACTCTGGAGAAGTGTATGGTGTTTCCTGAAACATCTAAAAAACAAAGCAACAGAGCCTAGGGCACTGCCACTTATGGTCCTATAGCTTAGGGAAATTAAAATCAAAAAGACACAGCCACCCCAAAGTTTGGGACGGCTCTGTTTACAAGAACCTCGTTTACGGTACAAGTTCAATATCACAGAAAGTGAAAAATGGATAAAGAACTTGTGGTACTTACGTACAATGCAATATCACTCAGCAATGAAATCTATGTCATCAGGCCCTTAGCAGCACAATGAGTGGATTCAGGTATGATGATTCGAACTGAAATAAGTCACACAGAAAAGAAACATCATAAGGTATCACTAATACACAGAATGTGAACTTGGCTACACATGAACTGAATTACAAAACAGAACAGTGTCTCAAGTTTAGAAAACCAACTTACGCTTGCTTAAGGGGGAAGGTGAGTTGTGGTGCTGCATAAAACCAGAGATTGAAATGAGCACAGATAAAGTTCCTTAAGCCAAATATGGAATAGACAAGAGCTACTCCTTGCTCAACGAAATGGACTCAACACCGCATGTTAAAAGCCTAAGAATGTACCTGACTAGTAAGTATCTTAAAACCTATGGATTGCTATGTCTCCGAAAGAGAATCAAGCGTGTGTACAGGGGCATAAACGCAGCAGTGATAGGATTGGAGAGGTTCGGTGAGCAAATGAAGACCCTTTGAAGTCATATTGCATGGTACCCATTCCACGGGTCTCAACTCTCCAGGTTTAAGGTATTCTTCCTTCAGCTAAAACATGCATGTGGAACCCAGAGTATGATCAACCGTGTGAACGGGAGACGTGTTCAAATATGTCTCAGTTTTCCTCCCCTGGTACTCGGGTGCAACATTCCAGACCCTTTACTAACACTCTCCCAACTTGGAGAGTCAGCGCCTTTAACCTCCTGTTTGGCCCAGTTTGCAATTTCTGCGGAAGATGAACAGGAATAGGGAGAACCAATGAGAGACTAGCTGGAGGTGTCTGGACGGGCAAATTTAACTCTCATTTCCCACCAGGAAGAGGAAATAACCAAAGGCTCAGCGTGCCGTGCCGGAACCAGATTAGGGCCTGAAGCCATCCTGCTGTGTTGCGGCCAGCTCAAAAGAAAGCGAGTTGAAGAAAGGAGCTCAGGGTCTCTGTAATTCACAAACCTGCAGAGTTATAAATGACAGCTATCGTCCAAAAATATACTGAAGTAAGGCTTCCAAGAGGACTTGAAAGTGGGGCATAATTGCAGGATACCGATTTCAGGAGGTAGACTGGAATTGCATTGAAAGCGTAGGAAAAGAGGCAGAAGGTCCACAATGATGCACTTTGCCAAAAGGGCATATGCGTTTTTTCCTGAATATATTCAGGAAAAAACGCATACGCCCTTTTTGGCCAACCAAGCAAGCTTGCAAAGGAAATCTGCACTACAATGAAGTCTCACTTCCCCTCGGTCAAAAGGGCCATCAGAATAAAGTGTAAAATCCAGAAAGGCAGGACAGGCCATGGAGAACTGGGAGCCTTGTTATGCTGATGGGCGGGATGTAAATTGCCAACAGACACTCGGGAGAAGTGTATGGTGTTTCCTGAAACATCTAAAAAACAAAGCAACAGAGCCTAGGGCACTTCCACTTATGGTCCTATAGCTTAGGGAAATTAATATCAAAAAGACACAGCAACCCCAAAATTTGGGACGGCTCGGCTCTTTTTACAGGAATCTCTTCTACGGCACAAGTTAAATATCCCAGAGAGCAAATAATGGATAAAGAAGTTGCGGTACTTCTGTACAACAGAATACCACTCAGCAATGAAATCTATGTCACCAGGCCCGTACCAGCATAATGAGTGGATTGAGGCACGATGATTCTAAGTGAAATAAGTCACACAGAAAAAGAAACATCATAAGGTATCACTAATACACGGAATGTGAACTTGGCTACACATGAACTGAATTACAAAACAGAACAGGGTCTCAAGTTTAGAAAACCAACTTATGCCTGCTTAAGGGGGAAGGTGAGTTGGGGTGCTGCATAAAAGCAGAGTTTGCAATTAGCACAGATACCGTTCCATAAGCCAAATATGTAATAGACAAGAGCTACCCCTTGCTCAACGAAATGGATTCAACAATGAGGTATCACCTCACACCTGGTAGAATAGGCATCATTGAAAATCTACAAACAAAAAATGCTGGAAAGGGTGTGGAGAAAAGGAACCCTCTTCCACTATTGTTGGGAATATAAATTGATACAGTCATTATGGAGAACAATATGGAATTTCTTAAGAAACTAACAATAGAATTACCATAGGATACAGCAATCCCAGTACTGGACATATACCCAGACAAAACCATAAATCAAAAAGAGTCATTCACCGCAATGTTCATTGCATCACTATTTACAATATCGAGGTAATGGAAGCAACCTAAATGCCCACAGACAGACGAATGCATAAAGCTGTGGTACATATATAAAATGGAATATTACCCAGCCATGAAAAGGAATGAAATTGGGTCATTTGTAGAGACGTCGATGGATCTAGAGACTGTCATACAGAGTGAAGTAAGTCAGAAAGAGAAAAACAAATCTTGTATATTCATGCATATATGTGGAACCTAGAAAAACTGTACAGATTAACCATTTTGCAAGGCATAAACAGAGCAACAGATGTAGACAACAAACGTATGGACAACAAGGGGGGAAAGCTGTTGGGGGGATGGTGGTGGGAGGAGTTGAGAGACTGGGATTGGCATGTATACATTTATATGTATAAAATAGATAACCAATAAGAACCTGCTGTATAAAAATATAAAATAATATTCAAAATTAAAAAGAAATAAAATTTAAAAAATAAAACAGAAAAAACAATTATTCCCTGCACATACATGTATTTATATGAATAAATTATTTCCATGCTTATATCTGTAAATACAAAAAAGAGGAATAAAATCTACCTTGAACCAAAAACGAAAAAGAGAAAAAAAACACAGAACCCACCAGTTACACAGAGGAAAACCGTATCAGGGCACTTGCTCCAGTTGTAAACAATTCTGAAGTTGGTCAGTGGTGGGGAATCGTCTCCCATTCAGCCAGCAGCCCCCACGCAACAAGCGTCCTCATTGCAAAGCTGGGGCACCGTGCCGAGGCATCTGTGAGTAAACGTGAGCTGAGCCCCAGGCCAGTTGCTGCTGAACTATTCCCACCCGTCCCAGGTAAAACACCTGAATATATACAAGGACTTGAAAGCCTAGAGGAAGGGCCATAGAGCCACACGAGTGACAGCATGCCGGCCGACTTGGTGCCTGCAGGCCAGCCAGGATGGTCCTGGCCCTGGGTGCTCTTCTGGAAGATTTCCATTTCCCTGCCTGAGATACCCGTCCTGTCCCTGCCCCCACTGCTTTTTTCCTTCCTCACCTCTGCCCAGGGAGAAATTCCAGCAGCAGGTATGGGTGACACATCCTCTTCTTTAGCAGGTGGCAGCCTGGCAACTGCTGCAGAAAGTCCAGCAGAGCCCCACTCACACTGGGCCACCCACAAAGCCGTGGCCTCTCACTCCCTCCCACCAGCCCAGCCCCGAGACTGCTGACAGGGCAGAGAAAATGGCGTCAGGCACGGCTGCAGGGGCTCTTGCTGCCTGGAGTGGTATTTATATTGATCTCAACCCAGGCACACCTGGGGAGGGCTGGCCGGCACGGTAAGGCTGCCCAGGTCAGCCAATCATCACCCCTCAGGGGCTCACAGTTGCAGAAAATGGAACTTGCTGAACCGGCCAGGTCCAAGGAACAGGTGTGGGCTCCTGAGAGTCAGGATAGACAAGGGGCTGCAGCTTTGGCTTGTTTTCTAATCATTTTATCTGGCCCATGAGTGGGAGACAACTTCAAGAAAACCCTCTCCTAATGAGAGGAACCCAGGAGTCAGGGAGAGGAGGGGTGGGTGGTGGTTGGAGACAGAGGCCTGGTGCCCCGGGTGCAGTGGAAGTCTCTGGAAGACCAGGTGGAGGGAGGCCTCACGGAGTGATGCCCAGGGTCACAGACCTGTCGCAGCTGCTGTTTGTTAGTTCAAGTCCTGCTCTGAGGTGCTCTGTGTCAGCTCTGAGCGACAGGTGAGCTGGGGGTGCTCTGCAATGAGGGCTATGTGCACGGTTCCTGTGTGCCCAGCCCTGCCACGGTACCTGCAAGGGTAGCTCTGTATCCTGGGAGGGGCCTGACCACGAGAGCCCCGTGGGCTGGGGTGGGGGTGGGGTACCTGCCCAGGTGAGCTCCATATTCTGGGATTGGTCTGACCACGAGAGCCCCATGGGCTGCTGGGGACCTGGTAAAGGATGTCAGGACAGTCAGTGAAGCCACCGAGGATATACCTCCAGTTGCTCCTAATTCCTACACCCTGCTGGTCATTCTACCAACCACCAGGACATGGTATTCTGTATTAGTCTTCAATGATGCCTTCTTTTGTATTCCATTAGTCCCAGAGTCACAAGAAATTTTGGCTTGTGAGTGGCAGGACTCAACATACAACTAAAACAATACTTCCGGGCCGTCTGGCCCCAAGGGTGCAAAAATTCCCACACCATCTTTGGGGAAAGCTTAGCTAAAGACCTAAAAGTTCTACCTCTGGAAAAGGAAACCCTCCTTCAATATGCAGACGACATTCTGATCACCAGCCCTACTAAGGAGGCCTCTGAACTACCAAGCCAATAAAGGATAGAAGTTGTCCAAGAAAAAGCTCAAATATCACAGACTGCGGTGACCTGCCTGGGCTTCATTCTCACAGAAGGTCAGAGAAGCCCATCCCAGGAAAGGGAAGAAACCATTTTCAGCCTTACCCCTTTCTAAAACTAGAAGACAGCTTAGGGGTTCCTGGGGAGGCCAGGGTTTGCTGCTTCTGGATCCCTAGCTACAGTCTACTAGCTGGGCCTCTATATGAAACACTGAAAGGAAAAGATGATGATCCTTTTGAATAGAATCCAGAAGTGGCCTTTCAAGAATGGAAAGAGCAGTCAATTCAGACCCTTGCCCTGGAACTCCCTAATTTAGCTAAACCCTTTGACCTTTACATTCCCGGTGAAAGGTGAATCGCCATTGGAGAATTAGTGCAAAAACTGGGACCACTTGAAATGGAACAATGCAAGAATGCCATCCAGGTAGGATAAACTACGGTCACTAAGGGGCTTGGCCCACTGCCACATCTGGCCAAGATACTGGCGGTATCTAAAAACCTGGAAATCAGCAGCCCAAAAGGCCACCTCCCTCCTAAGGGAAAAGGACCCCACGTGGTGATCCTAACCACCAACCATGCCCTGAAGTTGCAGGGTTCGCTCCGTGGGCACACCGACCTCGAGTGAGGAGGCCCTCCAACTCCAACATCCAGAGAGATAACCGGGGGCAACAGGGCACCATGACGACTCGTGTGAACATCACTTGACCTGGAGTTTCTCTCATAAAACAACAAGAGTGTGTCCCAAAAGAGTAGACTACTGCTTGCAGGACTTACTGCACCCAGAGGGGAGCTAATAATCTTGGCGGGGGAACAGTATACCACACTGTCACCATAGAAAAGCCTACAGACACCGTGATGATGGTGGCCAATAAGACCGGCTGGACTCCTGTTTACTTCAAAAGGCTGTTGACTCAGTAGCCATCATGGTCCTTGGTCACCACTGACCCTGGACTGTCTGGGAGTTGAGCGGGCAGGGCTCTGACACCTGGTGCTGTTTGTACGTTAATTCAGGGGCCTAATTGAAGAAAGCGCAGACTACTGGTCAGAGCATCTAGGCTGGCAGAGACGGTCAGCCTAAGGTGGCCGAACAAATGTGGGGCGGGGTGAAACCGGCCCCCACAGCGTCTCTGCACATCTCTTTCCTGGACCCTTAAAGGTCATTAGAATCTATAACACTTCCAATGCTGGTGCTCAGGTGGACGAGCAGGGAGGCAGGGGTCCTGGGGACAATCAACGTCACCGGGAGGCTGCTGGGGAGAAGCTCTGACCCTCGCCCCAGGGTATGAGGGCTCCCAACTCAGCACTCAGCAGTTACAGAAGAAGGGTCTGCACCCTCAGCACTCCAAGAATGAGGAACGGGACAAAAGGCAGAGGAGGGGTTTGTCCCCAGCAAAGCCCATTAAAAATCCCTGGGAGATAAAAATAGAATCTGGGCAATAAAGTCAAGTCTAACCTTTTTTATCCTTTGTGCTTTGTCTAATTTCACGTGCTCCTAGGGTCCCGCATGCAGAGGTTCCACACCCGGCACTTCAGACCAGATTTCCTAGTGCAGAATGACTGGGTCGACACCTCAGCTCCTGGGGCCCAGTGCAGACTCCACGATATAGAGCCTGAGCTACAGCCAACCCGGCCCTCGAGAGCTCCGCCGCCTCCCTCCCTCCCACTGACTCTGACAGGATCTCTACACAGCAGCCCAGCCCACAGCCCACGGGGTAGTGCATGCTCTCACCTCTCCATTCTCTGATCAAAATATAAAGTTTCCTTTGCTTGTGAACCAAACTCAGTCTCGATCTGTTGGCCCCAATGACACTGGGCAGGGGGACACTTGTTGGGGTCCACTCTGGAGGATCAGTAACAGAAATTGAGACTATTGTAACCTCAATGAACAGATGTGTGAGCCAAACTGTAGTTAACATAGAACAGTGTATAAGGCTCGGGTAAAATAAGATGTTTTTAACACTTCCATTTGATATTTCCATCACTTTTTATAAGCAAGTTCAGTGAAAAGGTTTGTCTTATTTGTCAGGTCAATATTAGAGAAACGAAGTGATTTCTTTCCAAGGATGTACAGCTAATAATCTTGGTTAAACCTTCAATCTTGTTTTAAATGCTTTTCCATTGAAAATGATACCTCTCTTTCAGCTCCCCCATTTCTGAGAAGTATAAAATCTTATAATTTATTATTACCAAAGGGGAAAGGTGGGAGGAGGGATAAATTAACAGTTTGGAATGAACACATACACACTGCTATGTATAAAATAGATCATCAACAAGGAACTACTGTATAGCACAGGGAACTACACTCAACATTTTGCAATAACCTATAAGGGGAAATAATCTGAAAAAGAATAGATATTTTTATTGACATCATCTATCAATGACAGTTAAAGTGTAGCCTAAGGGAAGCTGGTGGTGAGTGCTTCTGACCCTGAAGACTTCAATCATCTAAAGTTTGGACTCTGCCTACTTCCCAAGGCCCTTAATGAACATATGTGTAGCTGTAGCTTAAAAACTTCCCCAGTTTGGGTTTCGGGGAGACACTGATTTTGAAAAAGCCCTGGTGTTCTCCTTACATGAATGGGACTCTTCCTACTGCTAAAACATGTCTGTCACACCCAGAGGATGGTATACCGTCTGATCGGGAAGAGTTTGGAAAAGGCATCTCATCTCCTCATCTCCTGGTGCTCGGGTTCACCCCTCCAGCGTCTTTACTAACAGTCTCCCCACTTGGAGATGTCAGCACTGTCAACATCCTGTTGCGTACAGTTTGGAATTTGTCCAGAGGATGAAGCGGAAGGATGAGGAACAATGAGAGACAAGTCCTAGGTGTTCAGACAGGCACATGTCACTCTAATTTCCAATCAGGAAGACGAATTGACCAAAGGCTAGGGTTGCCCATGGAAACAGTATAGGGCTTGAGGAAATCCCGCTGCTTTGTGGCCAGTTCCCATAAACACGAGTTGAACAATGGAAATCAGGGGCAGTAAAATTCACAAAACTGCAGAGTTGAAAATATCCATCACTGAAAAATGTCTTGAGGAAAGTCAGAGAAAAGGACTTGTAAGCAAGGGAGAATGGCAGGAAAGGGATTTGAGGAGGTAGAAAGGACTCGCCATTAAGCACAAGAAAAGGAGCTGAACATTGCCAACATTACCAACATTGCAGTTGGCCAAAAAGGGTGTATGCGTTCTTTTCTGTATATATTCAAGAAAAGGGCATACACTTTTTTAGCCAACCAAACAGGTGGGCACTGGAAGTCAATACTACAAAAGATATCACTTCGCATCAGTCAGAAGAGCCATCCTCATAAAGCGTAAACAACAGAAATGCAGGACAGGGCAACGAGAAGAGGGAGCCCTGTGAGACTTATAGTGGAAATGTATATTGCCAACGGCCATTCTGGAGAAGTGTATTGTGTTTACTAAAGCATCTAAAAAATGAGCTACAGAGCATAGGGCACTTGCACTCATGGGCGTATATCTTGGGAAAAACAAAAATCGAGAGGACACAGGCACCCCAATGTTTACCCCCTCTCTGTTTAAAAGATCCTTGACTAGGATATAACTTAAATGTCTCTGGAGGGAAAAAATGGATAGAGATGTGGTACTTAGGTAGAGTGGAATATTATTCAGCCTGGAAATCAATGAAATATGGCCAGTTGTAACAACTCCGGAGGAGTTACGTATGATCATTCTAAGTGACAGAATTCAAAAAGAAAAAGACACATATCATAAGATATCACTTAAAGGTGGAATCCAAAATGGCTACACATGAAATAAATTACAAAACAAAAACATAGTCAAATATGTAGAAAACACGCATAAGGCTGCTAAACGGGAAAGGTGGGGAGGGGTGAGGCATCATCCAGGAGGTTGAAATTAGCAAAGATACCATTCCAAATACCAAACTGATAATCAACAAGGCCTACACGGTAGCTAAAAGAACTGCACTCAGCACACTCAAGTCACCGGAAAAGAATATATACGACTGGTAAGAATCTGAAAAAGAATTTATTGATGTCTCTCTGTACGCGAATCAAGTGGATGTACAGCAGCAAGAAACAGAGCTTTGAAAATCAGCTGTAACCAATATAGTAATAAATTGAAAAAAATAAACGACAGAGAGACAGAGAAAACCTCTTACAACTTTTCCTCAGGGACGGTGATGCAACATGGATTGAACACATCTAGACCCACAGCAGGATGAGACATAAGGCTGGAAACTGTTTGCGCTAAGAGAAATGTGAGGTTGGGTGAGGAAATGCACACCCTTTAAAGTAATACTACCTGGTACCCATTCAATGGGTCCCAAATCTGCAGGTTCAAGGGATCTTCCTACAGCTAAAACATGCATGGAAAACCCAGAGGACTGTACACCATGTGATCGGGAGATGTGTCTAAAATGCACCTCATTTATCCTCTCCTGGTGCTCCTGTTCACCATTCCAGCCACGCTACTTAGAATCTCCCCACTTGGAGAATCAGCACATTTAAACTTCTGTTTCACACATTTTGCAAATTGTGAGGAGGATGAACGGGAAGAGGGGGAACCAATGAGAGAAGAGTTGTAGGGGTTTGGACGGGCACATATCACTCTAATTTCCCATTAAGAATAAGAATTAAAGAAAGGCTCAGCCTGCCTCGCCGGAGCCAAAATAGGGCCTGAAGCAATCCTGCGGGTTTGAGGCCAGCTCACAAAAGAGCAACTTAAAAAATGGAGCTCAGGGTCACTGCAATTCACAAACCTGCAGAGTTATAAATGAAAACTAACGTCCAAAAATATGTTGAGGTAAGGCAAAGAAGAGGATCTGAATGCAAGACAGAATTGCAAGAAACAGATTTCAAGAGATAGATTGGACTCGTCTTTAACGCACATGAAAAGCGGCAGAATTTCGACAATGATGCAGTTGGCCCAAAAGGGCGTATGCGTTTTTTCCTGATTATATCCAGGAAAAAACGCATACGCACTTTATGGGCAACGAAGCAAGCAAGCAATGCAAATGTGCACAACAAAGAAGTCTCACTTCCCACCGGTCAAAAGGGCCATCCTAAAAAATTGTAAAAACCAGAAATGCAGGACAGGCCATGGAGAACAGGGAGCCTTTATACGCTGATGGGCAGTGTGTGAACTGCCGAGAGCCACTCTGGAGAAGTGTATGGTGGTTCCTAAATCATCTAAAAAACAGAGCTACAGAGCATAGGACACTTCCAATCATGGGAGTATATCTAGGGAAGTCTAAAAATCAACAAGACACAAGCACACCACAGTTTAGGGCTACTCTGTTTACAAGAACCTCAACTTCAGTACACCTTAAATATCCCAGGAAAGAGAACAATGGATAAAGAAGATGTGGTACTTATGTACAATGGAATATCTCTTCACCATGAAATCAATGTAATAAGGCTAGTAGAAGGATAAAGAGTGGATTTAGGTCCGATAATACTACTTGAAATAAGTCAAACAGAAAAAGAAACATATCATAAGATATCACTTATAGAGGGAGGGTAAATATGGCTGCACAAGAAATGAATTACAGAACAGAACAGTGTCTCACATTTAGAAAACACACTTATGTCAGCTTAAGGGGAAAGGAGAGGTGGGGTGATGCATAAAACCAGAGTTTGAAATTAGCACAGATACCGTTCAATAAACCAAATAGGTATTAGACAAGATCTACACTTTGCTCAATGAACAGGCCTCAACACACCCTATACACCGCAGAGAAATATATCTGAGGAATAAGAATCTTAAAACCCATGTATTGATATATCTCCATAAGGGAATCAAGTGTGTGCAGAGCGGCACAAACACAGCAGTGAAAAGGAGCTAAACCCCATTATAGAAATAAATTTTAAAAACAAAACGCTGAAACAATGAAAGAGAGAAAAATTCTTACAAAATTCGCTCAGGGGCTGTGATGCAACCTGGATTGACCACATATAAACCCACAGCTGGATAAGACATAAGGCTGGACACTTGGGGCTGACAGGATTGGTGAGCTTTGGTGAGCAACTGCCGAAAGTTTAATGCAATACTTCATGCTACTCAGTCCAAGGGTCCCAACACTCCAGGTTGAAGGGAATCTTCCTACAGCTAAACCATGCTTGGGAAACCCAGCGACTGGTATACCATATGATTGGGAAAGGTTTCTAAAACGCACCTCATTTTTCCTCTCCTGGGGCTCCGGATCGACATTCCAGCCGCTTTACTAACAACATCCCCACATGGAGTCAATGCCTTTAAGTTCTGGTATCGCACAGTCTGCAGTTAGTGCAGAGGATGAATGGGAATAGGGGGAACCAGTGAGAAACTAGCTGTAGCGGTTTCAATGGGCACATGTCACTCTAATATCACATCAGTAAGAAGAATTAACCAAAGGCACAGCAAGGTGCCCCAGAAGAAAAATAGGGCTTCAAGGAATCCTGTGGTTATGGGGCAAGACCACAAAAATAAGAGCTAAAAAATGGAGCTAAGGGCCACTGCAATTCAAAAACCTGCAGAGTTATAAAGGCCAACTATTTTTAAAAAATATATTGAGGTAAGGCTATGAAGAGGCATTGAAAGCAAGGCAGAATTGCAGGAAACTGATTTCAGGAGGTAGACTGGAATTGCATTGAAAGCATATGAAGAGAGTCAGAAACTCGACAATGATGCACTTGGCCAAAAAGGGCGTATGCGTTTTTTCCTGAATATATTCAGGAAAAAACGCATACGCCCTTTTTGGCCAACCAAGCAAGCTTGCAAAGGAAATCTGCACTACAATGAAGTCTCACTTCCCCCCGGTCAAAAGGGCCATCTGAAAAAAGTGTAAAATCCAGAAAGGCACGACAGGCCATGGAGAACTGGGAGCCTTCTTATGCTGATGGGCGGGATGTAAATTGCCAACAGCCACTCTGGAGAAGTGTATGGTGTTTCCTGAAACATCTAAAAAACAAAGCAACAGAGCCTAGGGCACTTCCACTTATGGTCCTATAGCTTAGGGAAATTAAAATCAAAAAGACACAGCCACCCCAAAGTTTGGAACGGCTCTGTTTACAAGAATCTCGTTTACGGTACAAGTTCAATATCACAGAAAGTGAAAAATGGATAAAGAACTTGTGGTACTTACGTACAATGCAATATCACTCAGCAATGAAATCTATGTAATCAGGCCCGTAGCAGCATAATGAGTGGATTCAGGTATGATGATTCGAACTGAAATAAGTCACACAGAAAAGAAACATCGTAAGGTATCATTAATACACAGAATGTCGACTTGGCTACACATGAACTGAATTACAAAACAGAACAGTGTCTCAAGTTTAGAAAACCAACTTATGCTTGCTTAAGGGGGAAGGTGAGTTGGGGTGCTGCATAAAACCAGAGATTGAAATGAGCACAGATAAAGTTCCTTAAGCCAAATATGGAATAGACAAGAGCTACTCCTTGCTCAACGAAATGGACTCAACACCCCATATTAAACACCTAAGAATGTACCTGACTAGTAAGTATCTTAAAACCTATGGATTGCTATGTCTCCGAAAGAGAATCAAGCATGTGTACAGGGGCATAAACGCAGCAGTGATAGGATTGGAGAGGTTCGGTGAGCAAATGAAGACCCTTTGAAGTCATATTGCATGGTACCCATTCCACGGGTTTCAACTACCCAGGTTTAAGGTATTCTTCCTTCAGCTAAAACATGCATGTGGAACCTAGAGTATGATCAACCATGTGATCGGGAGACGTGTTCAAATATGTCTCAGTTTTCCTCCCCTGGTACTCGGGTGCAACATTCCAGACGCTTTACTTACACTCTCCCCACTTGGAGAGTCAGTCCCTTTAACCTCCTGTTTGGCCCAGTTTGCAATTTCTGCGGAAGATGAACAGGAATAGCGAGAACCAATGAGAGGCTAGCTGGAGGTGTCTGGACGGGCAAATTTAACTCTCATTTCCCACCAGGAAGAGGAATTAACCAAAGGCTCAGCATGCCGGGCCGGAACCAGATTAGGGCCTGAAGCCATCCTGCGGTGTTGCGGCCAGGTCACAAGAAAGCGAGTTGAAGAAAGGAGCTCAGGGTCACTGTAATTCACAAACCTGCAGAGTTATAAATGACAGCTATCGTCCAAAAATAGACTGAAGTAAGGCTGCCAAGAGGACTTGAAAGCGGGGCATAATTGCAGGAAACCGATTTCAGGAGGTAGACTGGAATTGCATTGAAAGCATAGGAAAAGAGGCAGAACGTCCACAATGATGCACTTGGCCAAAAAGGGCGTATGCGTTTTTTCCTGAATATATTCAGGAAAAAACGCATACGCCCTTTTTGGCCAACCAAGCAAGCTTGCAAAGGAAATCTGCACTACAATGAAGTCTCACTTCCCCCCGGTCAAAAGGGCCATCTGATAAAAGTGTAAAATCCAGAAAGGCAGGACAGGCCATGGAGAACTGGGAGCCTTGTTATGCTGATGGGCGGGATGTAAATTGCCAACAACCACTCGGGAGAAGTGTATGGTGTTTCCTGAAACATCTAAAAAACAAAGCAACAGAACCTAGGGCACTGCCACTTATGGTCCTATAGCTTAGGGAAATTAAAATCAAAAAGACACAGCCACCCCAAAGTTTGGGACGCCTCTGTTTACAAGAACCTCGTTTACAGTACAAGTTCAACATCGCAGAAAGTGAAAAATGGATAAAGAAGTTGTGGTATTTACTTACAAAGCAATATCACTCAGCAATGAAATCTATGTCATCAGGCCCTTAGCATCACAATGAGTGGATTCAGGTATGATTATTCTAACTGAAATAAGTCACACAGAAAAAGAAACATCATAAGATATCAGTAATACACGGAATGTAAACTTGGCTACACAGGAACTGAATTACAGAACAGAACAGGGTCTCAAATTTAGAAAACCAACTTATGCTTGCTTAAGGGTAAAGGTGAGTTGGGGTGCTGCATAAAACCAG
Organism: Delphinus delphis; assembly: GCF_949987515.2. Taxonomy (NCBI): domain Eukaryota; kingdom Metazoa; phylum Chordata; class Mammalia; order Artiodactyla; family Delphinidae; genus Delphinus; species Delphinus delphis. Next base: position 190,863 of record NW_027192737.1, on the reverse strand, counting down.
AGATTGAAATGAGCACAGATAAAGTTCCTTAAGTCAAATATGGAATAGACAAGAGCTACTCCTTGCTCAACGAAATGGACTCAACACCGCATATTAAACGCCTAAGAATGTACCTGACTAGTAAGTATCGTAAAACCTATGGATTGCTATGTCTCCGAAAGAGAATCAAGCATGTGTACAGGGGCATAAACGCAGCAGTGATAGGATTGGAGAGGTTCGGTGAGCAAATGAAGACCCTTTGAAGTCATATTGCATGGTACCCATTACACGGGTCTCAACTCTCCAGGTTTAAGGTATTCTTCCTTCAGCTAAAACATGCATGTGGAACCCAAGTATGATCAACCATGTGAACGGGAGACGTGTTCAAATATGTCTGAGTTTTCCTCCCCTGGTACTCGGGTGCAACATTCCAGACGCTTTACTAACACTCTCCCCACTTGGAGAGTCAGCGCCTTTAACCTCCTGTTTGGCCCAGTTTGCAATTTCTGCGGAAGATGAACAGGAATAGCGAGAACCAATGAGAGACTAGCTGGAGGTGTCTGGACGGGCAAATTTAACTCTCATTTCCCACCAGGAAGAGGAATTAACCAAAGGCTCAGCGTGCCGTGCCGGAACCAGATTAGGGCCTGAAGCCATCCTGCGGTGTTGCGGCCAGGTCACAAGAAAGCGAGTTGAAGAAAGGAGCTCAGGGGCACTGTAATTCACAAACCTGCAGAGTTATAAATGACAGCTATCGTCCAAAAATAGACTGAAGTAAGGCTGCCAAGAGGACTTGAAAGCGGGGCAGAATTGCAGGAAACCGATTTCAGGAGGTAGACTGGAATTGCATTGAAAGCATAGGAAGAGAGGCAGAACGTCCACAATGATGCACTTGGCCAAAAAGGGCGTATGCGTTTTTTCCTGAATATATTCAGAAAAAAACGCATACGCCCTTTTTGGCCAACCAAGCAAGTTTGCAAAGGAAATCTGCACTACAATGAAGTCTCACTTCCCCCCGGTCCAAAGGGCCATCTGAAAAAAGTGTAAAATCCAGAAAGGCAACAGGCCATTGAGAACTGGGAGCCTTGTTATGCTGATGGGCGGGATGTAAATTGCCAAGAGACACTTGGGAGAAGTGTATGGTGTTTCCTGAAACATCTAAAAAACAAAGCAACAGAGCCTAGGGCACTTCCACTTATGGTCCTATAGCTTAGGGAAATTAAAATCAAAAAGACACAGCCACCCCAAAGTTTGGAACGGCTCTGTTTACAAGAACCTCGTTTACAGTACAAGTTCAACATCGCAGAAAGTGAAAAATGGATAAAGAAGTTGTGGTATTCACTTACAAAGCAATATCACTCAGCAATGAAATCTATGTCATCAGGCCCTTAGCAGCACAATGAGTGGATTCAGGTATGATGCTTCTAACTGAAATATGTCACACAGAAAAAGAAACATCATAAGATATCAGTAATACACGGAATGGAAACTTGGCTACACAGGAACTGAATTACAGAACAGAACAGGGTCTCAAATTTAGAAAAACAACTTATGCTTGCTTAAGGGTAAAGGTGAGTTGGGGTGCTGCATAAAACCAGAGATTGAAATGAGCACAGATAAATTTCCTTAAGTCAAATATGGAATAGACAAGAGCTACTCCTTGCTCAACGAAATGGACTCAACACCGCATATTAAATGCCTAAGAATGTACCTGACTAGTAAGTATCGTACAACCTATGGATTGCTATGTCTCCGAAAGAGAATCAAGCACGTGTACAGGGGCATAAACGCAGCAGTGATAGGATTGCAGAGGTTCGGTGAGCAAATGAAGACCCTTTGAAGTCATATTGCATGGTACCCATTACATGGGTCTCAACTACCCAGGTTTAAGGTATTCTTCCTTCAGCTAAAACATGCATGTGGAACCCAAGTATGATCAACCATGTGAACGGGAGACGTGTTCAAATATGTCTCAGTTTTCCTCCCCTGGTACTCGGGTGCAACATTCCAGACGCTTTACTAACACTCTCCCCACTTGGAGAGTCAGCGCCTTTAACCTCCTGTTTGGCCCAGTTTGCAATTTCTGCGGAAGATGAACAGGAATAGCGAGAACCAATGAGAGGCTAGCTGGAGGTGTCTGGACGGGCAAATTTAACTCTCATTTCCCACCAGGAAGAGGAAATAACCAAAGGCTCAGCGTGCCGTGCCGGAACCAGATTAGGGCCTGAAGCCATCCTGCGGTGTTGCGGCCAGGTCACAAGAAAGCAAGTTGAAGAAAGGAGCTCAGGGGCACTGTAATTCACAAACCTGCAGAGTTATAAATGACAACTATCGTCCAAAAATAGACGGAAGTAAGGCTGCCAAGAGGACTTGAAAGCGGGGCAGAATTGCAGGAAACCGATTTCAGGAGGTAGACTGGAATTGCATTGAAAGCATAGGAAAAGAGGCAGAACGTCCACAATGATGCACTTGGCCAAAAAGGGCGTATGCGTTTTTTCCTGAATATATTCAGGAAAAAACGCATACGCCCTTTTTGGCCAACCAAGCAAGCTTGCAAAGGAAATCTGCACTACAATGAAGTCTCACTTCCCCCCGGTCCAAAGGGCCATCTGAAAAAAGTGTAAAATCCAGAAAGGCAGGACAGGCCATGGAGAACTGGGAGCCTTGTTATGCTGATGGGCGGGATGTAAATTGCCAACAGACACTCGGGAGAAGTGTATGGTGTTTCCTGAAACATCTAAAAAACAAAGCAACAGAGCCTAGGGCACTGCCACTTATGGTCCTATAGCTTAGGGAAATTAAAATCAAAAAGACACAGCCACCCCAAAGTTTGGGACGCCTCTGTTTACAAGAACCTCGTTTACAGTACAAGTTCAACATCGCAGAAAGTGAAAAATGGATAAAGAAGTTGTGGTATTTACTTACAAAGCAATATCACTCAGCAATGAAATCTATGTCATCAGGCCCTTAGCATCACAATGAGTGGATTCAGGTATGATGATTCTAACTGAAATAAGTCACACAGAAAAAGAAACATCATAAGATATCAGTAATACACGGAATGTAAACTTGGCTACACAGGAACTGAATTACAGAACAGAACAGGGTCTCAAATTTAGAAAACCAACTTATGCTTGCTTAAGGGTAAAGGTGAGTTGGGGTGCTGCATAAAACCAGAGATTGAAATGAGCACAGATAAAGTTCCTTAAGTCAAATATGGAATAGACAAGAGCTACTCCTTGCTCAACGAAATGGACTCAACACCGCATATTAAACGCCTAAGAATGTACCTGACTAGTAAGTATCGTAAAACCTATGGATTGCTATGTCTCCGAAAGAGAATCAAGCATGTGTACAGGGGCATAAACGCAGCAGTGATAGGATTGGAGAGGTTCGGTGAGCAAATGAAGACCCTTTGAAGTCATATTGCATGGTACCCATTACACGGGTCTCAACTCTCCAGGTTTAAGGTATTCTTCCTTCAGCTAAAACATGCATGTGGAACCCAAGTATGATCAACCATGTGAACGGGAGACGTGTTCAAATATGTCTGAGTTTTCCTCCCCTGGTACTCGGGTGCAACATTCCAGACGCTTTACTAACACTCTCCCCACTTGGAGAGTCAGCGCCTTTAACCTCCTGTTTGGCCCAGTTTGCAATTTCTGCGGAAGATGAACAGGAATAGCGAGAACCAATGAGAGGCTAGCTGAAGGTGTCTGGACGGGCAAATTTAACTCTCATTTCCCACCAGGAAGAGGAAATAACCAAAGGCTCAGCGTGCCGTGCCGGAACCAGATTAGGGCCTGAAGCCATCCTGCGGTGTTGTGGCCAGGTCACAAGAAAGCAAGTTGAAGAAAGGAGCTCAGGGGCACTGTAATTCACAAACCTGCAGAGTTATAAATGACAGCTATCGTCCAAAAATAGACTGAAGTAAGGCTGCCAAGAGGACTTGAAAGCGGGGCAGAATTGCAGGAAACCGATTTCAGGAGGTAGACTGGAATTGCATTGAAAGCATAGGAAAAGAGGCAGAACGTCCACAATGATGCACTTGGCCAAAAAGGGCATATGCGTTTTTTCCTGAATATATTCAGGAAAAAACGCATATGCCCTTTTTGGCCAACCAAGCAAGCTTGCAAAGGAAATCTGCACTACAATGAAGTCTCACTTCCCCCCGGTCAAAAGGGCCATCTGAAAAAAGTGTAAAATCCAGAAAGGCAGGACAGGCCATGGAGAACTGGGAGCCTTGTTATGCTGATGGGCGGGATGTAAATTGCCAACAACCACTCAGGAGAAGTGTATGGTGTTTCCTGAAACATCTAAAAAACAAAGCAACAGAGCCTAGGGCACTGCCACTTATGGTCCTATAGCTTAGGGAAATTAAAATCAAAAAGACAGAGCCACCCCAAAGTTTGGGACGCCTCTGTTTACAAGAACCTCGTTTACAGTACAAGTTCAACATCGCAGAAAGTGAAAAATGGATAAAGAAGTTGTGGTATTTACTTACAAAGCAATATCACTCAGCAATGAAATCTATGTCATCAGGCCCTTAGCATCACAATGAGTGGATTCAGGTATGATGATTCTAACTGAAATAAGTCACACAGAAAAAGAAACATCATAAGATATCAGTAATACACGGAATGTAAACTTGGCTACACAGGAACTGAATTACAGAACAGAACAGGGTCTCAAATTTAGAAAACCAACTTATGCTTGCTTAAGGGTAAAGGTGAGTTGGGGTGCTGCATAAAACCAGAGATTGAAATGAGCACAGATAAAGTTCCTTAAGTCAAATATGGAATAGACAAGAGCTACTCCTTGCTCAACGAAATGAACTCAACACCGCATATTAAATGCCTAAGAATGTACCTGACTAGTAAGTATCGTACAACCTATGGATTGCTATGTCTCCGAAAGAGAATCAAGCACGTGTACAGGGGCATAAACGCAGCAGTGATAGGATTGGAGAGGTTCGGTGAGCAAATGAAGACCCTTTGAAGTCATATTGCATGGTACCCATTACACGGGTCTCAACTACCCAGGTTTAAGGTATTCTTCCTTCAGCTAAAACATGCATGTGGAACCCAAGTATGATCAACCATGTGAACGGGAGACGTGTTCAAATATGTCTCAGTTTTCCTCCCCTGGTACTCGGGTGCAACATTCCAGACGCTTTACTAACACTCTCCCCACTTGGAGAGTCAGCGCCTTTAACCTCCTGTTTGGCCCAGTTTGCAATTTCTGCGGAAGATGAACAGGAATAGCGAGAACCAATGAGAGGCTAGCTGAAGGTGTCTGGACGGGCAAATTTAACTCTCATTTCCCACCAGGAAGAGGAAATAACCAAAGGCTCAGCGTGCCGTGCCGGAACCAGATTAGGGCCTGAAGCCATCCTGCGGTGTTGCGGCCAGGTCACAAGAAAGCAAGTTGAAGAAAGGAGCTCAGGGGCACTGTAATTCACAAACCTGCAGAGTTATAAATGACAACTATCGTCCAAAAATAGACGGAAGTAAGGCTGCCAAGAGGACTTGAAAGCGGGGCAGAATTGCAGGAAACCGATTTCAGGAGGTAGACTGGAATTGCATTGAAAGCATAGGAAAAGAGGCAGAACGTCCACAATGATGCACTTGGCCAAAAAGGGCGTATGCGTTTTTTCCTGAATATATTCAGGAAAAAACGCATACGCCCTTTTTGGCCAACCAAGCAAGCTTGCAAAGGAAATCTGCACTACAATGAAGTCTCACTTCCCCCCGGTCCAAAGGGCCATCTGAAAAAAGTGTAAAATCCAGAAAGGCAACAGGCCATTGAGAACTGGGAGCCTTGTTATGCTGATGGGCGGGATGTAAATTGCCAACAGACACTTGGGAGAAGTGTATGGTGTTTCCTGAAACATCTAAAAAACAAAGCAACAGAGCCTAGGGCACTTCCACTTATGGTCCTATAGCTTAGGGAAATTAAAATCAAAAAGACACAGCCACCCCAAAGTTTGGAACGGCTCTGTTTACAAGAACCTCGTTTACAGTACAAGTTCAACATCGCAGAAAGTGAAAAATGGATAAAGAAGTTGTGGTATTTACTTACAAAGCAATATCACTCAGCAATGAAATCTATGTCATCAGGCACTTAGGATCACAATGAGTGGATTCAGGTATGATGATTCTAACTGAAATAAGTCACACAGAAAAAGAAACATCATAATATATCAGTAATACACGGAATGTAAACTTGGCTACACAGGAACTGAATTACAGAACAGAACAGGGTCTCAAATTTAGAAAACCAACTTATGCTTGCTTAAGGGTAAAGGTGAGTTGGGGTGCTGCATAAAACCAGAGATTGAAATGAGCACAGATAAAGTTCCTTAAGTCAAATATGGAATAGACAAGAGCTACTCCTTGCTCAATGAAATGGACTCAACACCGCATATTAAACGCCTAAGAATGTACCTGACTAGTAAGTATCGTAAAACCTATGGATTGCTATGTCTCTGAAAGAGAATCAAGCATGTGTACAGGGGCATAAACGCAGCAGTGATAGGATTGGAGAGGTTCGGTGAGCAAATGAAGACCCTTTGAAGTCATATTGCATGGTACCCATTACACGGGTCTCAACTCTCCAGGTTTAAGGTATTCTTCCTTCAGCTAAAACATGCATGTGGAACCCAAGTATGATCAACCATGTGAACGGGAGACGTGTTCAAATATGTCTCAGTTTTCCTCCCCTGGTACTCGGGTGCAACATTCCAGACGCTTTACTAACACTCTCCCCACTTGGAGAGTCAGCGCCTTTAACCTCCTGTTTGGCCCAGTTTGCAATTTCTGCGGAAGATGAACAGGAATAGCGAGAACCAATGAGAGGCTAGCTGAAGGTGTCTGGACGGGCAAATTTAACTCTCATTTCCCACCAGGAAGAGGAAATAACCAAAGGCTCAGCGTGCCGTACCGGAACCAGATTAGGGCCTGAAGCCATCCTGCGGTGTTGCGACCAGGTCACAAGAAAGCAAGTTGAAGAAAGGAGCTCAGGGGCACTGTAATTCACAAACCTGCAGAGTTATAAATGACAGCTATCGTCCAAAAATAGACTGAAGTAAGGCTGCCAAGAGGACTTGAAAGCGGGGCAGAATTGCAGGAAACCGATTTCAGGAGGTAGACTGGAATTGCATTGAAAGCATAGGAAAAGAGGCAGAACGTCCACAATGATGCACTTGGCCAAAAAGGGCGTATGCGTTTTTTCCTGAATATATTCAGGAAAAAACGCATACGCCCTTTTTGGCCAACCAAGCAAGCTTGCAAAGGAAATCTGCACTACAATGAAGTCTCACTTCCCCCTGGTCAAAAGGGCCATCTGAAAAAAGTGTAAAATCCAGAAAGGCAGGACAGGCCATGGAGAACTGGGAGCCTTGTTATGCTGATGGGCGGGATGTAAATTGCCAACAGACACTCGGGAGAAGTGTATGGTGTTTCCTGAAACATCTAAAAAACAAAGCAACAGAGCCTAGGGCACTGCCACTTATGGTCCTATAGCTTAGGGAAATTAAAATCAAAAAGACACAGCCACCCCAAAGTTTGGGACGCCTCTGTTTACAAGAACCTCGTTTACAGTACAAGTTCAACATCGCAGAAAGTGAAAAATGGATAAAGAAGTTGTGGTATTTACTTACAAAGCAATATCACTCAGCAATGAAATCTATGTCATCAGGCCCTTAGCATCACAATGAGTGGATTCAGGTATGATGACTCTAACTGAAATAAGTCACACAGAAAAAGAAACATCATAAGATATCAGTAATACACGGAATGTAAACTTGGCTACACAGGAACTGAATTACAGAACAGAACAGGGTCTCAAATTTAGAAAACCAACTTATGCTTGCTTAAGGGTAAAGGTGAGTTGGGGTGCTGCATAAAACCAGAGATTGAAATGAGCACAGATAAAGTTCCTTAAGTCAAATATGGAATAGACAAGAGCTACTCCTTGCTCAACGAAATGGACTCAACACCGCATATTAAACGCCTAAGAATGTACCTGACTAGTAAGTATCGTAAAACCTATGGATTGCTATGTCTCCAAAAGAGAATCAAGCATGTGTACAGGGGCATAAACGCAGCAGTGATAGGATTGGAGAGGTTCGGTGAGCAAATGAAGACACTTTGAAGTCATATTGCATGGTACCCATTACACGGGTCTCAACTCTCCAGGTTTAAGGTATTCTTCCTTCAGCTAAAACATGCATGTGGAACCCAAGTATGATCAACCATGTGAACGGGAGACATGTTCAAATATGTCTCAGTTTTCCTCCCCTGGTACTCGGGTGCAACATTCCAGACGCTTTACTAACACTCTCCCCACTTGGAGAGTCAGTCCCTTTAACCTCCTGTTTGGCCCAGTTTGCAATTTCTGCGGAAGATGAACAGGAATAGCGAGAACCAATGAGAGGCTAGCTGGAGGTGTCTGGACGGGCAAATTTAACTCTCATTTCCCACCAGGAAGAGGAATTAACCAAAGGCTCAGCGGGCCGGGCCGGAACCAGATTAGGGCCTGAAGCCATCCTGCGGTGTTGCGGCCAGGTCACAAGAAAGCGAGTTGAAGAAAGGAGCTCAGGGGCACTGTAATTCACAAACCTGCAGAGTTATAAATGACAGCTATCGTCCAAAACTAGACTGAAGTAAGGCTGCCAAGAGGACTTGAAAGCGGGGCAGAATTGCAGGAAACCGATTTCAGGAGGTAGACTGGAATTGCATTGAAAGCATAGGAAAAGAGGCAGAACGTCCACAATGATGCACTTGGCCAAAAAGGGCGTATGCGTTTTTTCCTGAATATATTCAGGAAAAAACGCATAGGCCCTTTTTGGCCAACCAAGCAAGCTTGCAAAGGAAATCTGCACTACAATGAAGTCTCACTTCCCCCCGGTCAAAAGGGCCATCTGAAAAAAGTGTAAAATCCAGAAAGGCAGGACAGGCCATGGAGAACTGGGAGCCTTGTTATGCTGATGGGCGGGATGTAAATTGCCAACAGACACTCGGGAGAAGTGTATGGTGTTTCCTGAAACATCTAAGAAACAAAGCAACAGAGCCTAGGGCACTGCCACTTATGGTCCTATAGCTTAGGGAAATTAAAATCAAAAAGACACAGCCACCCCAAAGTTTGGGACGCCTCTGTTTACAAGAACCTCGTTTACAGTACAAGTTCAACATCGCAGAAAGTGAAAAATGGATAAAGAAGTTGTGGTATTTACTTACAAAGCAATATCACTCAGCAATGAAATCTATGTCATCAGGCCCTTAGCATCACAATGAGTGGATTCAGGTATGATGATTCTAACTGAAATAAGTCACACAGAAAAAGAAACATCATAATATATCAGTAATACACGGAATGTAAACTTGGCTACACAGGAACTGAATTACAGAACAGAACAGGGTCTCAAATTTAGAAAACCAACTTATGCTTGCTTAAGGGTAAAGGTGAGTTGGGGTGCTGCATAAAACCAGAGATTGAAATGAGCACAGATAAAGTTCCTTAAGTCAAATATGGAATAGACAAGAGCTACTCCTTGCTCAACGAAATGGACTCAACACCGCATATTAAACGCCTAAGAATGTACCTGACTAGTAAGTATCGTAAAACCTATGGATTGCTATGTCTCCGAAAGAGAATCAAGCATGTGTACAGGGGCATAAACGCAGCAGTGATAGGATTGGAGAGGTTCGGTGAGCAAATGAAGACCCTTTGAAGTCATATTGCATGGTACCCATTACACGGGTCTCAACTCTCCAGGTTTAAGGTATTCTTCCTTCAGCTAAAACATGCATGTGGAACCCAAGTATGATCAACCATGTGAACGGGAGACGTGTTCAAATATGTCTCAGTTTTCCTCCCCTGGTACTCGGGTGCAACATTCCAGACGCTTTACTAACACTCTCCCCACTTGGAGAGTCAGCGCCTTTAACCTCCTGTTTGGCCCAGTTTGCAATTTCTGCGGAAGATGAACAGGAATAGCGAGAACCAATGAGAGGCTAGCTGAAGGTGTCTGGACGGGCAAATTTAACTCTCATTTCCCACCAGGAAGAGGAAATAACCAAAGGCTCAGCGTGCCGTGCCGGAACCAGATTAGGGCCTGAAGCCATCCTGCGGTGTTGCGGCCAGGTCACAAGAAAGCAAGTTGAAGAAAGGAGCTCAGGGGCACTGTAATTCACAAACCTGCAGAGTTATAAATGACAGCTATCGTCCAAAAATAGACTGAAGTAAGGCTGCCAAGAGGACTTGAAAGCGGGGCAGAATTGCAGGAAACCGATTTCAGGAGGTAGACTGGAATTGCATTGAAAGCATAGGAAAAGAGGCAGAACGTCCACAATGATGCACTTGGCCAAAAAGGGCATATGCGTTTTTTCCTGAATATATTCAGGAAAAAACGCATATGCCCTTTTTGGCCAACCAAGCAAGCTTGCAAAGGAAATCTGCACTACAATGAAGTCTCACTTCCCCCCGGTCAAAAGGGCCATCTGAAAAAAGTGTAAAATCCAGAAAGGCAGGACAGGCCATGAAGAACTGGGAGCCTTGTTATGCTGATGGGCGGGATGTAAATTGCCAACAGACACTCCGGAGAAGTGTATGGTGTTTCCTGAAACATCTAAAAAACAAAGCAACAGAGCCTAGGGCACTGCCACTTATGGTCCTATAGCTTAGGGAAATTAAAATCAAAAAGACACAGCCACCCCAAAGTTTGGGACGCCTCTGTTTACAAGAACCTCGTTTACAGTACAAGTTCAACATCGCAGAAAGTGAAAAATGGATAAAGAAGTTGTGGTATTTACTTACAAAGCAATATCACTCAGCAATGAAATCTATGTCATCAGGCACTTAGCATCACAATGAGTGGATTCAGGTATGATGATTCTAACTGAAATAAGTCACACAGAAAAAGAAACATCATAATATATCAGTAATACACGGAATGTAAACTTGGCTACACAGGAACTGAATTACAGAACAGAACAGGGTCTCAAATTTAGAAAACCAACTTATGCTTGCTTATGGGTAAAGGTGAGTTGGGGTGCTGCATAAAACCAGAGATTGAAATGAGCACAGATAAAGTTCCTTAAGTCAAATATGGAATAGACAAGAGCTACTCCTTGCTCAACGAAATGGACTCAACACCGCATATTAAACGCCTAAGAATGTACCTGACTAGTAAGTATCGTAAAACCTATGGATTGCTATGTCTCCGAAAGAGAATCAAGCATGTGTACAGGGGCATAAACGCAGCAGTGATAGGATTGGAGAGGTTCGGTGAGCAAATGAAGACCCTTTGAAGTCATATTGCATGGTACCCATTACACGGGTCTCAACTCTCCAGGTTTAAGGTATTCTTCCTTCAGCTAAAACATGCATGTGGAACCCAAGTATGATCAACCATGTGAACGGGAGACGTGTTCAAATATGTCTCAGTTTTCCTCCCCTGGTACTCGGGTGCAACATTCCAGACGCTTTACTAACACTCTCCCCACTTGGAGAGTCAGCGCCTTTAACCTCCTGTTTGGCCCAGTTTGCAATTTCTGCGGAAGATGAACAGGAATAGCGAGAACCAATGAGAGGCTAGCTGAAGGTGTCTGGACGGGCAAATTTAACTCTCATTTCCCACCAGGAAGAGGAAATAACCAAAGGCTCAGCGTGCCGTACCGGAACCAGATTAGGGCCTGAAGCCATCCTGCGGTGTTGCGGCCAGGTCACAAGAAAGCAAGTTGAAGAAAGGAGCTCAGGGGCACTGTAATTCACAAACCTGCAGAGTTATAAATGACAGCTATCGTCCAAAAATAGACTGAAGTAAGGCTGCCAAGAGGACTTGAAAGCGGGGCAGAATTGCAGGAAACCGATTTCAGGAGGTAGACTGGAATTGCATTGAAAGCATAGGAAAAGAGGCAGAACGTCCACAATGATGCACTTGGCCAAAAAGGGCGTATGCGTTTTTTCCTGAATATATTCAGGAAAAAACGCATACGCCCTTTTTGGCCAACCAAGCAAGCTTGCAAAGGAAATCTGCACTACAATGAAGTCTCACTTCCCCCTGGTCAAAAGGGCCATCTGAAAAAAGTGTAAAATCCAGAAAGGCAGGACAGGCCATGGAGAACTGGGAGCCTTGTTATGCTGATGGGCGGGATGTAAATTGCCAACAGACACTCGGGAGAAGTGTATGGTGTTTCCTGAAACATCTAAAAAACAAAGCAACAGAGCCTAGGGCACTGCCACTTATGGTCCTATAGCTTAGGGAAATTAAAATCAAAAAGACACAGCCACCCCAAAGTTTGGGACGCCTCTGTTTACAAGAACCTCGTTTACAGTACAAGTTCAACATCGCAGAAAGTGAAAAATGGATAAAGAAGTTGTGGTATTTACTTACGAAGCAATATCACTCAGCAATGAAATCTATGTCATCAGGCCCTTAGCATCACAATGAGTGGATTCAGGTATGATGACTCTAACTGAAATAAGTCACACAGAAAAAGAAACATCATAAGATATCAGTAATACACGGAATGTAAACTTGGCTACACAGGAACTGAATTACAGAACAGAACAGGGTCTCAAATTTAGAAAACCAACTTATGCTTGCTTAAGGGTAAAGGTGAGTTGGGGTGCTGCATAAAACCAGAGATTGAAATGAGCACAGATAAAGTTCCTTAAGTCAAATATGGAATAGACAAGAGCTACTCCTTGCTCAACGAAATGGACTCAACACCGCATATTAAACGCCTAAGAATGTACCTGACTAGTAAGTATCGTAAAACCTATGGATTGCTATGTCTCCAAAAGAGAATCAAGCATGTGTACAGGGGCATAAACGCAGCAGTGATAGGATTGGAGAGGTTCGGTGAGCAAATGAAGACACTTTGAAGTCATATTGCATGGTACCCATTACACGGGTCTCAACTCTCCAGGTTTAAGGTATTCTTCCTTCAGCTAAAACATGCATGTGGAACCCAAGTATGATCAACCATGTGAACGGGAGACGTGTTCAAATATGTCTCAGTTTTCCTCCCCTGGTACTCGGGTGCAACATTCCAGACGCTTTACTAACACTCTCCCCACTTGGAGAGTCAGAGCCTTTAACCTCCTGTTTGGCCCAGTTTGCAATTTCTGCGGAAGATGAACAGGAATAGCGAGAACCAATGAGAGACTAGCTGGAGGTGTCTGGACGGGCAAATTTAACTCTCATTTCCCACCAGGAAAAGGAAATAACCAAAGGCTCAGCGTGCCGTGCCGGAACCAGATTAGGGCCTGAAGCCATCCTGCGGTGTTGCGGCCAGGTCACAAGAAAGCAAGTTGAAGAAAGGAGCTCAGGGGCACTGTAATTCACAAACCTGCAGAGTTATAAATGACAGCTATCGTCCAAAACTAGACTGAAGTAAGGCTGCCAAGAGGACTTGAAAGCGGGGCAGAATTGCAGGAAACCGATTTCAGGAGGTAGACTGGAATTGCATTGAAAGCATAGGAAAAGAGGCAGAACGTCCACAATGATGCACTTGGCCAAAAAGGGCGTATGCGTTTTTTCCTGAATATATTCAGGAAAAAACGCATACGCCCTTTTTGGCCAACCAAGCAAGCTTGCAAAGGAAATCTGCACTACAATGAAGTCTCACTTCCCCCCGGTCAAAAGGGCCATCTGAAAAAAGTGTAAAATCCAGAAAGGCAGGACAGGCCATGGAGAACTGGGAGCCTTGTTATGCTGATGGGTGGGATGTAAATTGCCAACAGACACTCGGGAGAAGTGTATGGTGTTTCCTGAAACATCTAAGAAACAAAGCAACAGAGCCTAGGGCACTGCCACTTATGGTCCTATAGCTTAGGGAAATTAAAATCAAAAAGACACAGCCACCCCAAAGTTTGGGACGCCTCTGTTTACAAGAACCTCGTTTACAGTACAAGTTCAACATTGCAGAAAGTGAAAAATGGATAAAGAAGTTGTGGTATTTACTTACAAAGCAATATCACTCAGCAATGAAATCTATGTCATCAGGCCCTTAGCATCACAATGAGTGGATTCAGGTATGATGATTCTAACTGAAATAAGTCACACAGAAAAAGAAACATCATAAGATATCAGTAATACACGGAATGTAAACTTGGCTACACACGAACTGAATTACAGAACAGAACAGGGTCTCAAATTTAGAAAACCAACTTATGCTTGCTTAAGGGTAAAGGTGAGTTGGGGTGCTGCATAAAACCAGAGATTGAAATGAGCACAGATAAAGTTCCTTAAGTCAAATATGGAATAGACAAGAGCTACTCCTTGCTCAACGAAATGGACTCAACACCGCATATTAAACGCCTAAGAATGTACCTGACTAGTAAGTATCGTAAAACCTATGGATTGCTATGTCTCTGAAAGAGAATCAAGCATGTGTACAGGGGCATAAACGCAGCAGTGATAGGATTGGAGAGGTTCGGTGAGCAAATGAAGACCCTTTGAAGTCATATTGCATGGTACCCATTACACGGGTCTCAACTCTCCAGGTTTAAGGTATTCTTCCTTCAGCTAAAACATGCATGTGGAACCCAAGTATGATCAACCATGTGAACGGGAGACGTGTTCAAATATGTCTCAGTTTTCCTCCCCTGGTACTCGGGTGCAACATTCCAGACGCTTTACTAACACTCTCCCCACTTGGAGAGTCAGCGCCTTTAACCTCCTGTTTGGCCCAGTTTGCAATTTCTGCGGAAGATGAACAGGAATAGCGAGAACCAATGAGAGGCTAGCTGAAGGTGTCTGGACGGGCAAATTTAACTCTCATTTCCCACCAGGAAGAGGAAATAACCAAAGGCTCAGCGTGCCGTGCCGGAACCAGATTAGGGCCTGAAGCCATCCTGCGGTGTTGCGGCCAGGTCACAAGAAAGCGAGTTGAAGAAAGGAGCTCAGGGGCACTGTAATTCACAAACCTGCAGAGTTATAAATGACAGCTATCGTCCAAAAATAGACTGAAGTAAGTCTGCCAAGAGGACTTGAAAGCGGGGCAGAATTGCAGGAAACCGATTTCAGGAGGTAGACTGGAATTGCATTGAAAGCATAGGAAAAGAGGCAGAACGTCCACAATGATGCACTTGGCCAAAAAGGGCGTATGCGTTTTTTCCTGAATATATTCAGGAAAAAACGCATACGCCCTTTTTGGCCAACCAAGCAAGTTTGCAAAGGAAATCTGCACTACAATGAAGTCTCACTTCCCCCCGGTCAAAAGGGCCATCTGAAAAAAGTGTAAAATCCAGAAAGGCAACAGGCCATTGAGAACTGGGAGCCTTGTTATGCTGATGGGCGGGATGTAGATTGCCAACAGACACTTGGGAGAAGTGTATGGTGTTTCCTGAAACATCTAAAAAACAAAGCAACAGAGCCTAGGGCACTTCCACTTATGGTCCTATAGCTTAGGGAAATTAAAATCAAAAAGACACAGCCACCCCAAAGTTTGGAACGGCTCTGTTTACAAGAACCTCGTTTACAGTACAAGTTCAACATCGCAGAAAGTGAAAAATGGATAAAGAAGTTGTGGTATTCACTTACAAAGCAATATCACTCAGCAATGAAATCTATGTCATCAGGCCCTTAGCAGCACAATGAGTGGATTCAGGTATGATGATTCTAACTGAAGTAAGTCACACAGAAAAAGAAACATCATAAGATATCAGTAATACACGGAATGGAAACTTGGCTACACAGGAATTGAATTACAGAACAGAACAGGGTCTCAAATTTAGAAAAACAACTTATGCTTGCTTAAGGGTAAAGGTGAGTTGGGGTGCTGCATAAAACCAGAGATTGAAATGAGCACAGATAAAGTTCCTTAAGCCAAATATGGAATAGACAAGAGCTACTCCTTGCTCAACGAAATGGACTCAACACCGCATATTAAACGCCTAAGAATGTACCTGACTTGTAAGTATCGTAATACCTATGGATTGCTATGTCTCCGAAAGAGAATCAAGCATGTGTACAGGGGCATAAACGCAGCAGTGATAGGATTGGAGAGGTTCGGTGAGCAAATGAAGACCCTTTGAAGTCATATTGCATGGTACCCATTCCACGGGTTTCAACTACCCAGGTTTAAGGTATTCTTCCTTCAGCTAAAACATGCATGTGGAACCCAAGTATGATCAACCATGTGAACGGGAGACGTGTTCAAATATGTCTCAGTTTTCCTCCCCTGGTACTCGGGTGCAACATTCCAGACACTTTACTAACACTCTCCCCACTTGGAGAGTCAGCGCCTTTAACCTCCTGTTTGGCCCAGTTTGCAATTTCTGCGGAAGATGAACAGGAATAGCGAGAACCAATGAGAGGCTAGCTGAAGGTGTCTGGACGGGCAAATTTAACTCTCATTTCCCACCAGGAAGAGGAAATAACCAAAGGCTCAGCGTGCCGTGCCGGAAACAGATTAGGGCCTGAAGCCATCCTGCGGTGTTGCGGCCAGGTCACAAGAAAGCGAGTTGAAGAAAGGAGCTCAGGGGCACTGTAATTCACAAACCTGCAGAGTTATAAATGACAGCTATCGTCCAAAATTAGACTGAAGTAAGGCTGCCAAGAGGACTTGAAAGCGGGGCAGAATTGCAAGAAACCGATTTCAGGAGGTAGACTGGAATTGCATTGAAAGCATAGGAAAAGAGGCAGAACGTCCACAATGATGCACTTGGCCAAAAAGGGCTTATGCGTTTTTTCCTGAATATATTCAGGAAAAAACGCATACGCCCTTTTTGGCCAACCAAGCAAGCTTGCAAAGGAAATCTGCACTACAATGAAGTCTCACTTCCCCCCGGTCAAAAGGGCCATCTGAAAAAAGTGTAAAATCCAGAAAGGCAGGACAGGCCATGGAGAACTGGGAGCCTTGTTATGCTGATGGGCGGGATGTAAATTGCCAACAGACACTT
Source organism: Delphinus delphis (assembly GCF_949987515.2). Classification (NCBI taxonomy): domain Eukaryota; kingdom Metazoa; phylum Chordata; class Mammalia; order Artiodactyla; family Delphinidae; genus Delphinus; species Delphinus delphis. The sequence continues at coordinate 173,970 of NW_027192737.1, read as the reverse complement.
GGGAGAAGTGTATGGTGTTTCCTGAAACATCTAAAAAACAAAGCAACAGAGCCTAGGGCACTTCCACTTATGGTCCTATAGCTTAGGGAAATTAAAATCAAAAAGACACAGCCACCCCAAAGTTTGGAACGGCTCTGTTTACAAGAACCTCGTTTACAGTACAAGTTCAACATCGCAGAAAGTGAAAAATGGATAAAGAAGTTGTGGTATTCACTTACAAAGCAATATCACTCAGCAATGAAATCTATGTCATCAGGCCCTTAGCAGCACAATGAGTGGATTCAGGTATGATGATTCCAACTGAAATAAGTCACACAGAAAAAGAAACATCATAAGATATCAGTAATACATGGAATGGAAACTTGGCTACACAGGAACTGAATTACAGAACAGAACAGGGTCTCAAATTTAGAAAAACAACTTATGCTTGCTTAAGGGTAAAGGTGAGTTGGGGTGCTGCATAAAACCAGAGATTGAAATGAGCACAGATAAAGTTCCTTAAGCCAAATATGGAATAGACAAGAGCTACTCCTTGCTCAACGAAATGGACTCAACACCCCATATTAAACGCCTAAGAATGTACCTGACTTGTAAGTATCTTAAAACCTATGGATTGCTATGTCTCCGAAAGAGAATCAAGCATGTGTACAGGGGCATAAACGCAGCAGTGATAGGATTGGAGAGGTTCGGTGAGCAAATGAAGACCCTTTGAAGTCATATTGCATGGTACCCATTCCACGGGTTTCAACTACCCAGGTTTAAGGTATTCTTCCTTCAGCTAAAACATGCATGTGGAACCTAGAGTATGATCAACCATGTGATCGGGAGACATGTTCAAATATGTCTCAGTTTTCCTCCCCTGGTACTCGGGTGCAACATTCCAGACGCTTTACTAACACTCTCCCCACTTGGAGAGTCAGTCCCTTTAACCTCCTGTTTGGCCCAGTTTGCAATTTCTGCGGAAGATGAACAGGAATAGCGAGAACCAATGAGAGCCTAGCTGGAGGTGTCTGGACGGGCAAATTTAACTCTCATTTCCCACCAGGAAGAGGAATTAACCAAAGGCTCAGCGTGCCGGGCCGGAACCAGATTAGGGCCTGAAGCCATCCTGCGGTGTTGCGGCCAGGTCACAAGAAAGCGAGTTGAAGAAAGGAGCTCAGGGGCACTGTAATTCACAAACCTGCAGAGTTATAAATGACAGCTATCGTCCAAAAATAGACTGAAGTAAGGCTGCCAAGAGGACTTGAAAGCGGGGCAGAATTGCAGGAAACCGATTTCAGGAGGTAGACTGGAATTGCATTGAAAGCATAGGAAAAGAGGCAGAACGTCCACAATGATGCACTTGGCCAAAAAGGGCGTATGCGTTTTTTCCTGAATATATTCAGGAAAAAACGCATACGCACTTTTTGGCCAACCAAGCAAGCTTGCAAAGGAAATCTGCACTACAATGAAGTCTCACTTCCCCCCGGTCAAAAGGGCCATCTGAAAAAAGTGTAAAATCCAGAAAGGCAGGACAGGCCATGGAGAACTGGGAGCCTTGTTATGCTGATGGGCGGGATGTAAATTGCCAACAGACACTCGGGAGAAGTGTATGGTGTTTCCTGAAACATCTAAAAAACAAAGCAACAGAGCCTAGGGCACTGCCACTTATGGTCCTATAGCTTAGGGAAATTAAAATCAAAAAGACACAGCCACCCCAAAGGTTGGGACGCCTCTGTTTACAAGAACCTCGTTTACAGTACAAGTTCAACATCGCAGAAAGTGAAAAATGGATAAAGAAGTTGTGGTATTTACTTACAAAGCAATATCACTCAGCAATGAAATCTATGTCATCAGGCCCTTAGCATCACAATGAGTGGATTCAGGTATGATGATTCTAACTGAAATAAGTCACACAGAAAAAGAAACATCATAAGATATCAGTAATACACGGAATGTAAACTTGGCTACACAGGAACTGAATTACAGAACAGAACAGGGTCTCAAATTTAGAAAAACAACTTATGCTTGCTTAAGGGTAAAGGTGAGTTGGGGTGCTGCATAAAACCAGAGATTGAAATGAGCACAGATAAAGTTCCTTAAGTCAAATATGGAATAGACAAGAGCTACTCCTTGCTCAACGAAATGGACTCAACACCGCATATTAAATGCCTAAGAATGTACCTGACTAGTAAGTATCGTACAACCTATGGATTGCTATGTCTCCGAAAGAGAATCAAGCACGTGTACAGGGGCATAAACGCAGCAGTGATAGGATTGGAGAGGTTCGGTGAGCAAATGAAGACCCTTTGAAGTCATATTGCATGGTACCCATTACACGGGTCTCAACTACCCAGGTTTAAGGTATTCTTCCTTCAGCTAAAACATGCATGTGGAACCCAAGTATGATCAACCATGTGAACGGGAGACGTGTTCAAATATGTCTCAGTTTTCCTCCCCTGGTACTCGGGTGCAACATTCCAGACGCTTTACTAACACTCTCCCCACTTGGAGAGTCAGCGCCTTTAACCTCCTGTTTGGCCCAGTTTGCAATTTCTGCGGAAGATGAACAGGAATAGCGAGAACCAATCAGAGGCTAGCTGAAGGTGTCTGGACGGGCAAATTTAACTCTCATTTCCCACCAGGAAGAGGAAATAACCAAAGGCTCAGCGTGCGGTGCCGGAACCAGATTAGGGCCTGAAGCCATCCTGCGGTGTTGCGGCCAGGTCACAAGAAAGCAAGTTGAAGAAAGGAGCTCAGGGGCACTGTAATTCACAAACCTGCAGAGTTATAAATGACAGCTATCGTCCAAAAATAGACTGAAGTAAGGCTGCCAAGAGGACTTGAAAGCGGGGCAGAATTGCAGGAAACCAATTTCAGAAGATAGACTGGAATTGCATTGAAAGCATAGGAAAAGAGGCAGAACGTCCACAATGATGCACTTGGCCAAAAAGGGCGTATGCGTTTTTTCCTGAATATATTCAGGAAAAAACGCATACGCCCTTTTTGGCCAACCAAGCAAGCTTGCAAAGGACATCTGCACTACAATGAAGTCTCACTTCCCCCCGGTCAAAAGGGCCATCTGAAAAAAGTGTAAAATCCAGAAAGGCAACAGGCCATTGAGAACTGGGAGCCTTGTTATGCTGATGGGCGGGATGTAAATTGCCAACAGACACTTGGGAGAAGTGTATGGTGTTTCCTGAAACATCTAAAAAACAAAGCAACAGAGCCTAGGGCACTTCCACTTATGGTCCTATAGCTTAGGGAAATTAAAATCAAAAAGACACAGCCACCCCAAAGTTTGGAACGGCTCTGTTTACAAGAACCTCGTTTACAGTACAAGTTCAACATCGCAGAAAGTGAAAAATGGATAAAGAAGTTGTGGTATTCACTTACAAAGCAATATCACTCAGCAATGAAATCTATGTCATCAGGCCCTTAGCAGCACAATGAGTGGATTCAGGTATGATGATTCTAACTGAAATAAGTCACACAGAAAAAGAAACATCATAAGATATCAGTAATACACGGAATGGAAACTTGGCTACACAGGAACTGAATTACAGAACAGAACAGGGTCTCAAATTTAGAAAACCAACTTATGCTTGCTTAAGGGTAAAGGTGAGTTGGGGTGCTGCATAAAACAAGAGATTGAAATGAGCACAGATAAAGTTCCTTAAGCCAAATATGGAATAGACAAGAGCTACTCCTTGCTCAACGAAATGGACTCAACACCGCATATTAAACGCCTAAGAATGTACCTGACTTGTAAGTATCTTAAAACCTATGGATTGCTATGTCTCCGAAAGAGAATCAAGCATGTGTACAGGGGCATAAACGCAGCAGTGATAGGATTGGAGAGGTTCGGTGAGCAAATGAAGACCCTTTGAAGTCATATTGCATGGTACCCATTACACGGGTCTCAACTCTCCAGGTTTAAGGTATTCTTCCTTCAGCTAAAACATGCATGTGGAACCCAAGTATGATCAACCATGTGAACGGGAGACGTGTTCAAATATGTCTCAGTTTTCCTCCCCTGGTACTCGGGTGCAACATTCCAGACGCTTTACTAACACTCTCCCCACTTGGAGAGTCAGCGCCTTTAACCTCCTGTTTGGCCCAGTTTGCAATTTCTGCGGAAGATGAACAGGAATAGCGAGAACCAATGAGAGGCTAGCTGGAGGTGTCTGGACGGGCAAATTTAACTCTCATTTCCCACCAGGAAGAGGAATTAACCAAAGGCTCAGCGGGCCGGGCCGGAACCAGATTAGGGCCTGAAGCCATCCTGCGGTGTTGCGGCCAGGTCACAAGAAAACGAGTTGAAGAAAGGAGCTCAGGGGCACTGTAATTCACAAACCTGCAGAGTTATAAATGACAGCTATCGTCCAAAAGTAGACTGAAGTAAGGCTGCCAAGAGGACTTGAAAGCGGGGCAGAATTGCAGGAAACCGATTTCAGGAGGTAGACTGGAATTGCATTGAAAGCATAGGAAAAGAGGCAGAACGTCCACAATGATGCACTTGGCCAAAAAGGGCGTATGCGTTTTTTCCTGAATATATTCAGGAAAAAACGCATACGCCCTTTTTGGCCAACCAAGCAAGCTTGCAAAGGAAATCTGCACTACAATGAAGTCTCACTTCCCCCCGGTCAAAAGGGCCATCTGAAAAAAGTGTAAAATCCAGAAAGGCAGGACAGGCCATGGAGAACTGGGAGCCTTGTTATGCTGATGGGCGGGATGTAAATTGCCAACAACCACTCGGGAGAAGTGTATGGTGTTTCCTGAAACATCTAAAAAACAAAGCAACAGAGCCTAGGGCACTTCCACTTATGGTCCTATAGCTTAGGGAAATTAAAATCAAAAAGACACAGCCACCCCAAAGTTTGGAACGGCTCTGTTTACAAGAACCTCGTTTACAGTACAAGTTCAACATCGCAGAAAGTGAAAAATAGATAAAGAAGTTGTGGTATTTACTTACAAAGCAATATCACTCAGCAATGAAATCTGTGTCATCAGGCCCTTAGCAGCACAATGAGTGGATTCAGGTATGATGATTCTAACTGAAATAAGTCACACAGAAAAAGAAACATCATAAGTTATCAGTAATACACGGAATGTAAACTTGGCTACACAAGAACTGAATTACAGAACAGAACAGGGTCTCAAATTTAGAAAACCAACTTATTCTTGCTTAAGGGTAAAGGTGAGTTGGGGTGCTGCATAAAACCAGAGATTGAAATGAGCACAGATAAAGTTCCTTAAGCCAAATATGGAATAGACAAGAGCTACTCCTTGCTCAACGAAATGGACTCAACACCGCATATTAAACGTCTAAGAATGTACCTGACTTGTAAGTATCTTAAAACCTATGGATTGCTATGTCTCCGAAAGAGAATCAAGCATGTGTACAGGGGCATAAACGCAGCAGTGATAGGATTGGAGAGGTTCAGTGAGCAAATGAAGACGCTTTGAAGTCATATTGCATGGTACCCATTCCACGGGTTTCAACTACCCAGGTTTAAGGTATTCTTCCTTCAGCTAAAACATGCATGTGGAACCTAGAGTATGATGAACCATGTGATCGGGAGACGTGTTCAAATATGTCTCAGTTTTCCTCCCCTGGTACTCGGGTGCAACATTCCAGACGCTTTACTAACACTCTCCCCACTTGGAGAGTCAGTCCCTTTAACCTCCTGTTTGGCCCAGTTTGCAATTTCTGCGGAAGATGAACAGGAATAGCGAGAACTAATGAGAGGCTAGCTGAAGGTGTCTGGACGGGCAAATTTAACTCTCATTTCCCACCAGGAAGAGGAATTAACCAAAGGCTCAGCGTGCCGGGCCGGAACCAGATTAGGGCCTGAAGCCATCCTGCGGTGTTGCGGCCAGGTCACAAGAAAGCGAGTTGAAGAAAGGAGCTCAGGGGCACTGTAATTCACAAACCTGCAGAGTTATAAATGACAGCTATCGTCCAAAAATAGACGGAAGTAAGGCTGCCAAGAGGACTTGAAAGCGGGGCAGAATTGCAGGAAACCAATTTCAGAAGGTAGACTGGAATTGCATTGAAAGCATAGGAAAAGAGGCAGAACGTCCACAATGATGCACTTGGCCAAAAAGGGCGTATGCGTTTTTTCCTGAATATATTCAGGAAAAAACGCATACGCCCTTTTTGGCCAACCAAGCAAGTTTGCAAAGGAAATCTGCACTACAATGAAGTCTCACTTCCCCCCGGTCCAAAGGGCCATCTGAAAAAAGTGTAAAATCCAGAAAGGCAACAGGCCATTGAGAACTGGGAGCCTTGTTATGCTGATGGGCGGGATGTAAATTGCCAACAGACACTTGGGAGAAGTGTATGGTGTTTCCTGAAACATCTAAAAAACAAAGCAACAGAGCCTAGGGCACTTCCACTTATGGTCCTATAGCTTAGGGAAATTAAAATCAAAAAGACACAGCCACCCCAAAGTTTGGAACGGCTCTGTTTACAAGAACCTCGTTTACAGTACAAGTTCAACATCGCAGAAAGTGAAAAATGGATAAAGAAGTTGTGGTATTCACTTACAAAGCAATATCACTCAGCAATGAAATCTGTGTCATCAGGCCCTTAGCAGCACAATGAGTGGATTCAGGTATGATGATTCTAACTGAAATAAGTCACACAGAAAAAGAAACATCATAAGATATCAGTAATACACGGAATGGAAACTTGGCTACACAGGAACTGAATTACAGAACAGAACAGGGTCTCAAATTTAGAAAAACAACTTATGCTTGCTTAAGGGTAAAGGTGAGTTGGGGTGCTGCATAAAACCAGAGATTGAAATGAGCACAGATAAAGTTCCTTAAGCCAAATATGGAATAGACAAGAGCTACTCCTTGCTCAACGAAATGGACTCAACACCGCATATTAAACGCCTAAGAATGTACCTGACTTGTAAGTATCTTAAAACCTATGGATTGCTATGTCTCCAAAAGAGAATCAAGCGTGTGTACAGGGGCATAAACGCAGCAGTGATAGGATTGGAGAGGTTCGGTGAGCAAATGAAGACCCTTTGAAGTCATATTGCATGGTACCCATTCCACGGGTTTCAACTACCCAGGTTTAAGGTATTCTTCCTTCAGCTAAAACATGCATGTGGAACCTAGAGTATGATCAACAATGTGATCGGGAGACATGTTCAAATATGTCTCAGTTTTCCTCCCCTGGTACTCGGGTGCAACATTCCAGACGCTTTACTAACACTCTCCCCACTTGGAGAGTCAGTCCCTTTAACCTCCTGTTTGGCCCAGTTTGCAATTTCTGCGGAAGATGAACAGGAATAGCGAGAACCAATGAGAGCCTAGCTGGATGTGTCTGGACGGGCAAATTTAACTCTCATTTCCCACCAGGAAGAGGAATTAACCAAAGGCTCAGCGTGCCGGGCCGGAACCAGATTAGGGCCTGAAGCCATCCTGCGGTGTTGCGGCCAGGTCACAAGAAAGCGAGTTGAAGAAAGGAGCTCAGGGGCACTGTAATTCACAAACCTGCAGAGTTATAAATGACAGCTATCGTCCAAAAATAGACTGAAGTAAGGCTGCCAAGAGGACTTGAAAGCGGGGCAGAATTGCAGGAAACCGATTTCAGGAGGTAGACTGGAATTGCATTGAAAGCATAGGAAAAGAGGCAGAACGTCCACAATGATGCACTTGGCCAAAAAGGGCGTATGCGTTTTTTCCTGAATATATTCAGGAAAAAACGCATACGCCCTTTTTGGCCAACCAAGCAAGTTTGCAAAGGAAATCTGCACTACAATGAAGTCTCACTTCCCCCCGGTCCAAAGGGCCATCTGAAAAAAGTGTAAAATCCAGAAAGGCAACAGGCCATTGAGAACTGGGAGCCTTGTTATGCTGATGGGCGGGATGTAAATTGCCAACAGACACTTGGGAGAAGTGTATGGTGTTTCCTGAAACATCTAAAAAACAAAGCAGCAGAGCCTAGGGCACTTCCACTTATGGTCCTATAGCTTAGGGAAATTAAAATCAAAAAGACACAGCCACCCCAAAGTTTGGAACGGCTCTGTTTACAAGAACCTCGTTTACAGTACAAGTTCAACATCGCAGAAAGTGAAAAATGGATAAAGAAGTTGTGGTATTCACTTACAAAGCAATATCACTCAGCAATGAAATCTATGTCATCAGGCCCTTAGCAGCACAATGAGTGGATTCAGGTATGATGATTCTAACTGAAATAAGTCACACAGAAAAAGAAACATCATAAGATATCAGTAATACACGGAATGGAAACTTGGCTACACAGGAACTGAATTACAGAACAGAACAGGGTCTCAAATTTAGAAAAACAACTTATGCTTGCTTAAGGGTAAAGGTGAGTTGGGGTGCTGCATAAAACCAGAGATTGAAATGAGCACAGATAAAGTTCCTTAAGCCAAATATGGAATAGACAAGAGCTACTCCTTGCTCAACGAAATGGACTCAACACCGCATATTAAACGCCTAAGAATGTACCTGACTTGTAAGTATCTTAAAACCTATGGATTGCTATGTCTCCGAAAGAGAATCAAGCATGTGTACAGGGGCATAAACGCAGCAGTGATAGGATTGGAGAGGTTCGGTGAGCAAATGAAGACGCTTTGAAGTCATATTGCATGGTACCCATTCCACGGGTTTCAACTACCCAGGTTTAAGGTATTCTTCCTTCAGCTAAAACATGCATGTGGAACCTAGAGTATGATCAACCATGTGATCGGGAGACGTGTTCAAATATGTCTCAGTTTTCCTCCCCTGGTACTCGGGTGCAACATTCCAGACGCTTTACTAACACTCTCCCCACTTGGAGAGTCAGTCCCTTTAACCTCCTGTTTGGCCCAGTTTGCAATTTCTGCGGAAGATGAACAGGAATAGCGAGAACCAATGAGAGGCTAGCTGAAGGTGTCTGGACGGGCAAATTTAACTCTCATTTCCCACCAGGAAGAGGAATTAACCAAAGGCTCAGCGTGCCGGGCCGGAACCAGATTAGGGCCTGAAGCCATCCTGCGGTGTTGCGGCCAGGTCACAAGAAAGCGAGTTGAAGAAAGGAGCTCAGGGGCACTGTAATTCACAAACCTGCAGAGTTATAAATGACAGCTATCGTCCAAAAATAGACGGAAGTAAGGCTGCCAAGAGGACTTGAAAGCGGGGCAGAATTGCAGGAAACCAATTTCAGAAGGTAGACTGGAATTGCATTGAAAGCATAGGAAAAGAGGCAGAACGTCCACAATGATGCACTTGGCCAAAAAGGGCGTATGCGTTTTTTCCTGAATATATTCAGGAAAAAACGCATACGCCCTTTTTGGCCAACCAAGCAAGTTTGCAAAGGAAATCTGCACTACAATGAAGTCTCACTTCCCCCCGGTCAAAAGGGCCATCTGAAAAAAGTGTAAAATCCAGAAAGGCAACAGGCCATTGAGAACTGGGAGCCTTGTTATGCTGATGGGCGGGATGTAAATTGCCAACAGACACTTGGGAGAAGTGTATGGTGTTTCCTGAAACATCTAAAAAACAAAGCAACAGAGCCTAGGGCACTTCCACTTATGGTCCTATAGCTTAGGGAAATTAAAATCAAAAAGACACAGCCACCCCAAAGTTTGGAACGGCTCTGTTTACAAGAACCTCGTTTACAGTACAAGTTCAACATCGCAGAAAGTGAAAAATGGATAAAGAAGTTGTGGTATTCACTTACAAAGCAATATCACTCAGCAATGAAATCTATGTCATCAGGCCCTTAGCATCACAATGAGTGGATTCAGGTATGATGACTCTAACTGAAATAAGTCACACAGAAAAAGAAACATCATAAGATATCAGTAATACACGGAATGTAAACTTGGCTACACAAGAACTGAATTACAGAACAGAACAGGGTCTCAAATTTAGAAAACCAACTTATGCTTGCTTAAGGGTAAAGGTGAGTTGGGGTGCTGCATAAAACCAGAGATTGAAATGAGCACAGATAAAGTTCCTTAAGTCAAATATGAAATAGACAAGAGCTACTCCTTGCTCAACGAAATTGACTCAACACCGCATATTAAACGCCTAAGAATGTACCTGACTAGTAAGTATCGTAAAACCTATGGATTGCTATGTCTCCAAAAGAGAATCAAGCATGTGTACAGGGGCATAAACGCAGCAGTGATAGGATTGGAGAGGTTCGGTGAGCAAATGAAGACCCTTTGAAGTCATATTGCATGGTACCCATTCCACGGGTTTCAACTACCCAGGTTTAAGGTATTCTTCCTTCAGCTAAAACATGCATGTGGAACCTAGAGTATGATCAACCATGTGATCGAGAGACATGTTCTAATATGTCTCAGTTTTCCTCCCCTGGTACTCGGGTGCAACATTCCAGACGCTTTACTAACACTCTCCCCACTTGGAGAGTCAGTCCCTTTAACCTCCTGTTTGGCCCAGTTTGCAATTTCTGCGGAAGATGAACAGGAATAGCGAGAACCAATGAGAGGCTAGCTGGAGGTGTCTGGACGGGCAAATTTAACTCTCATTTCCCACCAGGAAGAGGAATTAACCAAAGGCTCAGCGTGCCGTGCCGGAACCAGATTAGGGCCTGAAGCCATCCTGCGGTGTTGCGGCCAGGTCACAAGAAAGCGAGTTGAAGAAAGGAGCTCAGGGGCACTGTAATTCACAAACCTGCAGAGTTATAAATGACAGCTATCGTCCAAAAATAGACTGAAGTAAGGCTGCCAAGAGGACTTGAAAGCGGGGCAGAATTGCAGGAAACCGATTTCAGGAGGTAGACTGGAATTGCATTGAAAGCATAGGAAAAGAGGCAGAACGTCCACAATGATGCACTTGGCCAAAAAGGGCGTATGCGTTTTTTCCTGAATATATTCAGGAAAAAACGCATACGCCCTTTTTGGCCAACCAAGCAAGCTTGCAAAGGAAATCTGCACTACAATGAAGTCTCACTTCCCCCCGGTCAAAAGGGCCATCTGAAAAAAGTGTAAAATCCAGAAAGGCAGGACAGGCCATGGAGAACTGGGAGCCTTGTTATGCTGATGGGCGGGATGTAAATTGCCAACAACCACTCCGGAGAAGTGTATGGTGTTTCCTGAAACATCTAAAAAACAAAGCAACAGAACCTAGGGCACTTCCACTTATGGCCCTATAGCTTAGGGAAATTAAAATAAAAAAGACACAGCCACCCCAAAGTTTGGAACAGCTCTGTTTACAAGAACCTCGTTTACAGTACAAGTTCAACATCGCAGAAAGTGAAAAATGGATAAAGAAGTTGTGGTATTTACTTACAAAGCAATATCACTCAGCAATGAAATCTGTGTCATCAGGCACTTAACAGCACAATGAGTGGATTCAGGTATGATGATTCTAAATGAAATAAGTCACACAGAAAAAGAAACATCATAAGATATCAGTAATACACGGAATGGAAACTTGGCTACACAGGAACTGAATTACAGAACAGAACAGGGTCTCAAATTTAGAAAACCAACTTATTCTTGCTTAAGGGTAAAGGTGAGTTGGGGTGCTGCATAAAACCAGAGATTGAATGAGCACAGATAAAGTTCCTTAAGCCAAATATGGAATAGACAAGAGCTACTCCTTGCTCAACGAAATGGACTCAACACCCCATATTAAATGCCTAAGAATGTACCTGACTAGTAAGTATCTTAAAACCTATGGATTGCTATGTCTCCGAAAGAGAATCAAGCATGTGTACAGGGGCATAAACGCAGCAGTGATAGGATTGGAGAGGTTCGGTGAGCAAATGAAGACCCTTTGAAGTCATATTGCATGGTACCCATTCCACGGGTTTCAACTACCCAGGTTTAAGGTATTCTTCCTTCAGCTAAAACATGCATGTGGAACCTAGAGTATGATCAACCATGTGATCGGGAGACGTGTTCAAATATGTCTCAGTTTTCCTCCCCTGGTACTCGGGTGCAACATTCCAGACACTTTACTAACACTCTCCCCACTTGGAGAGTCAGTCCCTTTAACCTCCTGTTTGGCCCAGTTTGCAATTTCTGCGGAAGATGAACAGGAATAGCGAGAACCAATGAGAGGCTAGCTGGAGGTGTCTGGACGGGCAAATTTAACTCTCATTTCCCACCAGGAAGAGGAATTAACCAAAGGCTCAGCGTGCCGGGCCGGAACCAGATTAGGGCCTGAAGCCATCCTGCGGTGTTGCGGCCAGGTCACAAGAAATCGAGTTGAAGAAAGGAGCTCAGGGGCACTGTAATTCACAAACCTGCAGAGTTATAAATGACAGCTATCGTCCAAAAATAGACTGAAGGAAGGCTGCCAAGAGGACTTGAAAGCGGGGCAGAATTGCAGGAAACCGATTTCAGGAGGTTGACTGGAATTGCATTGAAAGCATAGGAAAAGAGGCAGAACGTCCACAATGATGCACTTGGCCAAAAAGGGCGTATGCGTTTTTTCCTGAATATATTCAGGAAAAAACGCATACGCCCTTTTTGGCCAACCAAGCAAGTTTGCAAAGGAAATCTGCACTACAATGAAGTCTCACTTCCCCCCGGTCAAAAGGGCCATCTGAAAAAAGTGTAAAATCCAGAAAGGCAACAGGCCATTGAGAATTGGGAGCCTTGTTATGCTGATGGGCGGGATGTAAATTGCCAACAGACACTTGGGAGAAGTGTATGGTGTTTCCTGAAACATCTAAAAAACAAACCAACAGAGCCTAGGGCACTTCCACTTATGGTCCTATAGCTTAGGGAAATTAAAATCAAAAAGACACAGCCACCCCAAAGTTTGGAACGGCTCTGTTTACAAGAACCTCGTTTACAGTACAAGTTCAACATCGCAGAAAGTGAAAAATGGATAAAGAAGTTGTGGTATTCACTTACAAAGCAATATCACTCAGCAATGAAATCTATGTCATCAGGCCCTTAGCAGCACAATGAGTGGATTCAGGTATGATGATTCTAACTGAAATAAGTCACACAGAAAAAGAAACATCATAAGATATCAGTAATACACGGAATGGAAACTTGGCTACACAGGAACTGAATTACAGAACAGAACAGGGTCTCAAATTTAGAAAAACAACTTATGCTTGCTTAAGGGTAAAGGTGAGTTGGGGTGCTGCATAAAACCAGAGATTGAAATGAGCACAGATAAAGTTCCTTAAGCCAAATATGGAATAGACAAGAGCTACTCCTTGCTCAACAAAATGGACTCAACACCGCATATTAAATGCCTAAGAATGTACCTGACTAGTAAGTATCGTACAACCTATGGATTGCTATGTCTCCGAAAGAGAATCAAGCATGTGTACAGGGGCATAAACGCAGCAGTGATAGGATTGGAGAGGTTCGGTGAGCAAATGAAGACCCTTTGAAGTCATATTGCATGGTACCCATTACACGGGTCTCAACTCTCCAGGTTTAAGGTATTCTTCCTTCAGCTAAAACATGCATGTGGAACCCAAGTATGATCAACCATGTGAACGGGAGCCGTGTTCAAATATGTCTCAGTTTTCCTCCCCTGGTACTTGGGTGCAACATTCCAGACGCTTTACTAACACTCTCCCCACTTGGAGAGTCAGCGCCTTTAACCTCCTGTTTGGCCCAGTTTGCAATTTCTGCGGAAGATGAACAGGAATAGCGAGAACCAATGAGAGGCTAGCTGAAGGTGTCTGGACGGGCAAATTTAACTCTCATTTCCCACCAGGAAGAGGAAATAACCAAAGGCTCAGCGTGCCGTGCCGGAACCAGATTAGGGCCTGAAGCCATCCTGCGGTGTTGCGGCCAGGTCACAAGAAAGCGAGTTGAAGAAAGGAGCTCAGGGGCACTGTAATTCACAAACCTGCAGAGTTATAAATGACAGCTATCGTCCAAAAATAGACTGAAGTAAGGCTGCCAAGAGGACTTGAAAGCGGGGCAGAATTGCAGGAAACCGATTTCAGGAGGTAGACTGGAATTGCATTGAAAGCATAGGAAAAGAGGCAGAACGTCCACAATGATGCACTTGGCCAAAAAGGGCGTATGCGTTTTTTCCTGAATATATTCAGGAAAAAACGCATACGCCCTTTTTGGTCAACCAAGCAAGCTTGCAAAGGAAATCTGCACTACAATGAAGTCTCACTTCCCCCCGGTCAAAAGGGCCATCTGAAAAAAGTGTAAAATCCAGAAAGGCAGGACAGGCCATGGAGAACTGGGAGCCTTGTTATGCTGATGGGCGGGATGTAAATTGCCAACAACCACTCCGGAGAAGTGTATGGTGTTTCCTGAAACATCTAAAAAACAAAGCAACAGAACCTAGGGCACTTCCACTTATGGCCCTATAGCTTAGGGAAATTAAAATAAAAAAGACACAGCCACCCCAAAGTTTGGAACAGCTCTGTTTACAAGAACCTCGTTTACAGTACAAGTTCAACATCGCAGAAAGTGAAAAATGGATAAAGAAGTTGTGGTATTTACTTACAAAGCAATATCACTCAGCAATGAAATCTGTGTCATCAGGCACTTAGCAGCACAATGAGTGGATTCAGGTATGATGATTCTAAATGAAATAAGTCACACAGAAAAAGAAACATCATAAGATATCAGTAATACACGGAATGGAAACTTGGCTACACAGGAACTGAATTACAGAACAGAACAGGGTCTCAAATTTAGAAAACCAACTTATTCTTGCTTAAGGGTAAAGGTGAGTTGGGGTGCTGCATAAAACCAGAGATTGAAATGAGCACAGATAAAGTTCCTTAAGCCAAATATGGAATAGACAAGAGCTACTCCTTGCTCAACGAAATGGACTCAACACCCAATATTAAATGCCTAAGAATGTACCTGACTAGTAAGTATCTTAAAACCTATGGATTGCTATGTCTCCGAAAGAGAATCAAGCATGTGTACAGGGGCATAAACGCAGCAGTGATAGGATTGGAGAGGTTCGGTGAGCAAATGAAGACCCTTTGAAGTCATATTGCATGGTACCCATTCCACGGGTTTCAACTACCCAGGTTTAAGGTATTCTTCCTTCAGCTAAAACATGCATGTGGAACCTAGAGTATGATCAACCATGTGATCGGGAGACGTGTTCAAATATGTCTCAGTTTTCCTCCCCTGGTACTCGGGTGCAACATTCCAGACACTTTACTAACACTCTCCCCACTTGGAGAGTCAGTCCCTTTAAACTCCTGTTTGGCCCAGTTTGCAATTTCTGCGGAAGATGAACAGGAATAGCGAGAACCAATGAGAGGCTAGCTGGAGGTGTCTGGACGGGCAAATTTAACTCTCATTTCCCACCAGGAAGAGGAATTAACCAAAGGCTCAGCGTGCCGGGCCGGAACCAGATTAGGGCCTGAAGCCATCCTGCGGTGTTGCGGCCAGGTCACAAGAAATCGAGTTGAAGAAAGGAGCTCAGGGGCACTGTAATTCACAAACCTGCAGAGTTATAAATGACAGCTATCGTCCAAAAATAGACTGAAGGAAGGCTGCCAAGAGGACTTGAAAGCGGGGCAGAATTGCAGGAAACCGATTTCAGGAGGTTGACTGGAATTGCATTGAAAGCATAGGAAAAGAGGCAGAACGTCCACAATGATGCACTTGGCCAAAAAGGGCGTATGCGTTTTTTCCTGAATATATTCAGGAAAAAACGCATACGCCCTTTTTGGCCAACCAAGCAAGTTTGCAAAGGAAATCTGCACTACAATGAAGTCTCACTTCCCCCCGGTCAAAAGGGCCATCTGAAAAAAGTGTAAAATCCAGAAAGGCAACAGGCCATTGAGAACTGGGAGCCTTGTTATGCTGATGGGCGGGATGTAAATTGCCAACAGACACTTGGGAGAAGTGTATGGTGTTTCCTGAAACATCTAAAAAACAAACCAACAGAGCCTAGGGCACTTCCACTTATGGTCCTATAGCTTAGGGAAATTAAAATCAAAAAGACACAGCCACCCCAAAGTTTGGAACGGCTCTGTTTACAAGAACCTCGTTTACAGTACAAGTTCAACATCGCAGAAAGTGAAAAATGGATAAAGAAGTTGTGGTATTCACTTACAAAGCAATATCACTCAGCAATGAAATCTATGTCATCAGGCCCTTAGCAGCACAATGAGTGGATTCAGGTATGATGATTCTAACTGAAATAAGTCACACAGAAAAAGAAACATCATAAGATATCAGTAATACACGGAATGGAAACTTGGCTACACAGGAACTGAATTACAGAACAGAACAGGGTCTCAAATTTAGAAAAACAACTTATGCTTGCTTAAGGGGAAAGGTGAGTTGGGGTGCTGCATAAAACCAGAGATTGAAATGAGCACAGATAAAGTTCCTTAAGCCAAATATGGAATAGACAAGAGCTACTCCTTGCTCAACAAAATGGACTCAACACCGCATATTAAATGCCTAAGAATGTACCTGACTAGTAAGTATCGTACAACCTATGGATTGCTATGTCTCCGAAAGAGAATCAAGCATGTGTACAGGGGCATAAACGCAGCAGTGATAGGATTGGAGAGGTTCGGTGAGCAAATGAAGACCCTTTGAAGTCATATTGCATGGTACCCATTACACGGGTCTCAACTCTCCAGGTTTAAGGTATTCTTCCTTCAGCTAAAACATGCATGTGGAACCCAAGTATGATCAACCATGTGAACGGGAGCCGTGTTCAAATATGTCTCAGTTTTCCTCCCCTGGTACTTGGGTGCAACATTCCAGACGCTTTACTAACACTCTCCCCACTTGGAGAGTCAGCGCCTTTAACCTCCTGTTTGGCCCAATTTGCAATTTCTGCGGAAGATGAACAGGAATAGCGAGAACCAATGAGAGGCTACCTGAAGGTGTCTGGACGGGCAAATTTAACTCTCATTTCCCACCAGGAAGTGGAAATAACCAAAGGCTCAGCGTGCCGTGCCGGAACCAGATTAGGGCCTGAAGCCATCCTGCGGTGTTGCGGCCAGGTCACAAGAAAGCAAGTTGAAGAAAGGAGCTCAGGGGCACTGTAATTCACAAACCTGCAGAGTTATAAATGACAGCTATCGTCCAAAACTAGACTGAAGTAAGGCTGCCAAGAGGACTTGAAAGCGGGGCAGAATTGCAGGAAACCGATTTCAGGAGGTAGACTGGAATTGCATTGAAAGCATAGGAAAAGAGGCAGAACGTCCACAATGATGCACTTGGCCAAAAAGGGCGTATGCGTTTTTTCCTGAATATATTCAGGAAAAAACGCATACGCCCTTTTTGGCCAACCAAGCAAGCTTGCAAAGGAAATCTGCACTACAATGAAGTCTCACTTCCCCCCGGTCAAAAGGGCCATCTGAAAAAAGTGTAAAATCCAGAAAGGCAGGACAGGCCATGGAGAACTGGGAGCCTTGTTATGCTGATGGGCGGGATGTAAATTGCCAACAGACACTCGGGAGAAGTGTATGGTGTTTCCTGAAACATCTAAAAAACAAAGCAACAGAGCCTAGGGCACTGCACCTTATGGTCCTATAGCATAGGGAAATTAAAATCAAAAAGACACAGCCACCCCAAAGTTTGGAACGGCTCTGTTTACAAGAACCTCGTTTACAGAACAAGTTCAACATCGCAGAAAGTGAAAAATGGATAAAGAAGTTGTGGTATTCACTTACAAAGCAATATCACTCAGCAATGAAATCTATGTCATCAGGCCCTTAGCAGTACAATGAGTGGATTCAGGTATGATGATTCTAACTGAAATAAGTCACACAGAAAAAGAAACATCATAAGATGTCAGTAATACACGGAATGGAAACTTGGCTACACAGGAACTGAATTACAGAACAGAACAGGGTCTCAAATTTAGAAAAACAACTTATGCTTGCTTAAGGGTAAAGGTGAGTTGGGGTGCTGCATAAAACCAGAGATTGAAATGAGCACAGATAAAGTTCCTTAAGCCAAATATGGAATAGACAAGAGCTACTCCTTGCTCAATGAAAGGGACTCAACACCGCATATTAAACGCCTAAGAATGTACCTGACTTGTAAGTATCTTAAAACCTATGGATTGCTATGTCTCCGAAAGAGAATCAAGCATGTGTACAAGGGCATAAACGCAGCAGTGATTGGATTGGAGAGGTTCGGTGAGCAAATGAAGATCCTTTGAAGTCATATTGCATGGTACCCATTCCACGGGTTTCAACTACCCAGGTTTAAGGTATTCTTCCTTCAGCTAAAACATGCATGTGGAACCTAGAGTATGATCAACCATGTGATCGGGAGACGTGTTCAAATATGTCTCAGTTTTCCTCCCCTGGTACTCGGGTGCAACATTCCAGACGCTTTACTAACACTCTCCCGACTTGGAGAGTCAGTCCCTTTAACCTCCTGTTTGGCCCAGTTTGCAATTTCTGCGGAAGATGAACAGGAATAGCGAGAACCAATGAGAGGCTAGCTGGAGGTGTCTGGACGGGCAAATTTAACTCTCATTTCCCACCAGGAAGAGGAATTAACCAAAGGCTCAGCACGCCGGGCCGGAACCAGATTAGGGCCTGAAGCCATCCTGTGGTGTTGCGGCCAGGTCACAAGAAAACGAGTTGAAGAAAGGAGCTCAGGGGCACTGTAATTCACAAACCTGCAGAGTTATAAATGACAGCTATCATCCAAAAATAGACTGAAGTAAGGCTGCCAAGAGGACTTGAAAGCGGGGCAGAATTGCAGGAAACCGATTTCAGGAGGTAGACTGGAATTGCATTGAAAGCATAGGAAAAGAGGCAGAAAGTCCACAATGATGCACTTGGCCAAAAAGGGCGTATGCGTTTTTTCCTGAATATATTCAGGAAAAAACGCATACGCCCTTTTTGGCCAACCAAGCAAGCTTGCAAAGGAAATCTGCACTACAATGAAGTCTCACTTCCCCCGGTCAAAAGGGCCATCTGAAAAAAGTGTAAAATCCAGAAAGGCAGGACAGGCCATGGAGAACTGGGAGCCTTGTTATGCTGATGGGCGGGAGGTAAATTGCCAACAGACACTCGGGAGAAGTGTATGGTGTTTCCTGAAACATCTAAAAAACAAAGCAACAGAGCCTAGGGCACTGCCACTTATGGTCCTATAGCTTAGGGAAATTAAAATCAAAAAGACACAGCCACCCCAATGTTTCGGACGCCTCTGTTTACAAGAACCTCGTTTACAGTACAAGTTCAACATCGCAGAAAGTGAAAAATGGATAAAGAAGTTGTGGTATTTACTTACAAGGCAATATCACTCAACAATGAAATCTGTGGCATCAGGCCCTTAGCAGCACAATGAGTGGATTCAGGTATGATGATTCTAACTGAAATAAGTCACACAGAAAAAGAAACATCATAAGATATCAGTAATACACGGAATGTAAACTTGGCTACACAGGAACTGAATTACAGAACAGAACAGGGTCTCAAATTTAGAAAACCAACTTATGCTTGCTTAAGGGTAAAGGTGAGTTGGGGTGCTGCATAAAACCAGAGATTGAAATGAGCACAGATAAAGTTCCTTAAGCCAAATATGGAATAGACAAGAGCTACTCCTTGCTCAACGAAATGGACTCAACACCGCATATTAAACGCCTAAGAATGTACCTGAGTAGTAAGTATCGTAATACCTATGGATTGCTATGTCTCCAAAAGAGAATCAAGCATGTGTACAGGGGCATAAACGCAGCAGTGATAGGATTGGAGAGGTTCGGTGAGCAAATGAAGACCCTTTGAAGTCATATTGCATGGTACCCATTACACGGGTCTCAACTCTCCAGGTTTAAGGTATTCTTCCTTCAGCTAAAACATGCATGTGGAACCCAAGTATGATCAACCATGTGAACGGGAGACGTGTTCAAATATGTCTCAGTTTTCCTCCCCTGGTACTCGGGTGCAACATTCCAGACGCTTTACTAACACTCTCCCCACTTGGAGAGTCAGCGCCTTTAACCTCCTGTTTGGCCCAGTTTGCAATTTCTGCGGAAGATGAACAGGAATAGCGAGAACCAATGAGAGGCTAGCTGGAGGTGTCTGGACGGGCAAATTTAACTCTCATTTCCCACCAGGAAGAGGAATTAACCAAAGGCTCAGCATGCCGGGCCGGAACCAGATTAGGGCCTGAAGCCATCCTGCGGTGTTGCGGCCAGGTCACAAGAAAGCGAGTTGAAGAAAGGAGCTCAGGGGCACTGTAATTCACAAACCTGCAGAGTTATAAATGACAGCTATCGTCCAAAAATAGATTGAAGTAAGGCTGCCAAGAGGACTTGAAAGCGGGGCAGAATTGCAGGAAACCGATTTCAGGAGGTAGACTGGAATTGCATTGAAAGCATAGGAAAAGAGGCAGAACGTCCACAATGATGCACTTGGCCAAAAAGGGCGTATGCGTTTTTTCCTGAATATATTCAGGAAAAAACGCATACGCCCTTTTTGGCCAACCAAGCAAGCTTGCAAAGGAAATCTGCACTACAATGAAGTCTCACTTCCCCCCGGTCAAAAGGGCCATCTGAAAAAAGTGTAAAATCCAGAAAGGCAGGACAGGCCATGGAGAACTGGGAGCCTTGTTATGCTGATGGGCGGGATGTAAATTGCCAACAGACACTCGGGAGAAGTGTATGGTGTTTCCTGAAACATCTAAGAAACAAAGCAACAGAGCCTAGGGCACTGCCACTTATGGTCCTATAGCTTAGGGAAATAAAATCGAAAAGACACAGCCACCCCAAAGTTTGGGACGCCTCTGTTTACAAGAACCTCGTTTACAGTACAAGTTCAACATCACAGAAAGTGAAAAATGGATAAAGAATTTGTGGTATTTACTTACAAAGCAATATCACTCAGCAATGAAATCTATGTCATCAGGCCCTTAGGAGCACAATGAGTGGATTCAGGTATGATGATTCTAACTGAAATAAGTCACACAGAAAAAAAACATCATAAGATATCAGTAATACACGGAATGTAAACTTGGCTACACAGGAACTGAATTACAGAACAGAACAGGGTCTCAAATTTAGAAAACCAACTTATGCTTGCTTAAGGGTAAAGGTGAGTTGGGGTGCTGCATAAAACCAGAGATTGAAATGAGCACAGATAAAGTTCCTTAAGTCAAATATGGAATAGACAAGAGCTACTCCTTGCTCAACGAAATGGACTCAACACCGCATATTAAACGCCTAAGAATGTACCTGACTAGTAAGTATCGTAAAACCTATGGATTGCTATGTCTCCAAAAGAGAATCAAGCACGTGTACAGGGGCATAAACGCAGCAGTGATAGGATTGGAGAGGTTCGGTGAGCAAATGAAGACCCTTTGAAGTCATATTGCATGGTATCCATTACACGGGTCTCAACTCTCCAGGTTTAAGGTATTCTTCCTTCAGCTAAAACATGCATGTGGAACCCAAGTATGATCAACCATGTGATCGGGAGACGTGTTCAAATATGTCTCAGTTTTCCTCCCCTGGTACTCGGGTGCAACATTCCAGACGCTTTACTAACACTCTCCCCACTTGGAGAGTCAGCGCCTTTAACCTCCTGTTTGGCCCAGTTTGCAATTTCTGCAGAAGATGAACAGGAATAGCGAGAACCAATGAGAGACTAGCTGGAGGTGTCTGGACGGGCAAATTTAACTCTCATTTCCCACCAGGAAAAGGAAATAATGAAAGGCTCAGCGTGCCGTGCCGGAACCAGATTAGGGCCTGAAGCCATCCTGCGGTTTTGCGGCCAGGTCACAAGAAAGCAAGTTGAAGAAAGGAGCTCAGGGGCACTGTAATTCACAAACCTGCAGAGTTATAAATGACAGCTATCGTCCAAAACTAGACTGAAGTAAGGCTGCCAAGAGGACTTGAAAGCGGGGCAGAATTGCAGGAAACCGATTTCAGGAGGTAGACTGGAATTGCATTGAAAGCATAGGAAAAGAGGCAGAACGTCCACAATGATGCACTTGGCCAAAAAGGGCGTATGCGTTTTTTCCTGAATATATTCAGGAAAAAACGCATACGCCCTTTTTGGCCAACCAAGCAAGCTTGCAAAGGAAATCTGCACTACAATGAAGTCTCACTTCCCCCCGGTCAAAAGGGCCATCTGAAAAAAGTGTAAAATCCAGAAAGGCAGGACAGGCCATGGAGAACTGGGAGCCTTGTTATGCTGATGGGCGGGATGTAAATTGCCAACAACCACTCGGGAGAAGTGTATGGTGTTTCCTGAAACATCTAAAAAACAAAGCAACAGAACCTAGGGCACTTCCACTTATGGTCCTATAGCTTAGGGAAATTAAAATCAAAAAGACACAGCCACCCCAAAGTTTGGAACGGCTCTGTTTACAAGAACCTCGTTTACAGTACAAGTTCAACATCGCAGAAAGTGAAAAATGGATAAAGAAGTTGTGGTATTTACTTACAAAGCAATATCACTCAGCAATGAAATCTGTGTCATCAGGCCCTTAGCAGCACAATGAGTGGATTCAGGTATGATGATTCTAACTGAAATAAGTCACAAAGAAAAAGAAACATCATAAGATATCAGTAATACACGGAATGTAAACTTGACTACACAGGAACTGAATTACAGAACAGAACAGGGTCTCAAATTTAGAAAACCAACTTATTCTTGCTTAAGGGTAAAGGTGAGTTGGGGTGCTGCATAAAACCAGAGATTGAAATGAGCACAGATAAAGTTCCTTAAGCCAAATATGGAATAGACAAGAGCTACTCCTTGCTCAACGAAATGGACTCAACACCCCATATTAAACGCCTAAGAATGTACCTGACTAGTAAGTATCTTAAAACCTATGGATTGCTATGTCTCCGAAAGAGAATCAAGCATGTGTACAGGGGCATAAACGCAGCAGTGATAGGATTGGAGAGGTTCGGTGAGCAAATGAAGACCCTTTGAAGTCATATTGCATGGTACCCATTCCACGGGTTTCAACTACCCAGGTTTAAGGTATTCTTCCTTCAGCTAAAACATGCATGTGGAACCTAGAGTATGATCAACCATGTGATCGGGAGACATGTTCTAATATGTCTCAGTTTTCCTCCCCTGGTACTCGGGTGCAACATTCCAGACGCTTTACTAACACTCTCCCCACTTGGAGAGTCAGTCCCTTTAACCTCCTGTTTGGCCCAGTTTGCAATTTCTGCGGAAGATGAACAGGAATAGCGAGAACCAATGAGAGGCTAGCTGGAGGTGTCTGGACGGGCAAATTTAACTCTCATTTCCCACCAGGAAGAGGAATTAACCAAAGGCTCAGCATGCCGGCCGGAACCAGATTAGGGCCTGAAGCCATCCTGCGGTGTTGCGGCCAGGTCACAAGAAAGCGAGTTGAAGAAAGGAGCTCAGGGGCACTGTAATTCACAAACCTGCAGAGTTATAAATGACAGCTATCGTCCAAAAATAGACTGAAGTAAGGCTGCCAAGAGGACTTGAAAGCGGGGCAGAATTGCAGGAAACCGATTTCAGGAGGTAGACTGCAATTGCATTGAAAGCATAGGAAAAGAGGCAGAACGTCCACAATGATGCACTTGGCCAAAAAGGGCGTATGCGTTTTTTCCTGAATATATTCAGGAAAAAACGCATACGCCCTTTTTGGCCAACCAAGCAAGCTTGCAAAGGAAATCTGCACTACAATGAAGTCTCACTTCCCCCCGGTCAAAAGGGCCATCTGAAAAAAGTGTAAAATCCAGAAAGGCAACAGGCCATTGAGAACTGGGAACCTTGTTATGCTGATGGGCGGGATGTAAATTGCCAACAACCACTCGGGAGAAGTGTATGGTGATTCCTGAAACATCTAAAAAACAAAGCAACAGAACCTAGGGCACTTCCACTTATGATCCTATAGCTTAGGGAAATTAAAATCAAAAAGACACAGCCACCCCAAAGTTTGGAACGGCTCTGTTTACAAGAACCTCGTTTACAGTACAAGTTCAACATCGCAGAAAGTGAAAAATGGATAAAGAAGTTGTGGTATTTACTTACAAAGCAATATCACTCAACAATGAAATCTGTGTCATCACGCCCTTAGCAGCACAATGAGTGGATTCAGGTATGATGATTCTAACTGAAATAAGTCACACAGAAAAAGAAACATCATAAGATATCAGTAATACACGGAATGTAAACTTGGCTACACAGGAACTGAATTACAGAACAGAACAGGGTCTCAAATTTAGAAAAACAACTTATGCTTGCTTAAGGGTAAAGGTGAGTTGGGGTGCTGCATAAAACCAGAGATTGAAATGAGCACAGATAAAGTTCCTTAAGTCAAATATGGAATAGACAAGAGCTACTCCTTGCTCAACGAAATGGACTCAACACCGCATATTAAACGCCTAAGAATGTACCTGACTAGTAAGTATCTTAAAACCTATGGATTGCTATGTCTCCGAAAGAGAATCAAGCATGTGTACAGGGGCATAAACGCAGCAGTGATAGGATTGGAGAGGTTCGGTGAGCAAATGAAGACCCTTTGAAGTCATATTGCATGGTACCCATTACACGGGTCTCAACTCTCCAGGTTTAAGGTATTCTTCCTTCAGCTAAAACATGCATGTGGAACCCAAGTATGATCAACCATGTGAACGGGAGACGTGTTCAAATATGTCTCAGTTTTCCTCCCCTGGTACTCGGGTGCAACATTCCAGACGCTTTACTAACACTCTCCCCACTTGGAGAGTCAGCGCCTTTAACCTCCTGTTTGGCCCAGTTTGCAATTTCTGCGGAAGATGAACAGGAATAGCGAGAACCAATGAGAGGCTAGCTGGAGGTGTCTGGACGGGCAAATTTAACTCTCATTTCCCACCAGGAAGAGGAAATAACCAAAGGCTCAGCGTGCCGTACCGGAACCAGATTAGGGCCTGAAGCCATCCTGCGGTGTTGCGGCCAGGTCACAAGAAAGCGAGTTGAAGAAAGGAGCTCAGGGGCACTGTAATTCACAAACCTGCAGAGTTATAAATGACAGCTATCGTCCAAAAATAGACTGAAGTAAGGCTGCCAATAGGACTTGAAAGCGGGGCAGAATTGCAGGAAACCGATTTCAGGAGGTAGACTGGAATTGCATTGAAAGCATAGGAAAAGAGGCAGAACGTCCACAATGATGCACTTGGCCAAAAAGGGCGTATGCGTTTTTTCCTGAATATATTCAGGAAAAAACGCATACGCCCTTTTTGGCCAACCAAGCAAGCTTGCAAAGGAAATCTGCACTACAATGAAGTCTCACTTCCCCCCGGCCAAAAGGGCCATCTGAAAAAAGTGTAAAATCCAGAAAGGCAACAGGCCATTGAGAACTGGGAGCCTTGTTATGCTGATGGGCGGGATGTAAATTGCCAACAGACACTTGGGAGAAGTGTATGGTGTTTTCTGAAACATCTAAAAAACAAAGCAACAGAGCCTAGGGCACTTCCACTTATGGTCCTATAGCTTAGGGAAATTAAAATCAAAAAGACACAGCCACCCCAAAGTTTGGAACGGCTCTGTTTACAAGAACCTCGTTTACAGTACAAGTTCAACATCGCAGAAAGTGAAAAATGGATAAAGAAGTTGTGGTATTTACTTACAAAGCAATATCACTCAGCAATGAAATCTGTGTCATCAGGCCCTTAGCAGCACAATGAGTGGATTCAGGTATGATGATTCTAACTGAAATAAGTCACACAGAAAAAGAAACATCATAAGATATCAGTAATACACGGAATGTAAACTTGGCTACACAGGAACTGAATTACAGAACAGAACAGGGTCTCAAATTTAGAAAACCAACTTATTCTTGCTTAAGGGTAAAGGTGAGTTGGGGTGCTGCATAAAACCAGAGATTGAAATGAGCACAGATAAAGTTCCTTAAGCCAAATATGGAATAGACAAGAGCTACTCCTTGCTCAACGAAATGGACTCAACACCGCATATTAAACGCCTAAGAATGTACCTGACTAGTAAGTATCTTAAAACCTATGGATTGCTATGTCTCCGAAAGAGAATCAAGCATGTGTACAGGGGCATAAACGCAGCAGTGATAGGATTGGAGAGGTTCGGTGAGCAAATGAAGACCCTTTGAAGTCATATTGCATGGTACCCATTACACGGGTCTCAACTCTCCAGGTTTAAGGTATTCTTCCTTCTGCTAAAACATGCATGTGGAACCCAAGTATGATCAACCATGTGAACGGGAGACGTGTTCAAATATGTCTCAGTTTTCCTCCCCTGGTACTCGGGTGCAACATTCCAGACGCTTTACTAACACTCTCCCCACTTGGAGAGTCAGCGCCTTTAACCTCCTGTTTGGCCCAGTTTGCAATTTCTGCGGAAGATGAACAGGAATAGCGAGAACCAATGAGAGGCTAGCTGGAGGTGTCTGGACGGGCAAATTTAACTCTCATTTCCCACCAGGAAGAGGAAATAACCAAAGGCTCAGCGTGCCGTACCGGAACCAGATTAGGGCCTGAAGCCATCCTGCGGTGTTGCGGCCAGGTCACAAGAAAGCGAGTTGAAGAAAGGAGCTCAGGGGCACTGTAATTCACAAACCTGCAGAGTTATAAATGACAGCTATCGTCCAAAAATAGACTGAAGTAAGGCTGCCAATAGGACTTGAAAGCGGGGCAGAATTGCAGGAAACCGATTTCAGGAGGTAGACTGGAATTGCATTGAAAGCATAGGAAAAGAGGCAGAACGTCCACAATGATGCACTTGGCCAAAAAGGGCGTATGCGTTTTTTCCTGAATATATTCAGGAAAAAACGCATACGCCCTTTTTGGCCAACCAAGCAAGCTTGCAAAGGAAATCTGCACTACAATGAAGTCTCACTTCCCCCCGGCCAAAAGGGCCATCTGAAAAAAGTGTAAAATCCAGAAAGGCAACAGGCCATTGAGAACTGGGAGCCTTGTTATGCTGATGGGCGGGATGTAAATTGCCAACAGACACTTGGGAGAAGTGTATGGTGTTTTCTGAAACATCTAAAAAACAAAGCAACAGAGCCTAGGGCACTTCCACTTATGGTCCTATAGCTTAGGGAAATTAAAATCAAAAAGACACAGCCACCCCAAAGTTTGGAACGGCTCTGTTTACAAGAACCTCGTTTACAGTACAAGTTCAACATCGCAGAAAGTGAAAAATGGATAAAGAAGTTGTGGTATTTACTTACAAAGCAATATCACTCAGCAATGAAATCTGTGTCATCAGGCCCTTAGCAGCACAATGAGTGGATTCAGGTATGATGATTCTAACTGAAATAAGTCACACAGAAAAAGAAACATCATAAGATATCAGTAATACACGGAATGTAAACTTGGCTACACAGGAACTGAATTACAGAACAGAACAGGGTCTCAAATTTAGAAAAACAACTTATGCTTGCTTAAGGGTAAAGGTGAGTTGGGGTGCTGCATAAAACCAGAGATTGAAATGAGCACAGATAAAGTTCCTTAAGCCAAATATGGAATAGACAAGAGCTACTCCTTGCTCAACGAAATGGACTCAAAACCCCATATTAAATGCCTAAGAATGTACCTGACTAGTAAGTATCGTAAAACCTATGGATTGCTATGTCTCCAAAAGAGAATCAAGCATGTGTACAGGGGCATAAACGCAGCAGTGATAGGATTGGAGAGGTTTGGTGAGCAAATGAAGACCCTTTGAAGTCATATTGCATGGTACCCATTCCACGGGTTTCAACTCTCCATGTTTAAGGTATTCTTCCTTCAGCTAAAACATGCATGTGGAACCCAAGTATGATCAACCATGTGAACGGGAGACGTGTTCAAATATGTCTCAGTTTTCTTCCCCTGGTACTCGGGTGCAACATTCCAGACGCTTTACTAACACTCTCCCCACTTGGAGAGTCAGCGCCTTTAACCTCCTGTTTGGCCCAGTTTGCAATTTCTGCGGAAGATGAACAGGAATAGCGAGAACCAATGAGACGCTAGCTGGAGGTGTCTGGACGGGCAAATTTAACTCTCATTTCCCACCAGGAAGAGGAATTAACCAAAGGCTCAGCATGCCGGGCCGGAACCAGATTAGGGCCTGAAGCCATCCTGCGGTGTTGCGGCCAGGTCTCAAGAAAGCGAGTTGAAGAAAGGAGCTCAGGAGCACTGTAATTCACAAACCTGCAGAGTTATAAATGACAGCTATCGTCCAAAAATAGACTGAAGTAATCCTGCCAAGAGGACTTGAAAGCGGGGCAGAATTGCAGGAAACCGATTTCAGGAGGTAGACTGGAATTGCATTGCAAGCATAGGAAAAGAGGCAGAACGTCCACAATGATGGACTTGGCCAAAAAGGGCGTATGCGTTTTTTCCTGAATATATTCAGGAAAAAACGCATACGCCCTTTTTGGCCAACCAAGCAAGCTTGCAAAGGAAATCTGCACTACAATGAAGTCTCACTTCCCCCCGGCCAAAAGGGCCATCTGAAAAAAGTGTAAAATCCAGAAAGGCAACAGGCCATTGAGAACTGGGAGCCTTGTTATGCTGATGGGCGGGATGTAAATTGCCAGCAGACACTTGGGAGAAGTGTATGGTGTTTCCTGAAACATCTAAAAAACAAAGCAACAGAGCCTAGGGCACTTCCACTTATGGTCCTATAGCTTAGGGAAATTAAAATCAAAAAGACACAGCCACCCCAAAGTTTGGAACGGCTCTGTTTACAAGAACCTCGTTTACAGTACAAGTTCAACATCGCAGAAAGTGAAAAATGGATAAAGAAGTTGTGCTATTTACTTACAAAGCAATATCACTCAGCAATGAAATCTGTGTCATCAGGCCCTTAGCAGCACAATGAGTGGATTCAGGTATGATGATTCTAACTGAAATAAGTCACACAGAAAAAGAAACATCATAATATATCAGTAATACACGGAATGTAAACTTGGCTACACAGGAACTGAATTACAGAACAGAACAGGGTCTCAAATTTAGAAAACCAACTTATTCTTGCTTAAGGGTAAAGGTGAGTTGGGGTGCTGCATAAAACCAGAGATTGAAATGAGCACAGATAAAGTTCCTTAAGCCAAATATGGAATAGACAAGACCTACTCCTTGCTCAACGAAATGGACTCAACACCGCATATTAAACGCCTAAGAATGTACCTGACTAGTAAGTATCGTAAAACCTATGGATTGCTATGTCTCCAAAAGAGAATCAAGCATGTGTACAGGGGCATAAACGCAGCAGTGATAGGATTGGAGAGGTTCGGTGAGCAAATGAAGACCCTTTGAAGTCATATTGCATGGTACCCATTACACGGGTCTCAACTCTCCAGGTTTAAGGTATTCTTCCTTCAGCTAAAACATGCATGTGGAACCCAAGTATGATCAACCATGTGAACGGGAGACGTGTTCAAATATGTCTCAGTTTTCCTCCCCTGGTACTCGGGTGCAACATTCCAGACGCTTTACTAACACTCTCCCCACTTGGAGAGTCAGCGCCTTTAACCTCCTGTTTGGCCCAGTTTGCAATTTCTGCGGAAGATGAACAGGAATAGCGAGAACCAATGAGAGGCTAGCTGGAGGTGTCTGGACGGGCAAATTTAACTCTCATTTCCCACCAGGAAGAGGAAATAACCAAAGGCTCAGCGTGCCGTACCGGAACCAGATTAGGGCCTGAAGCCATCCTGCGGTGTTGCGGCCAGGTCACAAGAAAGCGAGTTGAAGAAAGGAGCTCAGGGGCACTGTAATTCACAAACCTGCAGAGTTATAAATGACAGCTATCGTCCAAAAATAGACTGAAGTAAGGCTGCCAAGAGGACTTGAAAGCGGGGCAGAATTGCAGGAAACCGATTTCAGGAGGTAGACTGGAATTGCATTGCAAGCATAGGAAAAGAGGCAGAACGTCCACAATGATGCACTTGGCCAAAAAGGGCCTATGCGTTTTTTCCTGAATATATTCAGGAAAAAACGCATACGCCCTTTTTGGCCAACCAAGCAAGCTTGCAAAGGAAATCTGCACTACAATGAAGTCTCACTTCCCCCCGGTCAAAAGGGCCATCTGAAAAAAGTGTAAAATCCAGAAAGGCAGGACAGGCCATGGAGAACTGGGAGCCTTGTTATGCTGATGGGCGGGATGTAAATTGCCAACAGACACTCGGGAGAAGTGTATGGTGTTTCCTGAAACATCTAAAAAACAAAGCAACAGAGCCTAGGGCACTTCCACTTATGGTCCTATAGCTTAGGGAAATTAAAATCAAAAAGACACAGCCACCCCAAAGTTTGGAACAGCTCTGTTTACAAGAACCTCGTTTACAGTACAAGTTCAACATCGCAGAAAGTGAAAAATGGATAAAGAAGTTGTGGTATTTACTTACAAAGCAATATCACTCAGCAATGAAATCTGTGTCATCAGGCCCTTAGCAGCACAATGAGTGGATTCAGGTATGATGATTCTAACTGAAGTAAGTCACACAGAAAAAGAAACATCATAAGATATCAGTAATACACGGAATGTAAACTTGACTACACAGGAACTGAATTACAGAACAGAACAGGGTCTCAAATTTAGAAAACCAACTTATGCTTGCTTAAGGGTAAAGGTGAGTTGGGGTGCTGCATAAAACCAGAGATTGAAATGAGCACAGATAAAGTTCCTTAAGTCAAATATGGAATAGACAAGAGCTACTCCTTGCTCAACGAAATGGACTCAACACCGCATATTAAACGCCTAAGAATGTACCTGACTAGTAAGTATCTTAAAACCTATGGATTGCTATGTCTCCGAAAGAGAATCAAGCATGTGTACAGGGGCATAAACGCAGCAGTGATAGGATTGGAGAGGTTCGGTGAGCAAATGAAGACCCTTTGAAGTCATATTGCATGGTACCCATTACACGGGTCTTAACTCTCCAGGTTTAAGGTATTCTTCCTTCAGCTAAAACATGCATGTGGAACCCAAGTATGATCAACCATGTGATCGGGAGACGTGTTCAAATATGTCTCAGTTTTCCTCCCCTGGTACTCGGGTGCAACATTCCAGACGCTTTACTAACACTCTCCCCACTTGGAGAGTCAGTCCCTTTAACCTCCTGTTTGGCCCAGTTTGCAATTTCTGCGGAAGATGAACAGGAATAGCGAGAACCAATGAGAGGCTAGCTGGAGGTGTCTGGACGGGCAAATTTAACTCTCATTTCCCACCAGGAAGAGGAATTAACCAAAGGCTCAGCATGCCGGGCCGGAACCAGATTAGGGCCTGAAGCCATCCAGTGGTGTTGCGGCCAGGTCACAAGAAAGCGAGTTGAAGAAAGGAGCTCAGGGGCACTGTAATTCACAAACCTGCAGAGTTATAAATGACAGCTATCGTCCAAAAATAGACTGAAGTAAGGCTGCCAAGAGGACTTGAAAGCGGGGCAGAATTGCAGGAAACCGATTTCAGGAGGTAGACTGCAATTGCATTGAAAGCATAGGAAAAGAGGCAGAACGTCCACAATGATGCACTTGGCCAAAAAGGGCATATGCGTTTTTTCCTGAATATATTCAGGAAAAACGCATACGCCCTTTTTGGCCAACCAAGCAAGCTTGCAAAGGAAATCTGCACTACAATGAAGTCTCACTTCCCCCCGGTCTAAAGGGCCATCTGAAAAAAGTGTAAAATCCAGAAAGGCAGGACAGGTCATGGAGAACTGGGAGCCTTGTTATGCTGATGGGCGGGATGTAAATTGCCAACAACCACTCGGGAGAAGTGTATGGTGTTTCCTGAAACATCTAAAAAACAAAGCAACAGAACCTAGGGCACTTCCACTTATGGTCCTATAGCTTAGGGAAATTAAAATCAAAAAGACACAGCCACCCCAAAGTTTGGAACGGCTCTGTTTACAAGAACCTCGTTTACAGTACAAGTTCAACATCGCAGAAAGTGAAAAATGGATAAAGAAGTTGTGGTATTTACTTACAAAGCAATATCACTCAGCAATGAAATCTGTGTCATCAGGCCCTTAGCAGCACAATGAGTGGATTCAGGTATGATGATTCTAACTGAAGTAAGTCACACAGAAAAAGAAACATCATAAGATATCAGTAATACACGGAATGTAAACTTGGCTACACAGGAACTGAATTACAGAACAGAACAGGGTCTCAAATTTAGAAAACCAACTTATGCTTGCTTAAGGGTAAAGGTGAGTTGGGGTGCTGCATAAAACCACAGATTGAAATGAGCACAGATAAAGTTCCTTAAGCCAAATATGGAATAGACAAGAGCTACTCCTTGCTCAACGAAATGGACTCAACACCCCATATTAAACGCCTAAGAATGTACCTGACTAGTAAGTATCTTAAAACCTATGGATTGCTATGTCTCCAAAAGAGAATCAAGCGTGTGTACAGGGGCATAAACGCAGCAGTGATAGGATTGGAGAGGTTCGGTGAGCAAATGAAGACCCTTTGAAGTCATATTGCATGGTACCCATTCCACGGGTCTCAACTCTCCAGGTTTAAGGTATTCTTCCTTCAGCTAAAACATGCATGTGGAACCCAGAGTATGATCAACCATGTGATCGGGAGACGTGTTCAAATATGTCTCAGTTTTCCTCCCCTGGTACTCGGGTGCAACATTCCAGACGCTTTACTAACACTCTCCCCACTTGGAGAGTCAGCGCCTTTAACCTCCTGTTTGGCCCAGTTTGCAATTTCTGCGGAAGATGAACAGGAATAGCGAGAACCAATGAGAGGCTAGCTGGAGGTGTCTGGACGGGCAAATTTAACTCTCATTTCCCACCAGGAAGAGGAAATAACCAAAGGCTCAGCGTGCCGTACCGGAACCAGATTAGGGCCTGAAGCCATCCTGCGGTGTTGCGGCCAGCTCAAAAGAAAGCGAGTTGAACAAAGCAGCTCAGGGGCACTGTAATTCACAAACCTGCAGAGTTATAAATAACAGCTATCGTCCAAAAATAGACTGAAGTAAGGCTGCCAAGAGGATTTGAAAGCGGGGCAGAATTGCAGGAAACCGATTTCAGGAGGTAGACTGGAATTGCATTGAAAGCATAGGAAAAGAGGCAGAACGTCCACAATGATGCACTTGGCCAAAAAGGGCGTACGCGTTTTTTCCTGAATATATTCAGGAAAAAACGCGTACACCCTTTTTGGCCAACCAAGCAAGCTTGCAAAGGAAATCTGCACTACAATGAAGTCTCACTTCCCCCCGGTCCAAAGGGCCATCTGAAAAAAGTGTAAAATCCAGAAAGGCAGGACAGGCCATGGAGAACTGGGAGCCTTGTTATGCTGATGGGCGGGATGTAAATTGCCAACAACCACTCGGGAGAAGTGTATGGTGTTTCCTGAAACATCTAAAAAACAAAGCAACAGAACCTAGGGCACTTCCACTTATGGTCCTATAGCTTAGGGAAATTAAAATCAAAAAGACACAGCCACCCCAAAGTTTGGGACGCCTCTGTTTACAAGAACCTCGTTTACAGTACAAGTTCAACATCGCAGAAAGTGAAAAATGGATAAAGAAGTTGTGGTATTTACTTACAAAGCAATATCACTCAGCAATGAAATCTGTGTCATCAGGCCCTTAGCAGCACAATGAGTGGATTCAGGTATGATGATTCTAACTGAAGTAAGTCACACAGAAAAAGAAACATCATAAGATATCAGTAATACATGGAATGTAAACTTGGCTACACAGGAACTGTATTACAGAACAGAACAGGGTCTCAAATTTAGAAAAACAACTTATGCTTGCTTAAGGGTAAAGGTGAGTTGGGGTGCTGCATAAAACCAGAGATTGAAATGAGCACAGATAAAGTTCCTTAAGCCAAATATGGAATAGACAAGAGCTACTCCTTGCTCAACGAAATGGACTCAACACCGCATATTAAACGCCTAAGAATGTACCTGACATGTAAGTATCTTAAAACCTATGGATTGCTATGTCTCCAAAAGAGAATCAAGCATGTGTACAGGGGAATAAACGCAGCAGTGATAGGATTGGAGAGGTTCGGTGAGCAAATGAAGACCTTTGAAGTCATATTGCATGGTACCCATTCCACGGGTTTCAACTACCCAGGTTTAAGGTATTCTTCCTTCAGCTAAAACATGCATGTGGAACCTAGAGTATGATCAACCATGTGATCGGGAGACGTGTTAAAATATGTCTCAGTTTTCCTCCCCTGGTACTCGGGTGCAACATTCCAGACGCTTTACTAACACTCTCCCCACTTGGAGAGTCAGCGCCTTTAACCTCCTGTTTGGCCCAGTTTGCAATTTCTGCGGAAGATGAACAGGAATAGCGAGAACCAATGAGAGACTAGCTGGAGGTGTCTGGACGGGGAAATTTAACTCTCATTTCCCACCAGGAAGAGGAAATAACCAAAGGCTCAGCGTGCCGTGCCGGAACCAGATTAGGGCCTGAAGCCATCCTGCGGTGTTGCGGCCAGGTCACAAGAAAGCAAGTTGAAGAAAGGAGCTCAGGGGCACTGTAATTCACAAACCTGCAGAGTTATAAATGACAGCTATCCTCCAAAAATAGACTGAAATAAGGCTGCCAAGAGGACTTGAAAGCGGGGCAGAATTGCAGGAAACCGATTTCAGGAGGTAGACTGGAATTGCAAGGAAAGCATAGGAAAAGAGGCAGAAAGTCCACAATGATGCACTTGGCCAAAAAGGGCGTATGCGTTTTTTCCTGAATATATTCAGGAAAAAACGCATACGCCCTTTTTGGCCAACCAAGCAAGCTTGCAAAGGAAATCTGCACTACAATGAAGTCTCACTTCCCCCCGGTCCAAAGGGCCATCTGAAAAAAGTGTAAAATCCAGGAAGGCAGGACAGGCCATGGAGAACTGGGAGCCTTGTTATGCTGATGGGCGGGATGTAAATTGCCAACAACCACTCTGGAGAAGTGTATGGTGTTTCCTGAAACATCTAAAAAACAAAGCAACAGAGCCTAGGGCACTTCCACTTATGGTCCTATAGCTTAGGGAAATTAAAATCAAAAAGACACAGCCACCCCAAAGTTTGGGACGCCTCCGTTTACAAGAACCTCGTTTACCGTACAAGTTCAATATCACAGAAAGTGAAAAATGGATAAAGAACTTGTGGTACTTACGTACAATGCAGTATCACTCAGCAATGAAATCTATGTCATCAGGCCCGTAGCAGCATAATGAGTGGATTCAGGTACGATGATTCTAACAGAAATAAGTCACACAGAAAAATAAACATCATAAGATATCACTAATACACGGAATGTAAACTTGGTTACACAGGAACTGCATTGCAAAACAGAACAGGGTCTCAAATTTAGAAAACCAACTTATGCTTGCTTAAGGGTAAAGGTGAGTTGGGGTGCTGCATAAAACCAGAGATTGAAATGAGCACAGATAAAGTTCCTTAAGCCAAATATGGAATAGACAAGAGCTACTCCTTGCTCAACGAAATGGACTCAACACCCCATATTAAATGCCTAAGAATGTACCTGACTAGTAAGTATCTTAAAACCTATGGATTGCTATGTCTCCAAAAGAGAATCAAGCGTGTGTACAGGGGCATAAACGCAGCAGTGATAGGATTGGAGAGGTTCGGTGAGCAAATGAAGACCCTTTGAAGTCATATTGCATGGTACCCATTACACGGGTCTCAACTCTCCAGGTTTAAGGTATTCTTCCTTCAGCTAAAACATGCATGTGGAACCCAAGTATGATCAACCATGTGAACGGGAGACGTGTTCAAATATGTCTCAGTTTTCCTCCCCTGGTACTCGGGTGCAACATTCCAGACGCTTTACTAACACTCTCCCCACTTGGAGAGTCAGCGCCTTTAACCTCCTGTTTGGCCCAGTTTGCAATTTCTGCGGAAGATGAACAGGAATAGAGAGAACCAATGAGAGGCTAGCTGGAGGTGTCTGGACGGGCAAATTTAACTCTCATTTCCCACCAGGAAGAGGAAATAACCAAAGGCTCAGCGTACCGTACCGGAACCAGATTAGGGCCTGAAGCCATCCTGCGGTGTTGCGGCCATGTCACAAGAAAGCGAGTTGAAGAAAGGAGCTCAGTGGCACTGTAATTCACAAACCTGCAGAGTTATAAATGACAGCTATCGTCCAAAAATATACTGAAGTAAGGCTGCCAAGAGGACTTGAAAGCGGGGCAGAATTGCAGGAAACCGATTTCAGGAGGTAGACTGGAATTGCATTGCTAGCATAGGAAAAGAGGCAGAACGTCCACAATGATGCACTTGGCCAAAAAGGGCGTATGCATTTTTTCCTGAATATATTCAGGAAAAAACGCATACGCCCTTTTTGGCCAACCAAGCAAGCTTGCAAAGGAAATCTGCACTACAATGAAGTCTCACTTCCCCCCAGTCAAAAGGGCCATCTGAAAAAAGTGTAAAATCCAGAAAGGCAGGACAGGCCATGGAGAACTGGGAGCCTTGTTATGCTGATGGGCGGGATGTAAATTGCCAACAGACACTTGGGAGAAGTGTATGGTGTTTCCTGAAACATCTAAAAAACAAAGCAACAGAGCCTAGGGCACTTCCACTTATGGTCCTATAGCTTAGGGAAATTAAAATCAAAAAGACACAGCCACCCCAAAGTTTGGAACGGCTCTGTTTACAAGAACCTCGTTTACAGTACAAGTTCAACATCGCAGAAAGTGAAAAATGGATAAAGAAGTTGTGGTATTCACTTACAAAGCAATATCACTCAGCAATGAAATCTATGTCATCAGGCCCTTAGCAGCACAATGAGTGGATTCAGGTATGATGATTCTAACTGAAATAAGTCACACAGAAAAAGAAACATCATAAGATATCAGTAATACACGGAATGGAAACTTGGCTACACAGGAACTGAATTACAGAACAGAACAGGGTCTCAAATTTAGAAAAACAACTTATGCTTGCTTAAGGGTAAAGGTGAGTTGGGGTGCTGCATAAACCCAGAGATTGAAATGAGCACAGATAAAGTTCCTTAAGCCAAATATGGAATAGACAAGAGCTACTCCTTGCTCAACGAAATGGACTCAACACCGCATATTAAACGCCAAAGAATGTACCTGACTTGTAAGTATCTTAAAACCTATGGATTGCTATGTCTCCGAAAGAGAATCAAGCATGTGTACAGGGGCATAAACGCAGCAGTGATAGGATTGGAGAGGTTCGGTGAGCAAATGAAGACCCTTTGAAGTCATATTGCATGGTACCCATTCCACGGGTTTCAACTACCCAGGTTTAAGGTATTCTTCCTTCAGCTAAAACATGCATATGGAACCTAGAGTATGATCAACCATGTGATCGGGAGACGTGTTCAAATATGTCTCAGTTTTCCTCCCCTGGTACTGGGGTGCAACATTCCAGACGCTTTACTAACACTCTCCCCACTTGGAGAGTCAGTCCCTTTAACCTCCTGTTTGGCCCAGTTTGCAATTTCTGCGGAAGATGAACAGGAATAGCGAGAACCAATGAGAGGCTAGCTGGAGGTGTCTGGACGGGCAAATTTAACTCTCATTTCCCACCAGGAAGAGGAAATAACCAAAGGCTGAGCGTGCCGTGCCGGAACCAGATTAGGGCCTGAAGCCATCCTGCGGTGTTGCGGCCAGCTCAAAAGAAAGCGAGTTGAAGAAAGGAGCTCAGGGGCACTGTAATTCACAAACCTGCAGAGTTATAAATGACAGCTTTCGTCCAGAAATAGACTGAAGTAAGGCTGCCAAGAGGACTTGAAAGCGGGGCAGAATTGCAGGAAACCGATTTCAGGAGGTAGACTGGAATTACATTGCAAGCATAGGAAAAGAGGCAGAACGTCCACAATGATGCACTTGGCCAAAAAGGGCGTATGCGTTTTTTCCTGAATATATTCAGGAAAAAACGCATACGCCCTTTTTGGCCAACCAAGCAAGCTTGCAAAGGAAATCTGCACTACAATGAAGTCTCACTTGCCCCCGGTCAAAAGGGCCATCTGAAAAAAGTGTAAAATCCAGAAAGGCAGGACAGGCCATGGAGAACTGGGAGCCTTGTTATGCTGATGGGCGGGATGTAAATTGCCAACAACCACTCGGGAGAAGTGTATGGTGTTTCCTGAAACATCTAAAAAACAAAGCAACAGAACCTAGGGCACTTCCACTTATGGTCCTATAGCTTAGGGAAATTAAAATAAAAACGACACAGCCACCCCAAAGTTTGGGACGGTTCTGTTTACAAGAACCTCGTTTACAGTACAAGTTCAACATCGCAGAAAGTGAAAAATGGATAAAGAACTTGTGGTATTTACTTACAAAGCAATATCACTCAGCAATGAAATCTGTGTCATCAGGCCCTTAGCAGCACAATGAGTGGATTCAGGTATGATGATTCTAACTGAAATAAGTCACACAGAAAAAGAAACATCATAAGATATCAGTAATACACGGAATGTAAACTTGGCTACACAGGAACTGAATTACAGAACAGAACAGGGTCTCAAATTTAGAAAACCAACTTATGCTTGCTTAAGGGTAAAGGTGAGTTGGGGTGCTGCATAAAACCAGAGATTGAAATGAGCACAGATAAAGTTCCTTAAGTCAAATATGGAATAGACAAGAGCTACTCCTTGCTCAACGAAATGGACTCAACACCGCATATTAAACGCCTAAGAATGTACCTGACTAGTAAGTATCGTAAAACCTATGGATTGCTATGTCTCCAAAAGAGAATCAAGCATGTGTACAGGGGCATAAACGCAGCAGTGATAGGATTGGAGAGGTTCGGTGAGCAAATGAAGACCCTTTGAAGTCATATTGCATGGTACCCATTACACGGGTCTCAACTCTCCAGGTTTAAGGTATTCTTCCTTCAGCTAAAACATGCATGTGGAACCTAGAGTATGATCAACCATGTGATCGGGAGACGTGTTCAAATATGTCTCAGTTTTGGTACCCTGGTACTCGGGTGCAACATTCCAGACGCTTTACTAACACTCTCCCCACTTGGAGAGTCAGCGCCTTTAACCTCCTGTTTGGCCCAGTTTGCAATTTCTGCGGAAGATGAACAGAAATAGCGAGAACCAATGAGGCTAGCTGGAGGTGTCTGGACGGGCAAATTTAACTCTCATTTCCCACCAGGAAGAGGAATTAACCAAAGGCTCAGCGTGCCATGCCGGAACCAGATTAGGGCCTGAAGCCATCCTGCGGTGTTGCGGCCAGCTCAAAA
This sequence comes from Delphinus delphis, assembly GCF_949987515.2. Taxonomy (NCBI): domain Eukaryota; kingdom Metazoa; phylum Chordata; class Mammalia; order Artiodactyla; family Delphinidae; genus Delphinus; species Delphinus delphis. Next base: position 134,958 of record NW_027192737.1, on the reverse strand, counting down.
GAAAGCGAGTTGAAGAAAGGAGCTCAGGGGCACTGTAATTCACAAACCTGCAGAGTTATAAATGACAGCTATCGTCCAAAAATAGACTGAAGTAAGGCTGCCAAGAGGACTTGAAAGCAGGGCAGAATTGCAGGAAAGCGATTTCAGGAGGTAGACTGGAATTGCATTGAAAGCATAGGAAAAGAGGCAGAACGTCCACAATGATGCACTTGGCCAAAAAGGGCGTATGCGTTTTTTCCTGAATATATTCAGGAAAAAACGCATACGCCCTTTTTGGCCAACCAAGCAAGCTTGCAAAGGAAATCTGCACTACAATGAAGTCTCACTTCCCCCCGGGCAAAAGGGCCATCTGAAAAAAGTGTAAAATCCAGAAAGGCAGGACAGGCCATGGAGAACTGGGAGCCTTGTTATGCTGATGGGCGGGATGTAAATTGCCAACAACCACTCGGGAGAAGTGTATGGTGTTTCCTGAAACATTTAAAAAACAAAGCAACAGAGCCTAGGGCACTGCCACTTATGGTCCTATAGCTTAGGGAAATTAAAATCAAAAAGACACAGCCACCCCAAAGTTTGGGACGCCTCCGTTTACAAGAACCTCGTTTACCATACAAGTTCAATATCACAGAAAGTGAAAAATGGATAAAGAACTTGTGGTACTTACGTACAATGCAGTATCACTCAGCAATGAAATCTATGTCATCAGGCCCATAGCAGCATAATGAGTGGATTCAGGTACGATGATTCTAACTGAAATAAGTCACACAGAAAAAGAAACATCATAAGATATCACTAATACACGGAATGTAAACTTGGCTACACAGGAACTGAATTACAGAACAGAACAGGGTCTCAAATTTAGAAAACCAACTTATGCTTGCTTAAGGGTAAAGGTGAGTTGCGGTGCTGCATAAAACCAGAGATTGAAATGAGCACAGATAAAGTTCCTTAAGCCAAATATGGAATAGACAAGAGCTACTCCTTGCTCAACGAAATGGACTCAACACCGCATATAAACGCCTAAGAATGTACCTGACTAGTAAGTATCGTAAAACCTATGGATTGCTATGTCTCCAAAAGAGAATCAAGCATGTGTACAGGGGCATAAACGCAGCAGTGATAGGATTGGAGAGGTTCGGTGAGCAAATGAAGACCCTTTGAAGTCATATTGCATGGTACCCATTACACGGGTCTCAACTCTCCAGGTTTAAGGTATTCTTCCTTCAGCTAAAACATGCATGTGGAACCCAAGTATGATCAACCATGTGAACGGGAGACGTGTTCAAATATGTCTCAGTTTTCGTACCCTGGTACTCGGGTGCAACATTCCAGACGCTTTACTAACACTCTCCCCACTTGGAGAGTCAGCGCCTTTAACCTCCTGTTTGGCCCAGTTTGCCATTTCTGCGGAAGATGAACAGGAATAGCGAGAACCAATGAGAGACTAGCTGGAGGTGTCTGGATGGGCAAATTTAACTCTCATTTCCCACCAGGAAGAGGAAATAACCAAAGGCTCAGCGTGCCGTACCGGAACCAGATTAGGGCCTGAAGCCATCCTGCGGTGTTGCGGCCAGCTCAAAAGAAAGCGAGTTGAAGAAAGGAGCTCAGGGGCACTGTAATTCACAACCTTGCAGAGTTATAAATGACAGCTATCGTCCAAAAATAGACTGAAGTAAGGCTGCCAAGAGGACTTGAAAGCGGGGCAGAATTGCAGGAAACCGATTTCAGGAGGTAGACTGGAATTGCATTGCAAGCATAGGAAAAGAGGCAGAACGTCCACAATGATGCACTTGGCCAAAAAGGGCGTATGCGTTTTTTCCTGAATATATTCAGGAAAAAACGCATACGCCCTTTTTGGCCAACCAAGCAAGCTTGCAAAGGAAATCTGCACTACAATGAAGTCTCACTTCCCCCCAGTCAAAAGGGCCATCTGAAAAAAGTGTAAAATCCAGAAAGGCAGGACAGGCCATGGAGAACTGGGAGCCTTGTTATGCTGATGGGCGGGATGTAAATTGCAAACAACCACTCGGGAGAAGTGTATGGTGTTTCCTGAAACATCTAAAAAACAAAGCAACAGAACCTAGGGCACTTCCACTTATGGTCCTATAGCTTAGGGAAATTAAAATAAAAACGACACAGCCACCCCAAAGTTTGGGACGGCTCTGTTTACAAGAACCTCGTTTACAGTACAAGTTCAACATCGCAGAAAGTGAAAAATGGATAAAGAAGTTGTGGTATTTACTTACAAAGCAATATCACTCAGCAATGAAATCTGTGTCATCAGGCCCTTAGCAGCACAATGAGTGGATTCAGGTATGATGATTCTAACTGAAATAAGTCACACAGAAAAAGAAACATCATAAGATATCAGTAATACACGGAATGTAAACTTGGCTACACAGGAACTGAATTACAGAACAGAACAGGGTCTCAAATTTAGAAAACCAACTTATGCTTGCTTAAGGGTAAAGGTGAGTTGGGGTGCTGCATAAAACCAGAGATTGAAATGAGCACAGATAAAGTTCCTTAAGTCAAATATGGAATAGACAAGAGCTACTCCTTGCTCAACGAAATGGACTCAACACCGCATATTAAACGCCTAAGAATGTACCTGACTAGTAAGTATCGTAAAACCTATGGATTGCTATGTCTCCAAAAGAGAATCAAGCATGTGTACAGGGGCATAAACGCAGCAGTGATAGGATTGGAGAGGTTCGGTGAGCAAATGAAGACCCTTTGAAGTCATATTGCATGGTACCCATTACACGGGTCTCAACTCTCCAGGTTTAAGGTATTCTTCCTTCAGCTAAAACATGCATGTGGAACCTAGAGTATGATCAACCATGTGATCGGGAGACGTGTTCATATATGTCTCAGTTTTCGTACCCTGGTACTCGGGTGCAACATTCCAGACGCTTTACTAACACTCTCCCCACTTGGAGAGTCAGCGCCTTTAACCTCCTGTTTGGCCCAGTTTGCAATTTCTGCGGAAGATGAACAGAAATAGCGAGAACCAATGAGGCTAGCTGGAGGTGTCTGGACGGGCAAATTTAACTCTCATTTCCCACCAGGAAGAGGAATTAACCAAAGGCTCAGCGTGCCATGCCGGAACCAGATTAGGGCCTGAAGCCATCCTGTGGTGTTGCGGCCAGCTCAAAAGAAAGCGAGTTGAAGAAAGGAGCTCAGGGGCACTGTAATTCACAAACCTGCAGAGTTATAAATGACAGCTATCGTCCAAAAATAGACTGAAGTAAGGCTGCCAAGAGGACTTGAAAGCAGGGCAGAATTGCAGGAAAGCGATTTCAGGAGGTAGACTGGAATTGCATTGAAAGCATAGGAAAAGAGGCAGAACGTCCACAATGATGCACTTGGCCAAAAAGGGCGTATGCGTTTTTTCCTGAATATATTCAGGAAAAAACGCATACGCCCTTTTTGGCCAACCAAGCAAGCTTGCAAAGGAAATCTGCACTACAATGAAGTCTCACTTCCCCCCGGGCAAAAGGGCCATCTGAAAAAAGTGTAAAATCCAGAAAGGCAGGACAGGCCATGGAGAACTGGGAGCCTTGTTATGCTGATGGGCGGGATGTAAATTGCCAACAACCACTCGGGAGAAGTGTATGGTGTTTCCTGAAACATCTAAAAAACAAAGCAACAGAGCCTAGGGCACTGCCACTTATGGTCCTATAGCTTAGGGAAATTAAAATCAAAAAGACACAGCCACCCCAAAGTTTGGGACGCCTCCGTTTACAAGAACCTCGTTTACCATACAAGTTCAATATCACAGAAAGTGAAAAATTGATAAAGAACTTGTGGTACTTACGTACAATGCAGTATCACTCAGCAATGAAATCTATGTCATCAGGCCCATAGCAGCATAATGAGTGGATTCAGGTACGATGATTCTAACTGAAATAAGTCACACAGAAAAAGAAACATCATAAGATATCACTAATACACGGAATGTAAACTTGGCTACACAGGAACTGAATTACAGAACAGAACAGGGTCTCAAATTTAGAAAAACAACTTATGCTTGCTTAAGGGGAAAGGTGAGTTGGGGTGCTGCATAAAACCAGAGATTGAAATGAGCACAGATAAAGTTCCTTAAGCCAAATATGGAATAGACAAGAGCTACTCCTTGCTCAACGAAATGGACTCAACACCCCATATTAAACGCCTAAGAATGTACCTGACTAGTAAGTATCTTAAAACCTATGGATTGCTATGTCTCCAAAAGAGAATCAAGCGTGTGTACAGGGGCATAAGCGCAGCAGTGATAGGATTGGAGAGGTTCGGTGAGCAAATGAAGACCCTTTGAAGTCATATTGCATGGTACCCATTCCACGGGTCTCAACTCTCCAGGTTTAAGGTATTCTTCCTTCAGCTAAAACATGCATGTGGAACCCAGAGTATGATCAACCATGTGAACGGGAGACGTGTTCAAATATGTCTCAGTTTTCCTCCCCTGGTACTCGGGTGCAACATTCCAGACGCTTTACTAACACTCTCCCCACTTGGAGAGTCAGCGCCTTTAACCTCCTGTTTGGCCCAGTTTGCCATTTCTGCGGAAGATGAACAGGAATAGCGAGAACCAATGAGAGACTAGCTGGAGGTGTCTGGACGGGCAAATTTAACTCTCATTTCCCACCAGGAAGAGGAAATAACCAAAGGCTGAGCGTGCCGTGCCGGAACCAGATTAGGGCCTGAAGCCATCCTGCGGTGTTGCGGCCATGTCACAAGAAAGCGAGTTGAAGAAAGGAGCTCAGGGGCACTGTAATTCACAAACCTGCAGAGTTATAAATGACAGCTATCGTCCAAAAATAGACTGAAGTAAGGCTGCCAAGAGGACTTGAAAGCGGGGCAGAATTGCAGGAAACCGATTTCAGGAGGTAGACTGGAATTGCATTGCAAGCATAGGAAAAGAGGCAGAACGTCCACAATGATGCACTTGGCCAAAAAGGGCGTATGCGTTTTTTCCTGAATATATTCAGGAAAAAACGCATACGCCCTTTTTGGCCAACCAAGCAAGCTTGCAAAGGAAATCTGCACTACAATGAAGTCTCACTTCCCCCCGGTCAAAAGGGCCATCTGAAAAAAGTGTAAAATCCAGAAAGGCAGGACAGGCCATGGAGAACTGGGAGCCTTGTTATGCTGATGGGCGGGATGTAAATTGCAAACAACCACTCGGGAGAAGTGTATGGTGTTTCCTGAAACATCTAAAAAACAAAGCAACAGAACCTAGGGCACTTCCACTTATGGTCCTATAGCTTAGGGAAATTAAAATAAAAACGACACAGCCACCCCAAAGTTTGGAACGGCTCTGTTTACAAGAACCTCGTTTACAGTACAAGTTCAACATCGCAGAAAGTGAAAAATGGATAAAGAAGTTGTGGTATTTACTTACAAAGCAATATCACTCAGCAATGAAATCTGTGTCATCAGGCCCTTAGCAGCACAATGAGTGGATTCAGGTATGATGATTCTAACTGAAATAAGTCACACAGAAAAACAAACATCATAAGATATCAGTAATACACGGAATGTAAACTTGGCTACACAGGAACTGAATTACAGAACAGAACAGGGTCTCAAATTTAGAAAACCAACTTATGCTTGCTTAAGGGTAAAGGTGAGTTGGGGTGCTGCATAAAACCAGAGATTGAAATGAGCACAGATAAAGTTCCTTAAGTCAAATATGGAATAGACAAGAGCTACTCCTTGCTCAACGAAATGGACTCAACACCGCATATTAAACGCCTAAGAATGTACCTGACTAGTAAGTATCGTAAAACCTATGGATTGCTATGTCTCCAAAAGAGAATCAAGCATGTGTACAGGGGCATAAACGCAGCAGTGATAGGATTGGAGAGGTTCGGTGAGCAAATGAAGACCCTTTGAAGTCATATTGCATGGTACCCATTACACGGGTCTCAACTCTCCAGGTTTAAGGTATTCTTCCTTCAGCTAAAACATGCATGTGGAACCTAGAGTATGATCAACCATGTGATCGGGAGACGTGTTCTAATATGTCTCAGTTTTCGTACCCTGGTACTCGGGTGCAACATTCCAGACGCTTTACTAACACTCTCCCCACTTGGAGAGTCAGCGCCTTTAACCTCCTGTTTGGCCCAGTTTGCAATTTCTGCGGAAGATGAACAGAAATAGCGAGAACCAATGAGGCTAGCTGGAGGTGTCTGGACGGGCAAATTTAACTCTCATTTCCCACCAGGAAGAGGAATTAACCAAAGGCTCAGCGTGCCATGCCGGAACCAGATTAGGGCCTGAAGCCATCCTGCGGTGTTGCGGCCAGCTCAAAAGAAAGCGAGTTGAAGAAAGGAGCTCAGGGGCACTGTAATTCACAAACCTGCAGAGTTATAAATGACAGCTATCGTCCAAAAATAGACTGAAGTTAGGCTGCCAAGAGGACTTGAAAGCAGGGCAGAATTGCAGGAAAGCGATTTCAGGAGGTAGACTGGAATTGCATTGAAAGCATAGGAAAAGAGGCAGAACGTCCACAATGATGCACTTGGCCAAAAAGGGCGTATGCGTTTTTTCCTGAATATATTCAGGAAAAAACGCATACGCCCTTTTTGGCCAACCAAGCAAGCTTGCAAAGGAAATCTGCACTACAATGAAGTCTCACTTCCCCCCGGGCAAAAGGGCCATCTGAAAAAAGTGTAAAATCCAGAAAGGCAGGACAGGCCATGGAGAACTGGGAGCCTTGTTATGCTGATGGGCGGGATGTAAATTGCCAACAACCACTCGGGAGAAGTGTATGGTGTTTCCTGAAACATCTAAAAAACAAAGCAACAGAGCCTAGGGCACTGCCACTTATGGTCCTATAGCTTAGGGAAATTAAAATCAAAAAGACACAGCCACCCCAAAGTTTGGGACGCCTCCGTTTACAAGAACCTCGTTTACCATACAAGTTCAATATCACAGAAAGTGAAAAATGGATAAAGAACTTGTGGTACTTACGTACAATGCAGTATCACTCAGCAATGAAATCTATGTCATCAGGCCCATAGCAGTATAATGAGTGGATTCAGGTACGATGATTCTAACTGAAATAAGTCACACAGAAAAAGAAACATCATAAGTGATCACTAATACACGGAATGTAAACTTGGCTACACAGGAACTGAATTACAGAACAGAACAGGGTCTCAAATTTAGAAAACCAACTTATGCTTGCTTAAGGGGAAAGGTGAGTTGGGGTGCTGCATAAAACCAGAGATTGAAATGAGCACAGATAAAGTTCCTTAAGCCAAATATGGAATAGACAAGAGCTACTCCTTGCTCAACGAAATGGACTCAACACCCCATATTAAACGCCTAAGAATGTACCTGACTAGTAAGTATCTTAAAACCTATGGATTGCTATGTCTCCAAAAGAGAATCAAGCGTGTGTACAGGGGCATAAGCGCAGCAGTGATAGGATTGGAGAGGTTCGGTGAGCAAATGAAGACCCTTTGAAGTCATATTGCATGGTACCCATTCCACGGGTCTCAACTCACAGGTTTAAGGTATTCTTCCTTCAGCTAAAACATGCATGTGGAACCCAGAGTATGATCAACCATGTGAACGGGAGACGTGTTCAAATATGTCTCAGTTTTCCTCCCCTGGTACTCGGGTGCAACATTCCAGACGCTTTACTAACACTCTTCCGACTTGGAGAGTCAGTCCCTTTAACCTGCTGTTTGGCCCAGTTTGCAATTTCTGCGGAAGATGAACAGGAATAGCGAGAACCAATGAGAGATTAGCTGGAGGTGTCTGGACGGGCAAATTTAACTCTCATTTCCCACCAGGAAGAGGAATTAACCAAAGGCTCAGCATGCCGTGCCGAAACCAGATTAGGGCCTGAAGCCATCCTGTGGTGTTGCGGCCAGGTCACAAGAAAGCGAGTTGAAGAAAGGAGCTCAGGGGCACTGTAATTCACAAACCTGCAGAGTTATAAATGACAGCTATCGTCCAAAAATAGACTGAAGTAAGGCTGCCAAGAGGACTTGAAAGCGGGGCAGAATTGCAGGAAACCGATTTCAGGAGGTAGACTGGAATTGCATTGCAAGCATAGGAAAAGAGGCAGAACGTCCACAATGATGCACTTGGCCAAAAAGGGCGTATGCGTTTTTTCCTGAATATATTCAGGAAAAAACGCATACGCCCTTTTTGGCCAACCAAGCAAGCTTGCAAAGGAAATCTGCACTACAATGAAGTCTCACTTCCCCCCGGTCAAAAGGGCCATCTGAAAAAAGTGTAAAATCCAGAAAGGCAGGACAGGCCATGGAGAACTGGGAGCCTTGTTATGCTGATGGGCGGGATGTAAATTGCAAACAACCACTCGGGAGAAGTGTATGGTGTTTCCTGAAACATCTAAAAAACAAAGCAACAGAACCTAGGGCACTTCCACTTATGGTCCTATAGCTTAGGGAAATTAAAATAAAAACGACACAGCCACCCCAAAGTTTGGAACGGCTCTGTTTACAAGAACCTCGTTTACAGTACAAGTTCAACATCGCAGAAAGTGAAAAATGGATAAAGAAGTTGTGGTATTTACTTACAAAGCAATATCACTCAGCAATGAAATCTGTGTCATCAGGCCCTTAGCAGCACAATGAGTGGATTCAGGTATGATGATTCTAACTGAAATAAGTCACACAGAAAAACAAACATCATAAGATATCAGTAATACACGGAATGTAAACTTGGCTACACAGGAACTGAATTACAGAACAGAACAGGGTCTCAAATTTAGAAAACCAACTTATGCTTGCTTAAGGGTAAAGGTGAGTTGGGGTGCTGCATAAAACCAGAGATTGAAATGAGCACAGATAAAGTTCCTTAAGTCAAATATGGAATAGACAAGAGCTACTCCTTGCTCAACGAAATGGACTCAACACCGCATATTAAACGCCTAAGAATGTACCTGACTAGTAAGTATCGTAAAACCTATGGATTGCTATGTCTCCAAAAGAGAATCAAGCATGTGTACAGGGGCATAAACGCAGCAGTGATAGGATTGGAGAGGTTCGGTGAGCAAATGAAGACCCTTTGAAGTCATATTGCATGGTACCCATTACACGGGTCTCAACTCTCCAGGTTTAAGGTATTCTTCCTTCAGCTAAAACATGCATGTGGAACCTAGAGTATGATCAACCATGTGATCGGGAGACGTGTTCTAATATGTCTCAGTTTTCGTACCCTGGTACTCGGGTGCAACATTCCAGACGCTTTACTAACACTCTCCCCACTTGGAGAGTCAGCGCCTTTAACCTCCTGTTTGGCCCAGTTTGCAATTTCTGCGGAAGATGAACAGAAATAGCGAGAACCAATGAGGCTAGCTGGAGGTGTCTGGACGGGCAAATTTAACTCTCATTTCCCACCAGGAAGAGGAATTAACCAAAGGCTCAGCGTGCCATGCCGGAACCAGATTAGGGCCTGAAGCCATCCTGCGGTGTTGCGGCCAGCTCAAAAGAAAGCGAGTTGAAGAAAGGAGCTCAGGGGCACTGTAATTCACAAACCTGCAGAGTTATAAATGACAGCTATCGTCCAAAAATAGACTGAAGTTAGGCTGCCAAGAGGACTTGAAAGCAGGGCAGAATTGCAGGAAAGCGATTTCAGGAGGTAGACTGGAATTGCATTGAAAGCATAGGAAAAGAGGCAGAACGTCCACAATGATGCACTTGGCCAAAAAGGGCGTATGCGTTTTTTCCTGAATATATTCAGGAAAAAACGCATACGCCCTTTTTGGCCAACCAAGCAAGCTTGCAAAGGAAATCTGCACTACAATGAAGTCTCACTTCCCCCCGGGCAAAAGGGCCATCTGAAAAAAGTGTAAAATCCAGAAAGGCAGGACAGGCCATGGAGAACTGGGAGCCTTGTTATGCTGATGGGCGGGATGTAAATTGCCAACAACCACTCGGGAGAAGTGTATGGTGTTTCCTGAAACATCTAAAAAACAAAGCAACAGAGCCTAGGGCACTGCCACTTATGGTCCTATAGCTTAGGGAAATTAAAATCAAAAAGACACAGCCACCCCAAAGTTTGGGACGCCTCCGTTTACAAGAACCTCGTTTACCATACAAGTTCAATATCACAGAAAGTGAAAAATTGATAAAGAACTTGTGGTACTTACGTACAATGCAGTATCACTCAGCAATGAAATCTATGTCATCAGGCCCATAGCAGTATAATGAGTGGATTCAGGTACGATGATTCTAACTGAAATAAGTCACACAGAAAAAGAAACATCATAAGATATCACTAATACACGTAATGTAAACTTGGCTACACAGGAACTGAATTACAGAACAGAACAGGGTCTCAAATTTAGAAAACCAACTTATGCTTGCTTAAGGGGAAAGGTGAGTTGGGGTGCTGCATAAAACCAGAGATTGAAATGAGCACAGATAAAGTTCCTTAAGCCAAATATGGAATAGACAAGAGCTACTCCTTGCTCAACGAAATGGACTCAACACCCCATATTAAACGCCTAAGAATGTACCTGACTAGTAAGTATCTTAAAACCTATGGATTGCTATGTCTCCAAAAGAGAATCAAGCGTGTGTACAGGGGCATAAGCGCAGCAGTGATAGGATTGGAGAGGTTCGGTGAGCAAATGAAGACCCTTTGAAGTCATATTGCATGGTACCCATTCCACGGGTCTCAACTCACAGGTTTAAGGTATTCTTCCTTCAGCTAAAACATGCATGTGGAACCCAGAGTATGATCAACCATGTGAACGGGAGACGTGTTCAAATATGTCTCAGTTTTCCTCCCCTGGTACTCGGGTGCAACATTCCAGACGCTTTACTAACACTCTTCCGACTTGGAGAGTCAGTCCCTTTAACCTGCTGTTTGGCCCAGTTTGCAATTTCTGCGGAAGATGAACAGGAATAGCGAGAACCAATGAGAGACTAGCTGGAGGTGTCTGGACGGGCAAATTTAACTCTCATTTCCCACCAGGAAGAGGAATTAACCAAAGGCTCAGCATGCCGTGCCGAAACCAGATTAGGGCCTGAAGCCATCCTGTGGTGTTGCGGCCAGGTCACAAGAAAGCGAGTTGAAGAAAGGAGCTCAGGGGCACTGTAATTCACAAACCTGCAGAGTTATTAATGACAGCTATCGTCCAAAAATAGACTGAAGTAAGGCTGCCAAGAGGACTTGAAAGCGGGGCAGAATTGCAGGAAACCGATTTCAGGAGGTAGACTGGAATTGCATTGAAAGCATAGGAAAAGAGGCAGAACGTCCACAATGATGCACTTGGCCAAAAAGGGCGTATGCGTTTTTTCCTGAATATATTCAGGAAAAAACGCATACGCCCTTTTTGGCCAACCAAGCAAGCTTGCAAAGGAAATCTGCACTACAATGAAGTCTCACTTGCCCCCGGTCAAAAGGGCCATCTGAAAAAAGTGTAAAATCCAGAAAGGCAGGACAGGCCATGGAGAACTGGGAGCCTTGTTATGCTGATGGGCGGGATGTAAATTGCCAACAACCACTCGGGAGAAGTGTATGGTGTTTCCTGAAACATCTAAAAAACAAAGCAACAGAACCTAGGGCACTTCCACTTATGGTCCTATAGCTTAGGGAAATTAAAATCAAAAAGACACAGCCACCCCAAAGTTTGGAACGGCTCTGTTTACAAGAACGTCGTTTACAGTACAAGTTCAACATCGCAGAAAGTGAAAAATGGATAAAGAAGTTGTGGTATTTACTTACAAAGCAATATCACTCAGCAATGAAATCTGTGTCATCAGGCCCTTAGCAGCACAATGAGTGGATTCAGGTATGATGATTCTAACTGTAATAAGTCACACAGAAAAAGAAACATCATAAGATATCAGTAATACACGGAATGTAAACTTGGCTACACAGGAACTGAATTACAGAACAGAACAGTGTCTCAAATTTAGAAAACCAACTTATGCTTGCTTAAGGGGAAAGGTGAGTTGGGGTGCTGCATAAAACCAGAGATTGAAATGAGCACAGATAAAGTTCCTTAAGCCAAATATGGAATAGACAAGAGCTACTCCTTGCTCAACGAAATGGACTCAACACCGCATATTAAACGCCTAAGAATGTACCTGACTAGTAATTATCTTAAAACCTATGGATTGCTATGTCTCCAAAAGAGAATCAAGCATGTGTACAGGGGCATAAACGCAGCAGTGATAGGATTGGAGATGTTCGGTGAGCAAATGAAGACCCTTTGAAGTCATATTGCATGGTACCCATTCCACGGGTTTCAAATACCCAGGTTTAAGGTATTCTTCCTTCAGCTAAAACATGCATGTGGAACCTAGAGTATGATCAACCATGTGATCGGGAGACGTGTTCAAATATGTCTCAGTTTTCCTCCCCTGGTACTCGGGTGCAACATTCCAGACGCTTTACTAACACTCTCCCCACTTGGAGAGTCAGCGCCTTTAACCTCCTGTTTGGCCCAGTTTGCAATTTCTGCGGAAGATGAACAGGAATAGCGAGAACCAATGAGAGACTAGCTGGAGGTGTCTGGACGGGCAAATTTAACTCTCATTACCCACCAGGAAGAGGAAATAACCAAAGGTTCAGCGTTCCGTACCGGAACCAGATTAGGGCCTGAAACCATCCTGCGGTGTTGCGGCCATGTCACAAGAAAGCGAGTTGAAGAAAGGAGCTCAGGGGCACTGTAATTCACAAACCTGCAGAGTTATAAATGACAGCTATCGTCCAAAAATAGACTGAAGTAAGGCTGCCAAGAGGACTTGAAAGCGGGGCAGAATTGCAGGAAACCGATTTCAGGAGGTAGACTGGAATTGCATTGAAAGCATAGGAAAAGAGGCAGAACGTCCACAATGATGCACTTGGCCAAAAAGGGCGTATGCGTTTTTTCCTGAATATATTCAGGAAAAAACGCATACGCCCTTTTTGGCCAACCAAGCAAGCTTGCAAAGGAAATCTGCACTACAATGAAGTCTCACTTCCCCCCGGTCAAAAGGGCCATCTGAAAAAAGTGTAAAATCCAGAAAGGCAGGACAGGCCATGGAGAACTGGGAGCCTTGTTATGCTGATGGGCGGGATGTAAATTGCCAACAGACACTCGGGAGAAGTGTATGGTGTTTCCTGAAACATCTAAAAAACAAAGCAACAGAGCCTAGGGCACTTCCACTTATGGTCCTATAGCTTAGGGAAATTAAAATCAAAAAGACACAGCCACCCCAAAGTTTGGGACGCCTCCATTTACAAGAACCTCGTTTACCATACAAGTTCAATATCACAGAAAGTGAAAAATGGATAAAGAACTTGTGGTACTTACGTACAATGCAGTATCACTCAGCAATGAAATCTATGTCATCAGGCCCGTAGCAGCATAATGAGTGGATTCAGGTACGATGATTCTAACTGTAATAAGTCACACAGAAAAAGAAACATCATAAGATATCACTAATACACGGAATGTAAACTTGGCTACACAGGAACTGCATTCCAAAACAGAACAGGGTCTCAAATTTAGAAAACCAACTTATGCTTGCTTATGGGGAAAGGTGAGTTGGGGTGCTGCATAAAACCAGAGATTGAAATGAGCACAGATAAAGTTCCTTAAGCCAAATATGGAATAGACAAGAGCTACTCCTTGCTCAACGAAATGGACTCAACACCGCATATTAAACGCCTAAGAATGTACCTGACTAGTAAGTATCGGAAAACCTATGGATTGCTATGTCTCCAAAAGAGAATCAAGCATGTGTACAGGGGCATAAACGCAGCAGTGATAGGATTGGAGAGGTTCGGTGAGCAAATGAAGACCCTTTGAAGTCATATTGCATGGTACCCATTACACGGGTCTCAACTCTCCAGGTTTAAGGTATTCTTCCTTCAGCTAAAACATGCATGTGGAACCCAAGTATGATCAACCATGTGAACGGGAGACGTGTTCAAATATGTCTCAGTTTTCCTCCCCTGGTACTCGGGTGCAACATTCCAGACGCTTTACTAACACTCTCCCCACTTGGAGAGTCAGCGCCTTTAACCTCCTGTTTGGCCCAGTTTGCAATTTCTGCGGAAGATGAACAGGAATAGCGAGAACCAATGAGAGGCTAGCTGGAGGTGTCTGGATGGGCAAATTTAACTCTCATTTCCCACCAGGAAGAGGAAATAACCAAAGGCTCAGCGTGCCGTACCGGAACCAGATTAGGGCCTGAAGCCATCCTGCGGTGTTGCGGCCAGCTCAAAAGAAAGCGAGTTGAAGAAAGGAGCTCAGGGGCACTGTAATTCACAAACCTGCAGAGTTATAAATGACAGCTATCGTCCAAAAATAGACTGAAGTAAGGCTGCCAAGAGGACTTGAAAGAGGGGCAGAATTGCAGGAAACCGATTTCAGGAGGTAGACTGGAATTGCATTGAAAGCATAGGAAAAGAGGCAGAACGTCCACAATGATGCACTTGGCCAAAAAGGGCGTATGCGTTTTTTCCTGAATATATTCAGGAAAAAACGCATACGCCCTTTTTGGCCAACCAAGCAAGCTTGCAAAGGAAATCTGCACTACAATGAAGTCTCACTTGCCCCCAGTCAAAAGGGCCATCTGAAAAAAGTGTAAAATCCAGAAAGGCAGGACAGGCCATGGAGAACTGGGAGCCTTGTTATGCTGATGGGCGGGATGTAAATTGCCAACAACCACTCGGGAGAAGTGTATGGTGTTTCCTGAAACATCTAAAAAACAAAGCAACAGAACCTAGGGCACTTCCACTTATGGTCCTATAGCTTAGGGAAATTAAAATCAAAAAGACACAGCCACCCCAAAGTTTGGAACGGCTCTGTTTACAAGAACCTCGTTTACAGTACAAGTTCAACATCGCAGAAAGTGAAAAATGGATAAAGAAGTTGTGGTATTTACTTACAAAGCAATATCACTCAGCAATGAAATCTGTGTCATCAGGCCCGTAGCAGCACAATGAGTGGATTCAGGTATGATGATTCTAACTGAAGTAAGTCACACAGAAAAAGAAACATCATAAGATATCAGTAATACACGGAATGTAAACTTTGCTACACAGGAACTGAATTACAGAACAGAACAGGGACTCAAATTTAGAAAACCAACTTATGCTTGCTTAAGGGGAAAGGTGAGTTGGGGTGCTGCATAAAACCAGAGATTGAAATGAGCACAGATAAAGTTCCTTAAGCCAAATATGGAATAGACAAGAGCTACTCCTTGCTCAATGAAATGGACTCAAAACCCCATATTAAACCCCTAAGAATGTACCTGACTAGTAAGTATCTTAAAACCTATGGATTGCTATGTCTCCAAAAGAGAATCAAGCATGTGTACAGGGGAATAAACGCAGCAGTGATAGGATTGGAGAGGTTCAGTGAGCAAATGAAGACCCTTTGAAGTCATATTGCATGGTACCCATTACACGGGTCTCAACTCTCCAGGTTTAAGGTATTCTTCCTTCAGCTAAAACATGCATGTGGAACCCAGAGTATGATCAACCATGTGAACGGGAGACGTGTTCAAACATGTCTCAGTTTTCCTCCCCTGGTACTCGGGTGCAACATTCCAGACGCTTTACTAACACTCTCCCGACTTGGAGAGTCAGTCCCTTTAATCTCCTGTTTGGCCCAGTTTGCAATTTCTGCGGAAGATGAACAGGAATAGCGAGAAACAATGAGAGGCTAGCTGGAGGTGTCTGGACGGGCAAATTTAACTCTCATTTCCCAACAGGAAGAGGAAATAACCAAAGGCTCAGCGTGCCGTACCGGAAACAGATTAGGGCCTGAAGCCATCCTGCGGTGTTGCGGCCAGCTCAAAAGAAAGCGAGTTGAAGAAAGGAGCCCAGGGGCACTGTAATTCACAAACCTGCAGAGTTATAAATGACAGCTATCGTCCAAAAATAGACTGAAGTAAGGCTGCCAACAGGACTTGAAAGCGGGGCAGAATTGCAGGAAACCGATTTCAGGAGGTAGACTGGAATTGCATTGAAAGCATAGGAAAAGAGGCAGAACGTCCACAATGATGCACTTGGCCAAAAAGGGCGTATGCGTTTTATCCTGAATATATTCAGGAAAAAACGCATATGCCCTTTTTGGCCAACCAAGCAAGCTTGCAAAGGAAATCTGCACTACAATGAAGTCTCACTTCCCCCCGGTCAAAAGGGCCATCTGAAAAAAGTGTAAAATCCAGAAAGACAAGACAGGCCATGGAGAACTGGGAGCCTTGTTATGCTGATGGGCGGGATGTAAATTGCCAACAACCACTCGGGAGAAGTGTATGGTGTTTCCTGAAACATGTAAAAAACAAAGCAACAGAACCTAGGGCACTTCCACTTATGCTCCTATAGCTTAGGGAAATTAAAATCAAAAAGACACAGCCACCCCAATGTTTGGAACGGCTCTGTTTACAAGAACCTCGTTTACAGTACAAGTTCAACATCGCAGAAAGTGAAAAATGGATAAAGAAGTTGTGGTATTTACTTACAAAGCAATATCACTCAGCAATGAAATCTGTGTCATCAGGCCCTTAGCAGCACAATGAGTGGATTCAGGTACGATGATTCTAACTGAAATAAGTCACACAGAAAAAGAAACATCATAAGATATCACTAATACACGGAATGTAAACTTGGCTACACAGGAACTGAATTCCAAAACAGAACAGTGTCTCAAATTTAGAAAACCAACTTATGCTTGCTTAAGGGTAAAGGTGAGTTGGGGTGCTGCATAAAACCAGAGATTGAAATGAGCACAGATAAAGTTCCTTAAGCCAAATATGGAATAGACAAGAGCTACTCCTTGCTCAACGAAATGAACTCAACACCCCATATTAAATGCCTAAGAATGTACCTGACTAGTAAGTATCTTAAAACCTATGGATTGCTATGTCTCCAAAAGAGAATCAAGCGTGTGTACAGGGGCATAAACGCAGCAGTGATAGGATTGGAGAGGTTCGGTGAGCAAATGAAGACCCTTTGAAGTCATATTGCATGGTACCCATTACACGGGTCTCAACTCTCCAGGTTTAAGGTATTCTTCCTTCAGCTAAAACATGCATGTGGAACCCAAGTATGATCAACCATGTGAACGGGAGACGTGTTCAAATATGTCTCAGTTTTCCTCCCCTGGTACTCGGGTGCAACATTCCAGACGCTTTACTAACACTCTCCCCACTTGGAGAGTCAGCGCCTTTAACCTCCTGTTTGGCCCAGTTTGCAATTTCTGCGGAAGATGAACAGGAATAGCGAGAACCAATGAGAGGCTAGCTGGAGGTGTCTGGACGGGCAAATTTAACTCTCATTTCCCACCAGGAAGAGGAAATAACCAAAGGCTCAGCGTGCCGTACCGGAACCAGATTAGGGCCTGAAGCCATCCTGCGGTGTTGCGGCCAGCTCAAAAGAAAGCGAGTTGAAGAAAGGAGCTCAGGGGCACTGTAATTCACAAACCTGCAGAGTTATAAATGACAGCTATCGTCCAAAAATAGACTGAAGTAAGGCTGCCAAGAGGACTTGAAAGAGGGGCAGAATTGCAGGAAACCGATTTCAGGAGGTAGACTGGAATTGCATTGAAAGCATAGGAAAAGAGGCAGAACGTCCACAATGATGCACTTGGCCAAAAAGGGCGTATGCGTTTTTTCCTGAATATATTCAGGAAAAAACGCATACGCCCTTTTTGGCCAACCAAGCAAGCTTGCAAAGGAAATCTGCACTACAATGAAGTCTCACTTGCCCCCGGTCAAAAGGGCCATCTGAAAAAAGTGTAAAATCCAGAAAGGCAGGACAGGCCATGGAGAACTGGGAGCCTTGTTATGCTGATGGGCGGGATGTAAATTGCCAACAACCACTCGGGAGAAGTGTATGGTGTTTCCTGAAACATCTAAAAAACAAAGCAACAGAACCTAGGGCACTTCCACTTATGGTCCTATAGCTTAGGGAAATTAAAATCAAAAAGACACAGCCACCCCAAAGTTTGGAACGGCTCTGTTTACAAGAACCTCGTTTACAGTACAAGTTCAACATCGCAGAAAGTGAAAAATGTATAAAGAAGTTGTGGTATTTACTTACAAAGCAATATCACTCAGCAATGAAATCTGTGTCATCAGGCCCGTAGCAGCACAATGAGTGGATTCAGGTATGATGATTCTAACTGAAGTAAGTCACACAGAAAAAGAAACATCATAAGATATCAGTAATACACGGAATGTAAACTTTGCTACACAGGAACTGAATTACAGAACAGAACAGGGACTCAAATTTAGAAAACCAACTTATGCTTGCTTAAGGGGAAAGGTGAGTTGGGGTGCTGCATAAAACCAGAGATTGAAATGAGCACAGATAAAGTTCCTTAAGCCAAATATGGAATAGACAAGAGCTACTCCTTGCTCAATGAAATGGACTCAAAACCCCATATTAAACCCCTAATAATGTACCTGACTAGTAAGTATCTTAAAACCTATGGATTGCTATGTCTCCAAAAGAGAATCAAGCATGTGTACAGGGGAATAAACGCAGCAGTGATAGGATTGGAGAGGTTCAGTGAGCAAATGAAGACCCTTTGAAGTCATATTGCATGGTACCCATTACACGGGTCTCAACTCTCCAGGTTTAAGGTATTCTTCCTTCAGCTAAAACATGCATGTGGAACCCAGAGTATGATCAACCATGTGAACGGGAGACGTGTTCAAACATGTCTCAGTTTTCCTCCCCTGGTACTCGGGTGCAACATTCCAGACGCTTTACTAACACTCTCCCGACTTGGAGAGTCAGTCCCTTTAACCTCCTGTTTGTCCCAGTTTGCAATTTCTGCGGAAGATGAACAGGAATAGCGAGAAACAATGAGAGGCTAGCTGGAGGTGTCTGGACGGGCAAATTTAACTCTCATTTCCCAACAGGAAGAGGAAATAACCAAAGGCTCAGCGTGCCGTACCGGAACCAGATTAGGGCCTGAAGCCATCCTGCGGTGTTGCGGCCAGCTCAAAAGAAAGTGAGTTGAAGAAAGGAGCCCAGGGGCACTGTAATTCACAAACCTGCAGAGTTATAAATGACAGCTATCGTCCAAAAATAGACTGAAGTAAGGCTGCCAAGAGGACTTGAAAACGGGGCAGAATTGCAGGAAACCGATTTCAGGAGGTAGACTGGAATTGCATTGAAAGCATAGGAAAAGAGGCAGAACGTCCACAATGATGCACTTGGCCAAAAAGGGCGTATGCGTTTTATCCTGAATATATTCAGGAAAAAACGCATATGCCCTTTTTGGCCAACCAAGCAAGCTTGCAAAGGAAATCTGCACTACAATGAAGTCTCACTTGCCCCCGGTCAAAAGGGCCATCTGAAAAAAGTGTAAAATCCAGAAAGACAAGACAGGCCATGGAGAACTGGGAGCCTTGTTATGCTGATGGGCGGGATGTAAATTGCCAACAACCACTCGGGAGAAGTGTATGGTGTTTCCTGAAACATGTAAAAAACAAAGCAACAGAACCTAGGGCACTTCCACTTATGCTCCTATAGCTTAGGGAAATTAAAATCAAAAAGACACAGCCACCCCAATGTTTGGAACGGCTCTGTTTACAAGAACCTCGTTTACAGTACAAGTTCAACATCGCAGAAAGTGAAAAATGGATAAAGAAGTTGTGGTATTTACTTACAAAGCAATATCACTCAGCAATGAAATCTGTGTCATCAGGCCCTTAGCAGCACAATGAGTGGATTCAGGTACGATGATTCTAACTGAAATAAGTCACACAGAAAAAGAAACATCATAAGATATCACTAATACACGGAATGTAAACTTGGCTACACAGGAACTGAATTCCAAAACAGAACAGTGTCTCAAATTTAGAAAACCAACTTATGCTTGCTTAAGGGTAAAGGTGAGTTGGGGTGCTGCATAAAACCAGAGATTGAAATGAGCACAGATAAAGTTCCTTAAGCCAAATATGGAATAGACAAGAGCTACTCCTTGCTCAACGAAATGAACTCAACACCCCATATTAAATGCCTAAGAATGTACCTGACTAGTAAGTATCTTAAAACCTATGGATTGCTATGTCTCCAAAAGAGAATCAAGCGTGTGTACAGGGGCATAAACGCAGCAGTGATAGGATTGGAGAGGTTTGGTGAGCAAATGAAGACCCTTTGAAGTCATATTGCATGGTACCCATTACACGGGTCTCAACTCTCCAGGTTTAAGGTATTCTTCCTTCAGCTAAAACATGCATGTGGAACCCAAGTATGATCAACCATGTGAACGGGAGACGTGTTCAAATATGTCTCAGTTTTCCTCCCCTGGTACTCGGGTGCAACATTCCAGACGCTTTACTAACACTCTCCCCACTTGGAGAGTCAGCGCCTTTAACCTCCTGTTTGGCCCAGTTTGCAATTTCTGCGGAAGATGAACAGGAATAGCGAGAACCAATGAGAGGCTAGCTGGAGGTGTCTGGACGGGCAAATTTAACTCTCATTTCCCACCAGGAAGAGGAAATAACCAAAGGCTCAGCGTGCCGTACCGGAACCAGATTAGGGCCTGAAGCCATCCTGCGGTGTTGCGGCCAGCTCAAAAGAAAGCGAGTTGAAGAAAGGAGCTCAGGGGCACTGTAATTCACAAACCTGCAGAGTTATAAATGACAGCTTTCGTCCAAAAATAGACTGAAGTAAGGCTGCCAAGAGGACTTGAAAAAGGGGCAGAATTGCAGGAAACCGATTTCAGGAGGTAGACTGGAATTGCATTGAAAGCATAGGAAAAGAGGCAGAACGTCCACAATGATGCACTTGGCCAAAAAGGGCGTATGCGTTTTTTCCTGAATATATTCAGGAAAAAACGCATACGCCCTTTTTGGCCAACCAAGCAAGCTTGCAAAGGAAATCTGCACTACAATGAAGTCTCACTTGCCCCCAGTCAAAAGGGCCATCTGAATAAAGTGTAAAATCCAGAAAGGCAGGACAGGCCACGGAGAACTGGGAGCCTTGTTATGCTGATGGGCGGGATGTAAATTGCCAACAACCACTCGGGAGAAGTGTATGGTGTTTCCTGAAACATCTAAAAAACAAAGCAACAGAACCTAGGGCACTTCCACTTATGGTCCTATAGCTTAGGGAAATTAAAATCAAAAAGACACAGCCACCCCAAAGTTTGGAACGGCTCTGTTTACAAGAACCTCGTATACAGTACAAGTTCAACATCGCAGAAAGTGAAAAATGGATAAAGAAGTTGTGGTATTTACTTACAAAGCAATATCACTCAGCAATGAAATCTGTGTCATCAGGCCCGTAGCAGCACAATGAGTGGATTCAGGTATGATGATTCTAACTGAAGTAAGTCACACAGAAAAAGAAACATCATAAGATATCAGTAATACACGGAATGTAAACTTTGCTACACAGGAACTGAATTACAGAACAGAACAGGGACTCAAATTTAGAAAACCAACTTATGCTTGCTTAAGGGGAAAGGTGAGTTGGGGTGCTGCATAAAACCAGAGATTGAAATGAGCACAGATAAAGTTCCTTAAGCCAAATATGGAATAGACAAGAGCTACTCCTTGCTCAATGAAATGGACTCAAAACCCCATATTAAACCCCTAAGAATGTACCTGACTAGTAAGTATCTTAAAACCTATGGATTGCTATGTCTCCAAAAGAGAATCAAGCATGTGTACAGGGGAATAAACGCAGCAGTGATAGGATTGGAGAGGTTCAGTGAGCAAATGAAGACCCTTTGAAGTCATATTGCATGGTACCCATTACACGGGTCTCAACTCTCCAGGTTTAAGGTATTCTTCCTTCAGCTAAAACATGCATGTGGAACCCAGAGTATGATCAACCATGTGAACGGGAGACGTGTTCAAACATGTCTCAGTTTTCCTCCCCTGGTACTCGGGTGAAACATTCCAGACGCTTTACTAACACTCTCCCGACTTGGAGAGTCAGTCCCTTTAACCTCCTGTTTGGCCCAGTTTGCAATTTCTGCGGAAGATGAACAGGAATAGCGAGAAACAATGAGAGGCTAGCTGGAGGTGTCTGGACGGGCAAATTTAACTCTCATTTCCCACCAGGAAGAGGAAATAACCAAAGGCTCAGCGTGCCGTACCGGAACCAGATTAGGGCCTGAAGCCATCCTGCGGTGTTGCGGCCAGCTCAAAAGAAAGCGAGTTGAAGAAAGGAGCCCAGGGGCACTGTAATTCACAAACCTGCAGAGTTATAAATGACAGCTTTCGTCCAAAAATAGACTGAAGTAAGGCTGCCAAGAGGACTTGAAAGCGGGGCAGAATTGCAGGAAACCGATTTCAGGAGGTAGACTGGAATTGCATTGAAAGCATAGGAAAAGAGGCAGAACGTCCACAATGATGCACTTGGCCAAAAAGGGCGTATGCGTTTTATCCTGAATATATTCAGGAAAAAACGCATACGCCCTTTTTAGCCAACCAAGCAAGCTTGCAAAGGAAATCTGCACTACAATGAAGTCTCACTTCCCCCCGGGCAAAAGGGCCATCTGAAAAAACTGTAACATCCAGAAAGGCAGGACAGGCCATGGAGAACTGGGAGCCTTGTTATGCTGATGGGCGGGATGTAAATTGCCAACAACCACTCGGGAGAAGTGTATGGTGTTTCCTGAAACATCTAAAAAACAAAGCAACAGAGCCTAGGGCACTTCCACTTATGGTCCTATAGCTTAGGGAAATTAAAATCTAAAAGACACAGCCACCCCAAAGTTTGGGACGCCTCCGTTTACAAGAACCTCGTTTACCGTACAAGTTCAATATCACAGAAAGTGAAAAATGGATAAAGAACTTGTGGTACTTACGTACAATGCAGTATCACTCAGCAATGAAATCTATGTCATCAGGCCCGTAGCAGCACAATGAGTGGATTCAGGTACGATGATTCTAACTGAAATAAGTCACACAGAAAAAGAAACATCATAAGATATCACTAATACACGGAATGTAAACTTGGCTACACAGGAACTGCATTCTAAAACAGAACAGGGTCTCAAATTTAGAAAACCAACTTATGCTTGCTTAAGGGGAAAGGTGAGTTCGGGTGCTGCATAAAACCACAGATTGAAATGAGCACAGATAAAGTTCCTTAAGCCAAATATGGAATAGACAAGAGCTACTACTTGCTCAACGAAATGGACCCAACACCCCATATTAAACGCCTAAGAATGTACCTGACTAGTAAGTATCGTAAAACCTATGGATTGCTATGTCTCCAAAAGAGAATCAAGCGTGTGTACAGGGGCATAAACGCAGCAGTGATAGGATTGGAGAGGTTCGGTGAGCAAATGAAGACCCTTTGAAGTCATATTGCATGGTACCCATTCCACGGGTCTCAAGTCTCCAGGTTTAAGGTATTCTTCCTTCAGCTAAAACATGCATGTGGAACCCAGAGTATGATCAACCATGTGAATGGGAGACGTGTTCAAATATGTCTCAGTTTTCCTCCCCTAGTACTCGGGTGCAACATTCCAGACGCTTTACTAACACTCTTCCGACGTGGAGAGTCAGTCCCTTTAACCTCCTGTTTGGCCCAGTTTGCAATTTCTGCGGAAGATGAACAGGAATAGCGAGAACCAATGAGAGGCTAGCTGGAGGTGTCTGGACGGGCAAATTTAACTCTCATTTCCCACCAGGAAGAGGAATTAACCAAAGGCTCAGCGTGCCGTGCCGGAACCAAATTAGGGCCTGAAGTCATCCTGCGGTGTTGCGGCCAGGTCACAAGAAAGCGAGTTGAAGAAAGGAGCTCAGGGGCACTGTAATTCACAAACCTGCAGAGTTATAAATGACAGCTATCGTCCAAAAATAGACTGAAGTAAGGCTGCCAAGAGGACTTGAAAGCGGGGCAGAATTGCAGGAAACCGATTTCAGGAGGTAGACTGGAATTGCATTGAAAGCATAGGAAAAGAGGCAGAACGTCCACAATGATGCACTTGGCCAAAAAGGGCGTATGCGTTTTTTCCTGAATATATTCAGGAAAAAACGCATACGCCCTTTTTGGCCAACCAAGCAAGCTTGCAAAGGAAATCTGCACTACAATGAAGTCTCACTTCCCCCCGGTCAAAAGGGCCATCTGAAAAACGTGTAAAATCCAGAAAGACAAGACAGGCCATGGAGAACTGGGAGCCTTGTTATGCTGATGGGCGGGATGTAAATTGCCAACAGACACTCGGGAGAAGTGTATGGTGTTTCCTGAAACATCTAAAAAACAAAGGAACAGAGCCTAGGGCACTGCCACTTATGGTCCTATAGCTTAGGGAAATTAAAATCAAAAAGACACAGCCACCCCAAAGTTTGGAACGGCTCTGTTTACAAGAACCTCGTTTACAGTACAAGTTCAACATCGCAGAAAGTGAAAAATGGATAAAGAAGTTGTGGTATTTACTTACAAAGCAATATCACTCAGCAATGAAATCTGTGTCATCAGGCCCTTAGCAGCACAATGAGTGGATTCAGGTACGATGATTCTAACTGAAATAAGTCACACAGAAAAAGAAACATCATAAGATATCACTAATACACGGAATGTAAACATGGCTACACGGGAACTGAATTCCAAAACAGAACAGTGTCTCAAATTTAGAAAACCATCTTATGCTTACTTAAGGGTAAAGGTGAGTTGGGGTGCTGCATAAAACCAGAGATTGAAATGAGCACAGATAAAGTTCCTTAAGCCAAATATGGAATAGACAAGAGCTACTCCTTGCTCAACGAAATGGACTCAACACCCCATATTAAACGCCTAAGAATGTACCTGACTAGTAAGTATCTTAAAACCTATGGATTGCTATGTCTCCAAAAGAGAATCAAGCGTGTGTACAGGGGCATAAACGCAGCAGTGATAGGATTGGAGAGGTTCGGTGAGCAAATGAAGACCCTTTGAAGTCATATTGCATGGTACCCATTACACGGGTCTCAACTCTCCAGGTTTAAGGTATTCTTCCTTCAGCTAAAACATGCATGTGGAACCCAAGTATGATCAACCATGTGAACGGGAGACGTGTTCAAATATGTCTCAGTTTTCCTCCCCTGGTACTCGGGTGCAACATTCCAGACGCTTTACTAACACTCTCCCCACTTGGAGAGTCAGCTCCTTTAACCTCCTGTTTGGCCCAGTTTGCAATTTCTGCGGAAGATGAACAGGAATAGCGAGAACCAATGAGAGGCTAGCTGGAGGTGTCTGGACGGGCAAATTTAACTCTCATTTCCCACCAGGAAGAGGAAATAACCAAAGGCTCAGCGTGCCGTACCGGAACCAGATTAGGGCCTGAAGCCATCCTACGGTGTTGCGGCCAGCTCAAAAGAAAGCGAGTTGAAGAAAGGAGCTCAGGGGCACTGTAATTCACAAACCTGCAGAGTTATAAATGACAGCTATTGTCCAAAAATAGACTGAAGGAAGGCTGCCAAGAGGACTTGAAAGCGGGGCAGAATTGCAGGAAACCGATTTCAGGAGGTAGACTGGAATTGCATTGAAAGCATAGGAAAAGAGGCAGAACGTCCACAATGATGCACTTGGCCAAAAAGGGCGTATGCGTTTTTTCCTGAATATATTCAGGAAAAAACGCATACGCCCTTTTTGGCCAACCAAGCAAGCTTGCAAAGGAAATCTGCACTACAATGAAGTCTCACTTCCCCCCGGTCAAAAGGGCCATCTGAAAAAAGTGTAAAATCCAGAAAGGCAGGACAGGCCATGGAGAACTGGGAGCCTTGTTATGCTGATGGGCGGGATGTAAATTGCCAACAGACACTCGGGAGAAGTGTATGGTGTTTCCTGAAACATCTAAAAAACAAAGCAACAGAGCCTAGGGCACTGCCACTTATGGTCCTATAGCTTAGGGAAATTAAAATCAAAAAGACACAGCCACCCCAAAGTTTGGAACGGCTCTGTTTACAAGAACCTCGTTTACAGTACAAGTTCAACATCCCAGAAAGTGAAAAATGGATAAAGAAGTTGTGGTATTTACTTACAAAGCAATATCACTCAGCAATGAAATCTATGTCATCAGGCCCTTAGCATCACAATGAGTGGATTCAGGTATGATGATTCTAACTGAAATAAGTCACACAGAAAAAGAAACATCATAAGATATCAGTAATACACGGAATGTAAACTTGGCTACACAGGAACTGAATTACAGAACAGAACAGGGTCTCAAATTTAGAAAACCAACTTATGCTTGCTTAAGGGTAAAGGTGAGTTGGGGTGCTGCATAAAACCAGAGATTGAAATGAGCACAGATAAAGTTCCTTAAGTCAAATATGGAATAGACAAGAGCTACTCCTTGCTCAACGAAATGGACTCAACACCGCATATTAAACGCCTAAGAATGTACCTGACTAGTAAGTATCGTAAAACCTATGGATTGCTATGTCTCCAAAAGAGAATCAAGCATGTGTACAGGGGCATAAACGCAGCAGTGATAGGATTGGAGAGGTTCGGTGAGCAAATGAAGACCCTTTGAAGTCATATTGCATGGTACCCATTACACGGGTCTCAACTCTCCAGGTTTAAGGTATTCTTCCTTCAGCTAAAACATGCATGTGGAACCCAAGTATGATCAACCATGTGAACGGGAGACGTGTTCAAATATGTCTCAGTTTTCCTCCCCTGGTACTCGGGTGCAACATTCCAGACGCTTTACTAACACTCTCCCCACTTGGAGAGTCAGCGCCTTTAACCTCCTGTTTGGCCCAGTTTGCAATTTCTGCGGAAGATGAACAGGAATAGCGAGAACCAATGAGAGGCTAGCTGGAGGTGTCTGGACGGGCAAATTTAACTCTCATTTCCCAACAGGAAGAGGAAATAACCAAAGGCTCAGCGTGCCGTACCGGAACCAGATTAGGGCCTGAAGCCATCCTGCGGTGTTGCGGCCAGCTCAAAAGAAAGCGAGTTGAAGAAAGGAGCTCAGGGGCACTGTAATTCACAAACCTGCAGAGTTATAAATGACAGCTATTGTCCAAAAATAGACTGAAGTAAGGCTGCCAAGAGGACTTGAAAGCGGGGCAGAATTGCAGGAAACCGATTTTAGGAGGTAGACTGGAATTGCATTGAAAGCATAGGAAAAGAGGCAGAACGTCCACAATGATGCACTTGGCCAAAAAGGGCGTATGCGTTTTTTCCTGAATATATTTAGGAAAAAACGCATACGCCCTTTTTGGCCAACCAAGCAAGCTTGCAAAGGAAATCTGCACTACAATGAAGTCTCACTTCCCCCCGGTCAAAAGGGCCATCTGAAAAAAGTGTAAAATCCAGAAAGGCAGGACAGGCCATGGAGAACTGGGAGCCTTGTTATGCTGATGGGCGGGATGTAAATTGCCAACAGACACTCGGGAGAAGTGTATGGTGTTTCCTGAAACATCTAAAAAACAAAGCAACAGAGCCTAGGGCACTGCCACTTATGGTCCTATAGCTTAGGGAAATTAAAATCAAAAAGACACAGCCACCCCAAAGTTTGGAACGGCTCTGTTTACAAGAACCTCGTTTACAGTACAAGTTCAACATCCCAGAAAGTGAAAAATGGATAAAGAAGTTGTGGTATTTACTTACAAAGCAATATCACTCAGCAATGAAATCTATGTCATCAGGCCCTTAGCATCACAATGAGTGGATTCAGGTATGATGATTCTAACTGAAATAAGTCACACAGAAAAAGAAACATCATAAGATATCAGTAATACACGGAATGTAAACTTGGCTACACAGGAACTGAATTACAGAACAGAACAGGGTCTCAAATTTAGAAAACCAACTTATACTTGCTTAAGGGTAAAGGTGAGTTGGGGTGCTGCATAAAACCAGAGATTGAAATGAGCACAGATAAAGTTCCTTAAGTCAAATATGGAATAGACAAGAGCTACTCCTTGCTCAACGAAATGGACTCAACACCGCATATTAAACACCTAAGAATGTACCTGACTAGTAAGTATCGTAAAACCTATGGATTGCTATGTCTCCAAAAGAGAATCAAGCATGTGTACAGGGGCATAAACGCAGCAGTGATAGGATTGGACAGGTTCGGTGAGCAAATGAAGACCCTTTGAAGTCATATTGCATGGTACCCATTACACGGGTCTCAACTCTCCAGGTTTAAGGTATTCTTCCTTCAGCTAAAACATGCATGTGGAACCCAAGTATGATCAACCATGTGAACGGGAGACGTGTTCAAATATGTCTCAGTTTTCCTCCCCTGGTACTCGGGTGCAACATTCCAGACGCTTAACTAACACTCTCCCCACTTGGAGAGTCAGCGCCTTTAACCTCCTGTTTGGCCCAGTTTGCAATTTCTGCGGAAGATGAACAGGAATAGCGAGAACCAATGAGAGACTAGCTGGAGGTGTCTGGACGGGCAAATTTAACTCTCATTTCCCACCAGGAAGAGGAAATAACCAAAGGCTCAGCGTGCCGTGCCGGAACCAGATTAGGGCCTGAAGCCATCCTGCGGTGTTGCGGCCAGGTCACAAGAAAGCGAGTAGAAGAAAGGAGCTCAGGGGCACTGTAATTCACAAACCTGCAGAGTTATAAATGACAGCTATCGTCCAAAAATAGACTGAAGTAAGGCTGCCAAGAGGACTTGAAAGTGGGGCAGAATTGCAGGAAACCGATTTCAGGAGGTAGACTGGAATTGCATTGAAAGCATAGGAAAAGAGGCAGAACGTCCACAATGATGCACTTGGCCAAAAAGGGCGTATGCGTTTTTTCCTGAATATATTCAGGAAAAAACGCATACGCCCTTTTTGGCCAACCAAGCAAGCTTGCAAAGGAAATCTGCACTACAATGAAGTCTCACTTCCCCCCGGTCAAAAGGGCCATCTGAAAAAAGTGTAAAATCCAGAAAGGCAGGACAGGCCATGGACAACTGGGAGCCTTGTTATGCTGATGGGCGGGATGTAAATTGCCAACAGACACTCGGGAGAAGTGTATGGTGTTTCCTGAAACATCTAAAAAACAAAGCAACAGAGCCTAGGGCACTGCCACTTATGGTCCTATAGCTTAGGGAAATTAAAATCAAAAAGACACAGCCACCCCAAAGTTTGGAACGGCTCTGTTTACAAGAACCTCGTTTACAGTACAAGTTCAACATCCCAGAAAGTGAAAAATGGATAAAGAAGTTGTGGTATTTACTTACAAAGCAATATCACTCAGCAATGAAATCTATGTCATCAGGCCCTTAGCATCACAATGAGTGGATTCAGGTATGATGATTCTAACTGAAATAAGTCACACAGAAAAAGAAACATCATAAGATATCACTAATACACGGAATGTAAACTTGGCTACACAGGAACTGCATTCCAGAACAGAACAGGGACTCAAATTTAGAAAACCAACTTATGCTTGCTTAAGGGGAAAGGTGAGTTGGGGTGCTGCATAAAACCAGAGATTGAAATGAGCACAGATAAAGTTCCTTAAGCCAAATATGGAATAGACAAGAGCTACTCCTTGCTCAACGAAATGGACTCAAAACCCCATATTAAACGCCTAAGAATGTACCTGACTAGTAAGTATCTTAAAACCTATGGATTGCTATGTCTCCAAAAGAGAATGAAGCGTGTGTACAGGGGAATAAACGCAGCAGTGATAGGATTGGAGAGGTTCGGTGAGCAAATGAAGACCCTTTGAAGTCATATTGCATGGTACCCATTACACGGGTCTCAACTCTCCAGGTTCAAGGTATTCTTCCTTCAGCTAAAACATGCATGTGGAACCCAAGTATGATCAACCATGTGAACGGGAGACGTGTTCAAATATGTCTCAGTTTTCCTCCCCTGGTACTCGGGTGCAACATTCCAGACGCTTTACTAACACTCTCCCGACTTGGAGAGTCAGTCCCTTTAACCTCCTGTTTGGCCCAGTTTGCAATTTCTGCGGAAGATGAACAGGAATAGCGAGAACCAATGAGAGGCTAGCTGGAGGTGTCTGGACGGGCAAATTTAACTCTCATTTCCCACCAGGAAGAGGAAATAACCAAAGGCTCAGCGTGCCATACCGGAACCAGATTAGGGCCTGAAGCCATCCTGCGGTGTTGCGGCCAGCTCAAAAGAAAGCGAGTTGAAGAAAGGAGCCCAGGGGCACTGTAATTCACAAACCTGCAGAGTTATAAATGACAGCTATCGTCCAAAAATACATTGAAGTAAGGCTGCCAAGAGGACTTGAAAGCGGGGCAGAATTGCAGGAAACCGATTTCAGGAGGTAGACTGGAATTGCATTGAAAGCATAGGAAAAGAGGCAGAACGTCCACAATGATGCACTTGGCCAAAAAGGGCGTATGCGTTTTTTCCTGAATATATTCAGGAAAAAACGCATACGCCCTTTTTGGCCAACCAAGCAAGCTTGCAAAGGAAATCTGCACTACAATGAAGTCTCACTTCCCCCCGGTCAAAAGGGCCATCTGAAAAAAGTGTAAAATCCAGAAAGGCAGGACAGGCCATGGAGAACTGGGAGCCTTGTTATGCTGATGGACGGGATGTAAATTGCCAACAACCACTCGGGAGAAGTTTATGGTGTTTCCTGAAACATCTAAAAAACAAAGCAACAGAACCTAGGGCACTGCCACTTATGGTCCTATAGCTTAGGGAAATTAAAATCAAAAAGACACAGCCACCCCAAAGTTTGGAACGGCTCTGTTTACAAGAACGTCGTTTACAGTACAAGTTCAACATCGCAGAAAGTGAAAAATGGATAAAGAAGTTGTGGTATTTACTTACAAAGCAATATCACTCAGCAATGAATTCTATGTCATCAGGCCCTTAGCAGCACAATGAGTGGATTCAGGTATGATGATTCTAACTGAAATAAGTCACACAGAAAAAGAAACATCATAAGATATCAGTAATACACGGAATGTAAACTTGGCTACACAGGAACTGAATTCCAAAACAGAACAGGGTCTCAAATTTAGAAAACCAACTTATGCTTGCTTAAGGGGAAAGGTGAGTTGGGGTGCTGCATAAAACCAGAGATTGAAATGAGCACAGATAAAGTTCCTTAAGCCAAATATGGAATAGACAAGAGCTACTCCTTGCTCAACGAAATGGACTCAACACCGCATATTAAACGCCTAAGAATGTACCTGACTAGTAAGTGTCTTAAAAACCAATGATTGCTATGTCTCCGAAAGAGAATCAAGCATGTGTACAGGGGCATAAACGCAGCAGTGATAGGATTGGAGAGGTTCGGTGAGCAAATGAAGACCCTTTGAAGTCATATTGCATGGTACCCATTCCACGGGTTTCAACTACCTAGGTTTAAGGTATTCTTCCTTCAGCTAAAACATGCATGTGGAACCTAGAGTATGATCAACCATGTGATCGGGAGACGTGTTCAAATATGTCTCAGTTTTCCTCCCCTGGTACTCGGGTGCAACATTCCAGACGCTTTACTAACACTCTCCCCACTTGGAGAGTCAGTCCCTTTAACCTCCTGTTTGGCCCAGTTTGCAATTTCTGCGGAAGATGAACAGGAATAGCGAGAACCAATGAGAGGCTAGCTGGAGGTGTCTGGACGGGCAAATTTAACTCTCATTTCCCACCAGGAAGAGGAAATAACCAAAGGCTCAGCGTGCCGTGCCGGAACCAGATTAGGGCCTGAAGCCATCCTGCGGTGTTGCGGCCAGCTCAAAAGAAAGCGAGTTGAAGAAAGGAGCTCAGGGGCACTGTAATTCACAAACCTGGAGAGTTATAAATGACAGTTATCGTCCAAAAATAGACTGAAGTAAGGCTGCCAAGAGGACTTGAAAGCGGGGCAGAATTGCAGGAAACCGATTTCAGGAGGTAGACTGGAATTGCATTGAAAGCATAGGAAAAGAGGCAGAACGTCCACAATGATGCACTTGGCCAAAAAGGGCGTATGCGTTTTTTCCTGAATATATTCAGGAAAAAACGCATACGCCCTTTTTGGCCAACCAAGCAAGCTTGCAAAGGAAATCTGCACTACAATGAAGTCTCACTTCCCCCCGGTCAAAAGGGCCATCTGAAAAAAGTGTAAAATCCAGAAAGGCAGGACAGGCCATGGAGAACTGGGAGCCTTGTTATGCTGATGGGCGGGATGTAAATTGCCAACAGACACTCGGGAGAAGTGTATGGTGTTTCCTGAAACATCTAAAAAACAAAGCAACAGAGCCTAGGGCACTGCCACTTATGGTCCTATAGCTTAGGGAAATTAAAATCAAAAAGACACAGCCACCCCAAAGTTTGGATCGGCTCTGTTTATAAGAACCTCGTTTACAGTACAAGTTCAACATCGCAGAAAGTGAAAAATGGATAAAGAAGTTGTGGTATTTACTTACAAAGCAATATCACTCAGCAATGAAATCTGTGTCATCAGGCCCGTAGCAGCACAATGAGTGGATTCAGGTATGATGATTCTAACTGAAATAAGTCACACAGAAAAGAAACATCATAAGATATCAGTAATACGCGGAATGGAAACTTGGCTACACAGGAACTGAATTACAGAACAGAACAGGGTCTCAAATTTAGAAAACCAACTTATGCTTGCTTAAGGGTAAAGGTGAGTTGGGGTGCTGCATAAAACCAGAGATTGAAATGAGCACAGATAAAGTTCCTTAAGTCAAATATGGAATAGACAAGAGCTACTCCTTGCTCAACGAAATGGACTCAACACCGCATATTAAACGCCTAAGTATGTACCTGACTAGTAAGTATCTTAAAACCTATGGATTGCTATGTCTCCGAAAGAGAATCAAGCATGTGTACAGGGGCATAAACGCAGCAGTGATAGGATTGGAGAGGTTCGGTGAGCAAATGAAGACCCTTTGAAGTCATATTGCATGGTACCCATTACACGGGTCTCAACTCTCCAGGTTTAAGGTATTCTTCCTTCAGCTAAAACATGCATGTGGAACCCAAGTATGATCAACCATGTAAACGGGAGACGTGTTCAAATGTGTCTCAGTTTTCCCCCCCTGGTACTCGGGTGCAACATTCCAGACGCTTTACTAACACTCTCCCCACTTGGAGAGTCAGCGCCTTTAACCTCCTGTTTGGCCCAGTTTGCAATTTCTGCGGAAGATGAACAGGAATAGCGAGAACCAATGAGAGACTAGCTGGAGGTGTCTGGACGGGCAAATTTAACTCTCATTTCCCACCAGGAAGAGGAAATAATCAAAGGCTCAGCATGCCGTGCCGGAACCAGATTAGGGCCTGAAGCCATCCTGCGGTGTTGCGGCCAGGTCACAAGAAAGCAAGTTGAAGAAAGGAGCTCAGGGGCACTGTAATTCACAAACCTGCAGAGTTATAAATGACAGCTATCGTCCAAAAATAGACTGAAGTAAGGCTGCCAAGAGGACTTGAAAGCGGGGCAGAATTGCAGGAAACCGATTTCAGGAGGTAGACTGGAATTGCATTGAAAGCATAGGAAAAGAGGCAGAACGTCCACAATGATGCACTTGGCCAAAAAGGGCGTATGCCTTTTTTCCTGAATATATTCAGGAAAAAACGCATACGCCCTTTTTGGCCAACCAAGCAAGCTTGCAAAGGAAATCTGCACGACAATGAAGTCTCACTTCCCCCCGGTCAAAAGGGCCATCTGAAAAAAGTGTAAAATCCAGAAAGGCAGGACAGGCCATGGAGAACTGGGAGCCTTGTTATGCTGATGGGCGGGATGTAAATTGCCAACAACCACTCGGGAGAAGTGTATGGTGTTTCCTGAAACATCTAAAAAACAAAGCAACAGAACCTAGGGCACTTCCACTTATGGTCCTATAGCTTAGGGAAATTAAAATCAAAAAGACACAGCCACCCCAAAGTTTGGAACGGCTCTGTTTACAAGAACCTCGTTTACAGTACAAGTTCAACATCGCAGAAAGTGAAAAATGGATAAAGAAGTTGTGGTATTTACTTACAAAGCAATATCACTCAGCAATGAAATCTGTGTCATCAGGCCCTTAGCAGCACAATGAGTGGATTCAGGTATGATGATTCTAACTGAAATAAGTCACACAGAAAAAGAAACATCATAAGATATCAGTAATACACGGAATGGAAACTTGGCTACACAGGAACTGAATTACAGAGCAGAACAGGGTCTCAAACTTAGAAAAACAACTTATGCTTGCTTAAGGGGAAAGGTGAGTTGGGGTGCTGCATAAAACCAGAGATTGAAATGAGCACAGATAAAGTTCCTTAAGCCAAATATGGAATAGACAAGAGCTACTCCTTGCTCAACGATATGGACTCAACACCCCATATTAAACGCCTAAGAATGTACCTGACTAGTAAGTATTTTAAACCTATGGATTGCTATGTCTCCGAAAGAGAATCAAGCATGTGTACAGGGGCATAAACGCAGCAGTGATAGGATTGGAGAGGTTCGGTGAGCAAATGAAGACCCTTTGAAGTCATATTGCATGGTACCCATTCCACGGGTTTCAACTACCCAGGTTTAAGGTATTCTTCCTTCAGCTAAAACATGCATGTGGAACCTAGAGTATGATCAACCATGTGATCGGGAGACGTGTTCAACTATGTCTCAGTTTTCCTCCCCTGGTACTCGGGTGCAACATTCCAGACGCTTTACTAACACTCTCCCCACTTGGAGAGTCAGTGCCTTTAACCTCCTGTTTGGCCCAGTTTGCAATTTCTGCGGAAGATGAACAGGAATAGCGAGAACCAATGAGAGGCTAGCTGGAGGTGTCTGGACGGGCAAATTTAACTCTCATTTCCCACCAGGAAGAGGAATTAACCAAAGGCTCAGCGTGCCGGGCCGGAACCAGATTAGGGCCTGAAGCCATCCTGCGGTGTTGCGGCCAGGTCACAAGAAATCGAGTTGAAGAAAGGAGCTCAGGGGCACTGTAATTCACAAACCTGCAGAGTTATAAATGACAGCTATCATCCAAAAATAGACTGAAGTAAGGCTGCCAAGAGGACTTGAAAGCGGGGCAGAATTGCAGGAAACCGATTTCAGGAGGTAGACTGGAATTGCATTGAAAGCATAGGAAAAGAGGCAGAACGTCCACAATGATGCACTTGGCCAAAAAGGGCGTATGCGTTTTTTCCTGAATATATTCAGGAAAAAACGCATACGCCCTTTTTGGCCAACCAAGCAAGCTTGCAAAGGAAATCTGCACTACAATGAAGTCTCACTTCCCCCCGGTCAAAAGGGCCATCTGAAAAAAGTGTAAAATCCAGAAAGGCAACAGGCCTTTGAGAACTGGGAGCCTTGTTATGCTGATGGGCGGGATGTAAATTGCCAACAGACACTTGGGAGAAGTGTATGGTGTTTCCTGAAACATCTAAAAAACAAAGCAACAGAGCCTAGGGCACTTCCACTTATGGTCCTATAGCTTAGGGAAATTAAAATCAAAAAGACACAGCCACCCCAAAGTTTGGAACGGCTCTGTTTACAAGAACCTCGTTTACAGTACAAGTTCAACATCGCAGAAAGTGAAAAATGGATAAAGAAGTTGTGGTATTCACTTACAAAGCAATATCACTCAGCAATGAAATCTATGTCATCAGGCCCTTAGCAGCACAATGAGTGGATTCAGGTATGATGATTCTAACTGAAATAAGTCA
This sequence comes from Delphinus delphis, assembly GCF_949987515.2. Lineage (NCBI taxonomy): Eukaryota > Metazoa > Chordata > Mammalia > Artiodactyla > Delphinidae > Delphinus > Delphinus delphis. The sequence goes on along the minus strand of NW_027192737.1, from coordinate 99,460 downwards.
CACAGAAAAAGAAACATCATAAGATATCAGTAATACACGGAATGGAAACTTGGCTACACAGGAACTGAATTACAGAACAGAACAGTGTCTCAAATTTAGAAAACCAACTTATGCTTGCTTAAGGGTAAAGGTGAGTTGGGGTGCTGCATAAAACCAGAGATTGAAATGAGCACAGATAAAGTTCCTTAAGTCAAATATGGAATAGACAAGAGCTACTCCTTGCTCAACGAAATGGACTCAACACCGCATATTAAACGCCTAAGAATGTACCTGACTAGTAAGTATCGTAAAACCTATGGATTGCTATGTCTCCGAAAGAGAATCAAGCATGTGTACAGGGGCATAAACGCAGCAGTGATAGGATTGGAGAGGTTCGGTGAGCAAATGAAGACCCTTTGAAGTCATATTGCATGGTACCCATTACACGGGTCTCAACTCTCCAGGTTTAAGGTATTCTTCCTTCAGCTAAAACATGCATGTGGAACCCAAGTATGATCAACCATGTGAACGGGAGACGTGTTCAAATATGTCTCAGTTTTCCTCCCCTGGTACTCGGGTGCAACATTCCAGACGCTTTACTAACACTCTCCCCACTTGGAGAGTCAGCGCCTTTAACCTCCTGTTTGGCCCAGTTTGCAATTTCTGCGGAAGATGAACAGGAATAGCGAGAACCAATGAGAGGCTAGCTGGAGGTGTCTGGACGGGCAAATTTAACTCTCATTTCCCACCAGGAAGAGGAAATAACCAAAGGCTCAGCGTGCCGTGCCGGAACCAGATTAGGGCCTGAAGCCATCCTGCGGTGTTGCGGCCAGGTCACAAGAAAGCGAGTTGAAGAAAGGAGCTCAGGGGCACTGTAATTCACAAACCTGCAGAGTTATAAATGACAGCTATCGTCCAAAAATAGACTGAAGTAAGGCTGCCAAGAGGACTTGAAAGCGGGGCAGAATTGCAGGAAACCGATTTCAGGAGGTAGACTGGAATTGCATTGAAAGCATAGGAAAAGAGGCAGAACGTCCACAATGATGCACTTGGCCAAAAAGGGCGTATGCCTTTTTTCCTGAATATATTCAGGAAAAAACGCATACGCCCTTTTTGGCCAACCAAGCAAGCTTGCAAAGGAAATCTGCACGACAATGAAGTCTCACTTCCCCCCGGTCAAAAGGGCCATCTGAAAAAAGTGTAAAATCCAGAAAGGCAGGACAGGCCATGGAGAACTGGGAGCCTTGTTATGCTGATGGGCGGGATGTAAATTGCCAACAACCACTCGGGAGAAGTGTATGGTGTTTCCTGAAACATCTAAAAAACAAAGCAACAGAACCTAGGGCACTTCCACTTATGGTCCTATAGCTTAGGGAAATTAAAATCAAAAAGACACAGCCACCCCAAAGTTTGGAACGGCTCTGTTTACAAGAACCTCGTTTACAGTACAAGTTCAACATCGCAGAAAGTGAAAAATGGATAAAGAAGTTGTGGTATTTACTTACAAAGCAATATCACTCAGCAATGAAATCTGTGTCATCAGGCCCTTAGCAGCACAATGAGTGGATTCAGGTATGATGATTCTAACTGAAATAAGTCACACAGAAAAAGAAACATCATAAGATATCAGTAATACACGGAATGGAAACTTGGCTACACAGGAACTGAATTACAGAGCAGAACAGGGTCTCAAACTTAGAAAAACAACTTATGCTTGCTTAAGGGGAAAGGTGAGTTGGGGTGCTGCATAAAACCAGAGATTGAAATGAGCACAGATAAAGTTCCTTAAGCCAAATATGGAATAGACAAGAGCTACTCCTTGCTCAACGATATGGACTCAACACCCCATATTAAACGCCTAAGAATGTACCTGACTAGTAAGTATTTTAAACCTATGGATTGCTATGTCTCCGAAAGAGAATCAAGCATGTGTACAGGGGCATAAACGCAGCAGTGATAGGATTGGAGAGGTTCGGTGAGCAAATGAAGACCCTTTGAAGTCATATTGCATGGTACCCATTCCACGGGTTTCAACTACCCAGGTTTAAGGTATTCTTCCTTCAGCTAAAACATGCATGTGGAACCTAGAGTATGATCAACCATGTGATCGGGAGACGTGTTCAACTATGTCTCAGTTTTCCTCCCCTGGTACTCGGGTGCAACATTCCAGACGCTTTACTAACACTCTCCCCACTTGGAGAGTCAGTGCCTTTAACCTCCTGTTTGGCCCAGTTTGCAATTTCTGCGGAAGATGAACAGGAATAGCGAGAACCAATGAGAGGCTAGCTGGAGGTGTCTGGACGGGCAAATTTAACTCTCATTTCCCACCAGGAAGAGGAATTAACCAAAGGCTCAGCGTGCCGGGCCGGAACCAGATTAGGGCCTGAAGCCATCCTGCGGTGTTGCGGCCAGGTCACAAGAAATCGAGTTGAAGAAAGGAGCTCAGGGGCACTGTAATTCACAAACCTGCAGAGTTATAAATGACAGCTATCATCCAAAAATAGACTGAAGTAAGGCTGCCAAGAGGACTTGAAAGCGGGGCAGAATTGCAGGAAACCGATTTCAGGAGGTAGACTGGAATTGCATTGAAAGCATAGGAAAAGAGGCAGAACGTCCACAATGATGCACTTGGCCAAAAAGGGCGTATGCGTTTTTTCCTGAATATATTCAGGAAAAAACGCATACGCCCTTTTTGGCCAACCAAGCAAGCTTGCAAAGGAAATCTGCACTACAATGAAGTCTCACTTCCCCCCGGTCAAAAGGGCCATCTGAAAAAAGTGTAAAATCCAGAAAGGCAACAGGCCTTTGAGAACTGGGAGCCTTGTTATGCTGATGGGCGGGATGTAAATTGCCAACAGACACTTGGGAGAAGTGTATGGTGTTTCCTGAAACATCTAAAAAACAAAGCAACAGAGCCTAGGGCACTTCCACTTATGGTCCTATAGCTTAGGGAAATTAAAATCAAAAAGACACAGCCACCCCAAAGTTTGGAACGGCTCTGTTTACAAGAACCTCGTTTACAGTACAAGTTCAACATCGCAGAAAGTGAAAAATGGATAAAGAAGTTGTGGTATTCACTTACAAAGCAATATCACTCAGCAATGAAATCTATGTCATCAGGCCCTTAGCAGCACAATGAGTGGATTCAGGTATGATGATTCTAACTGAAATAAGTCACACAGAAAAAGAAACATCATAAGATATCAGTAATACACGGAATGGAAACTTGGCTACACAGGAACTGAATTACAGAACAGAACAGTGTCTCAAATTTAGAAAACCAACTTATGCTTGCTTAAGGGTAAAGGTGAGTTGGGGTGCTGCATAAAACCAGAGATTGAAATGAGCACAGATAAAGTTCCTTAAGTCAAATATGGAATAGACAAGAGCTACTCCTTGCTCAACGAAATGGACTCAACACCGCATATTAAACGCCTAAGAATGTACCTGACTAGTAAGTATCGTAAAACCTATGGATTGCTATGTCTCCGAAAGAGAATCAAGCATGTGTACAGGGGCATAAACGCAGCAGTGATAGGATTGGAGAGGTTCGGTGAGCAAATGAAGACCCTTTGAAGTCATATTGCATGGTACCCATTACACGGGTCTCAACTCTCCAGGTTTAAGGTATTCTTCCTTCAGCTAAAACATGCATGTGGAACCCAAGTATGATCAACCATGTGAACGGGAGACGTGTTCAAATATGTCTCAGTTTTCCTCCCCTGGTACTCGGGTGCAACATTCCAGACGCTTTACTAACACTCTCCCCACTTGGAGAGTCAGCGCCTTTAACCTCCTGTTTGGCCCAGTTTGCAATTTCTGCGGAAGATGAACAGGAATAGCGAGAACCAATGAGAGGCTAGCTGGAGGTGTCTGGACGGGCAAATTTAACTCTCATTTCCCACCAGGAAGAGGAAATAACCAAAGGCTCAGCGTGCCGTGCCGGAACCAGATTAGGGCCTGAAGCCATCCTGCGGTGTTGCGGCCAGGTCACAAGAAAGCGAGTTGAAGAAAGGAGCTCAGGGGCACTGTAATTCACAAACCTGCAGAGTTATAAATGACAGCTATCGTCCAAAAATAGACTGAAGTAAGGCTGCCAAGAGGACTTGAAAGCGGGGCAGAATTGCAGGAAACCGATTTCAGGAGGTAGACTGGAATTGCATTGAAAGCATAGGAAAAGAGGCAGAACGTCCACAATGATGCACTTGGCCAAAAAGGGCGTATGCCTTTTTTCCTGAATATATTCAGGAAAAAACGCATACGCCCTTTTTGGCCAACCAAGCAAGCTTGCAAAGGAAATCTGCACGACAATGAAGTCTCACTTCCCCCCGGTCAAAAGGGCCATCTGAAAAAAGTGTAAAATCCAGAAAGGCAGGACAGGCCATGGAGAACTGGGAGCCTTGTTATGCTGATGGGCGGGATGTAAATTGCCAACAACCACTCGGGAGAAGTGTATGGTGTTTCCTGAAACATCTAAAAAACAAAGCAACAGAACCTAGGGCACTTCCACTTATGGTCCTATAGCTTAGGGAAATTAAAATCAAAAAGACACAGCCACCCCAAAGTTTGGAACGGCTCTGTTTACAAGAACCTCGTTTACAGTACAAGTTCAACATCGCAGAAAGTGAAAAATGGATAAAGAAGTTGTGGTATTTACTTACAAAGCAATATCACTCAGCAATGAAATCTGTGTCATCAGGCCCTTAGCAGCACAATGAGTGGATTCAGGTATGATGATTCTAACTGAAATAAGTCACACAGAAAAAGAAACATCATAAGATATCAGTAATACACGGAATGGAAACTTGGCTACACAGGAACTGAATTACAGAGCAGAACAGGGTCTCAAACTTAGAAAAACAACTTATGCTTGCTTAAGGGGAAAGGTGAGTTGGGGTGCTGCATAAAACCAGAGATTGAAATGAGCACAGATAAAGTTCCTTAAGCCAAATATGGAATAGACAAGAGCTACTCCTTGCTCAACGATATGGACTCAACACCCCATATTAAACGCCTAAGAATGTACCTGACTAGTAAGTATTTTAAACCTATGGATTGCTATGTCTCCGAAAGAGAATCAAGCATGTGTACAGGGGCATAAACGCAGCAGTGATAGGATTGGAGAGGTTCGGTGAGCAAATGAAGACCCTTTGAAGTCATATTGCATGGTACCCATTCCACGGGTTTCAACTACCCAGGTTTAAGGTATTCTTCCTTCAGCTAAAACATGCATGTGGAACCTAGAGTATGATCAACCATGTGATCGGGAGACGTGTTCAACTATGTCTCAGTTTTCCTCCCCTGGTACTCGGGTGCAACATTCCAGACGCTTTACTAACACTCTCCCCACTTGGAGAGTCAGTGCCTTTAACCTCCTGTTTGGCCCAGTTTGCAATTTCTGCGGAAGATGAACAGGAATAGCGAGAACCAATGAGAGGCTAGCTGGAGGTGTCTGGACGGGCAAATTTAACTCTCATTTCCCACCAGGAAGAGGAATTAACCAAAGGCTCAGCGTGCCGGGCCGGAACCAGATTAGGGCCTGAAGCCATCCTGCGGTGTTGCGGCCAGGTCACAAGAAATCGAGTTGAAGAAAGGAGCTCAGGGGCACTGTAATTCACAAACCTGCAGAGTTATAAATGACAGCTATCATCCAAAAATAGACTGAAGTAAGGCTGCCAAGAGGACTTGAAAGCGGGGCAGAATTGCAGGAAACCGATTTCAGGAGGTAGACTGGAATTGCATTGAAAGCATAGGAAAAGAGGCAGAACGTCCACAATGATGCACTTGGCCAAAAAGGGCGTATGCGTTTTTTCCTGAATATATTCAGGAAAAAACGCATACGCCCTTTTTGGCCAACCAAGCAAGCTTGCAAAGGAAATCTGCACTACAATGAAGTCTCACTTCCCCCCGGTCAAAAGGGCCATCTGAAAAAAGTGTAAAATCCAGAAAGGCAACAGGCCTTTGAGAACTGGGAGCCTTGTTATGCTGATGGGCGGGATGTAAATTGCCAAAAGACACTTGGGAGAAGTGTATGGTGTTTCCTGAAACATCTAAAAAACAAAGCAACAGAGCCTAGGGCACTTCCACTTATGGTCCTATAGCTTAGGGAAATTACAATCAAAAAGACACAGCCACCCCAAAGTTTGGAACGGCTCTGTTTACAAGAACCTCGTTTACAGTACAAGTTCAACATCGCAGAAAGTGAAAAATGGATAAAGAAGTTGTGGTATTCACTTACAAAGCAATATCACTCAGCAATGAAATCTATGTCATCAGGCCCTTAGCAGCACAATGAGTGGATTCAGGTATGATGATTCTAACTGAAATAAGTCACACAGAAAAAGAAACATCATAAGATATCAGTAATACACGGAATGGAAACTTGGCTACACAGGAACTGAATTACAGAACAGAACAGTGTCTCAAATTTAGAAAACCAACTTATGCTTGCTTAAGGGTAAAGGTGAGTTGGGGTGCTGCATAAAACCAGAGATTGAAATGAGCACAGATAAAGTTCCTTAAGTCAAATATGGAATAGACAAGAGCTACTCCTTGCTCAACGAAATGGACTCAACACCGCATATTAAACGCCTAAGAATGTACCTGACTAGTAAGTATCGTAAAACCTATGGATTGCTATGTCTCCGAAAGAGAATCAAGCATGTGTACAGGGGCATAAACGCAGCAGTGATAGGATTGGAGAGGTTCGGTGAGCAAATGAAGACCCTTTGAAGTCATATTGCATGGTACCCATTACACGGGTCTCAACTCTCCAGGTTTAAGGTATTCTTCCTTCAGCTAAAACATGCATGTGGAACCCAAGTATGATCAACCATGTGAACGGGAGATGTGTTCAAATATGTCTCAGTTTTCCTCCCCTGGTACTCGGGTGCAACATTCCAGACGCTTTACTAACACTCTCCCCACTTGGAGAGTCAGCGCCTTTAACCTCCTGTTTGGCCCAGTTTGCAATTTCTGCGGAAGATGAACAGGAATAGCGAGAACCAATGAGAGGCTAGCTGGAGGTGTCTGGACGGGCAAATTTAACTCTCATTTCCCACCAGGAAGAGGAAATAACCAAAGGCTCAGCGTGCCGTGCCGGAACCAGATTAGGGCCTGAAGCCATCCTGCGGTGTTGCGGCCAGGTCACAAGAAAGCGAGTTGAAGAAAGGAGCTCAGGGGCACTGTAATTCACAAACCTGCAGAGTTATAAATGACAGCTATCGTCCAAAAATAGACTGAAGTAAGGCTGCCAAGAGGACTTGAAAGCGGGGCAGAATTGCAGGAAACCGATTTCAGGAGGTAGACTGGAATTGCATTGAAAGCATAGGAAAAGAGGCAGAACGTCCACAATGATGCACTTGGCCAAAAAGGGCGTATGCCTTTTTTCCTGAATATATTCAGGAAAAAACGCATACGCCCTTTTTGGCCAACCAAGCAAGCTTGCAAAGGAAATCTGCACGACAATGAAGTCTCACTTCCCCCCGGTCAAAAGGGCCATCTGAAAAAAGTGTAAAATCCAGAAAGGCAGGACAGGCCATGGAGAACTGGGAGCCTTGTTATGCTGATGGGCGGGATGTAAATTGCCAACAACCACTCGGGAGAAGTGTATGGTGTTTCCTGAAACATCTAAAAAACAAAGCAACAGAACCTAGGGCACTTCCACTTATGGTCCTATAGCTTAGGGAAATTAAAATCAAAAAGACACAGCCACCCCAAAGTTTGGAACGGCTCTGTTTACAAGAACCTCGTTTACAGTACAAGTTCAACATCGCAGAAAGTGAAAAATGGATAAAGAAGTTGTGGTATTTACTTACAAAGCAATATCACTCAGCAATGAAATCTGTGTCATCAGGCCCTTAGCAGCACAATGAGTGGATTCAGGTATGATGATTCTAACTGAAATAAGTCACACAGAAAAAGAAACATCATAAGATATCAGTAATACACGGAATGGAAACTTGGCTACACAGGAACTGAATTACAGAGCAGAACAGGGTCTCAAACTTAGAAAAACAACTTATGCTTGCTTAAGGGGAAAGGTGAGTTGGGGTGCTGCATAAAACCAGAGATTGAAATGAGCACAGATAAAGTTCCTTAAGCCAAATATGGAATAGACAAGAGCTACTCCTTGCTCAACGATATGGACTCAACACCCCATATTAAACGCCTAAGAATGTACCTGACTAGTAAGTATTTTAAACCTATGGATTGCTATGTCTCCGAAAGAGAATCAAGCATGTGTACAGGGGCATAAACGCAGCAGTGATAGGATTGGAGAGGTTCGGTGAGCAAATGAAGACCCTTTGAAGTCATATTGCATGGTACCCATTCCACGGGTTTCAACTACCCAGGTTTAAGGTATTCTTCCTTCAGCTAAAACATGCATGTGGAACCTAGAGTATGATCAACCATGTGATCGGGAGACGTGTTCAACTATGTCTCAGTTTTCCTCCCCTGGTACTCGGGTGCAACATTCCAGACGCTTTACTAACACTCTCCCCACTTGGAGAGTCAGTGCCTTTAACCTCCTGTTTGGCCCAGTTTGCAATTTCTGCGGAAGATGAACAGGAATAGCGAGAACCAATGAGAGGCTAGCTGGAGGTGTCTGGACGGGCAAATTTAACTCTCATTTCCCACCAGGAAGAGGAATTAACCAAAGGCTCAGCGTGCCGGGCCGGAACCAGATTAGGGCCTGAAGCCATCCTGCGGTGTTGCGGCCAGGTCACAAGAAATCGAGTTGAAGAAAGGAGCTCAGGGGCACTGTAATTCACAAACCTGCAGAGTTATAAATGACAGCTATCATCCAAAAATAGACTGAAGTAAGGCTGCCAAGAGGACTTGAAAGCGGGGCAGAATTGCAGGAAACCGATTTCAGGAGGTAGACTGGAATTGCATTGAAAGCATAGGAAAAGAGGCAGAACGTCCACAATGATGCACTTGGCCAAAAAGGGCGTATGCGTTTTTTCCTGAATATATTCAGGAAAAAACGCATACGCCCTTTTTGGCCAACCAAGCAAGCTTGCAAAGGAAATCTGCACTACAATGAAGTCTCACTTCCCCCCGGTCAAAAGGGCCATCTGAAAAAAGTGTAAAATCCAGAAAGGCAACAGGCCTTTGAGAACTGGGAGCCTTGTTATGCTGATGGGCGGGATGTAAATTGCCAACAGACACTTGGGAGAAGTGTATGGTGTTTCCTGAAACATCTAAAAAACAAAGCAACAGAGCCTAGGGCACTTCCACTTATGGTCCTATAGCTTAGGGAAATTAAAATCAAAAAGACACAGCCACCCCAAAGTTTGGAACGGCTCTGTTTACAAGAACCTCGTTTACAGTACAAGTTCAACATCGCAGAAAGTGAAAAATGGATAAAGAAGTTGTGGTATTCACTTACAAAGCAATATCACTCAGCAATGAAATCTATGTCATCAGGCCCTTAGCAGCACAATGAGTGGATTCAGGTATGATGATTCTAACTGAAATAAGTCACACAGAAAAAGAAACATCATAAGATATCAGTAATACACGGAATGGAAACTTGGCTACACAGGAACTGAATTACAGAACAGAACAGTGTCTCAAATTTAGAAAACCAACTTATGCTTGCTTAAGGGTAAAGGTGAGTTGGGGTGCTGCATAAAACCAGAGATTGAAATGAGCACAGATAAAGTTCCTTAAGTCAAATATGGAATAGACAAGAGCTACTCCTTGCTCAACGAAATGGACTCAACACCGCATATTAAACGCCTAAGAATGTACCTGACTAGTAAGTATCGTAAAACCTATGGATTGCTATGTCTCCGAAAGAGAATCAAGCATGTGTACAGGGGCATAAACGCAGCAGTGATAGGATTGGAGAGGTTCGGTGAGCAAATGAAGACCCTTTGAAGTCATATTGCATGGTACCCATTACACGGGTCTCAACTCTCCAGGTTTAAGGTATTCTTCCTTCAGCTAAAACATGCATGTGGAACCCAAGTATGATCAACCATGTGAACGGGAGACGTGTTCAAATATGTCTCAGTTTTCCTCCCCTGGTACTCGGGTGCAACATTCCAGACGCTTTACTAACACTCTCCCCACTTGGAGAGTCAGCGCCTTTAACCTCCTGTTTGGCCCAGTTTGCAATTTCTGCGGAAGATGAACAGGAATAGCGAGAACCAATGAGAGGCTAGCTGGAGGTGTCTGGACGGGCAAATTTAACTCTCATTTCCCACCAGGAAGAGGAAATAACCAAAGGCTCAGCGTGCCGTGCCGGAACCAGATTAGGGCCTGAAGCCATCCTGCGGTGTTGCGGCCAGGTCACAAGAAAGCGAGTTGAAGAAAGGAGCTCAGGGGCACTGTAATTCACAAACCTGCAGAGTTATAAATGACAGCTATCGTCCAAAAATAGACTGAAGTAAGGCTGCCAAGAGGACTTGAAAGCGGGGCAGAATTGCAGGAAACCGATTTCAGGAGGTAGACTGGAATTGCATTGAAAGCATAGGAAAAGAGGCAGAACGTCCACAATGATGCACTTGGCCAAAAAGGGCGTATGCCTTTTTTCCTGAATATATTCAGGAAAAAACGCATACGCCCTTTTTGGCCAACCAAGCAAGCTTGCAAAGGAAATCTGCACGACAATGAAGTCTCACTTCCCCCCGGTCAAAAGGGCCATCTGAAAAAAGTGTAAAATCCAGAAAGGCAGGACAGGCCATGGAGAACTGGGAGCCTTGTTATGCTGATGGGCGGGATGTAAATTGCCAACAACCACTCGGGAGAAGTGTATGGTGTTTCCTGAAACATCTAAAAAACAAAGCAACAGAACCTAGGGCACTTCCACTTATGGTCCTATAGCTTAGGGAAATTAAAATCAAAAAGACACAGCCACCCCAAAGTTTGGAACGGCTCTGTTTACAAGAACCTCGTTTACAGTACAAGTTCAACATCGCAGAAAGTGAAAAATGGATAAAGAAGTTGTGGTATTTACTTACAAAGCAATATCACTCAGCAATGAAATCTGTGTCATCAGGCCCTTAGCAGCACAATGAGTGGATTCAGGTATGATGATTCTAACTGAAATAAGTCACACAGAAAAAGAAACATCATAAGATATCAGTAATACACGGAATGGAAACTTGGCTACACAGGAACTGAATTACAGAGCAGAACAGGGTCTCAAACTTAGAAAAACAACTTATGCTTGCTTAAGGGGAAAGGTGAGTTGGGGTGCTGCATAAAACCAGAGATTGAAATGAGCACAGATAAAGTTCCTTAAGCCAAATATGGAATAGACAAGAGCTACTCCTTGCTCAACGATATGGACTCAACACCCCATATTAAACGCCTAAGAATGTACCTGACTAGTAAGTATTTTAAACCTATGGATTGCTATGTCTCCGAAAGAGAATCAAGCATGTGTACAGGGGCATAAACGCAGCAGTGATAGGATTGGAGAGGTTCGGTGAGCAAATGAAGACCCTTTGAAGTCATATTGCATGGTACCCATTCCACGGGTTTCAACTACCCAGGTTTAAGGTATTCTTCCTTCAGCTAAAACATGCATGTGGAACCTAGAGTATGATCAACCATGTGATCGGGAGACGTGTTCAACTATGTCTCAGTTTTCCTCCCCTGGTACTCGGGTGCAACATTCCAGACGCTTTACTAACACTCTCCCCACTTGGAGAGTCAGTGCCTTTAACCTCCTGTTTGGCCCAGTTTGCAATTTCTGCGGAAGATGAACAGGAATAGCGAGAACCAATGAGAGGCTAGCTGGAGGTGTCTGGACGGGCAAATTTAACTCTCATTTCCCACCAGGAAGAGGAATTAACCAAAGGCTCAGCGTGCCGGGCCGGAACCAGATTAGGGCCTGAAGCCATCCTGCGGTGTTGCGGCCAGGTCACAAGAAATCGAGTTGAAGAAAGGAGCTCAGGGGCACTGTAATTCACAAACCTGCAGAGTTATAAATGACAGCTATCATCCAAAAATAGACTGAAGTAAGGCTGCCAAGAGGACTTGAAAGCGGGGCAGAATTGCAGGAAACCGATTTCAGGAGGTAGACTGGAATTGCATTGAAAGCATAGGAAAAGAGGCAGAACGTCCACAATGATGCACTTGGCCAAAAAGGGCGTATGCGTTTTTTCCTGAATATATTCAGGAAAAAACGCATACGCCCTTTTTGGCCAACCAAGCAAGCTTGCAAAGGAAATCTGCACTACAATGAAGTCTCACTTCCCCCCGGTCAAAAGGGCCATCTGAAAAAAGTGTAAAATCCAGAAAGGCAACAGGCCTTTGAGAACTGGGAGCCTTGTTATGCTGATGGGCGGGATGTAAATTGCCAACAGACACTTGGGAGAAGTGTATGGTGTTTCCTGAAACATCTAAAAAACAAAGCAACAGAGCCTAGGGCACTTCCACTTATGGTCCTATAGCTTAGGGAAATTAAAATCAAAAAGACACAGCCACCCCAAAGTTTGGAACGGCTCTGTTTACAAGAACCTCGTTTACAGTACAAGTTCAACATCGCAGAAAGTGAAAAATGGATAAAGAAGTTGTGGTATTCACTTACAAAGCAATATCACTCAGCAATGAAATCTATGTCATCAGGCCCTTAGCAGCACAATGAGTGGATTCAGGTATGATGATTCTAACTGAAATAAGTCACACAGAAAAAGAAACATCATAAGATATCAGTAATACACGGAATGGAAACTTGGCTACACAGGAACTGAATTACAGAACAGAACAGTGTCTCAAATTTAGAAAACCAACTTATGCTTGCTTAAGGGTAAAGGTGAGTTGGGGTGCTGCATAAAACCAGAGATTGAAATGAGCACAGATAAAGTTCCTTAAGTCAAATATGGAATAGACAAGAGCTACTCCTTGCTCAACGAAATGGACTCAACACCGCATATTAAACGCCTAAGAATGTACCTGACTAGTAAGTATCGTAAAACCTATGGATTGCTATGTCTCCGAAAGAGAATCAAGCATGTGTACAGGGGCATAAACGCAGCAGTGATAGGATTGGAGAGGTTCGGTGAGCAAATGAAGACCCTTTGAAGTCATATTGCATGGTACCCATTACACGGGTCTCAACTCTCCAGGTTTAAGGTATTCTTCCTTCAGCTAAAACATGCATGTGGAACCCAAGTATGATCAACCATGTGAACGGGAGACGTGTTCAAATATGTCTCAGTTTTCCTCCCCTGGTACTCGGGTGCAACATTCCAGACGCTTTACTAACACTCTCCCCACTTGGAGAGTCAGCGCCTTTAACCTCCTGTTTGGCCCAGTTTGCAATTTCTGCGGAAGATGAACAGGAATAGCGAGAACCAATGAGAGGCTAGCTGGAGGTGTCTGGACGGGCAAATTTAACTCTCATTTCCCACCAGGAAGAGGAAATAACCAAAGGCTCAGCGTGCCGTGCCGGAACCAGATTAGGGCCTGAAGCCATCCTGCGGTGTTGCGGCCAGGTCACAAGAAAGCGAGTTGAAGAAAGGAGCTCAGGGGCACTGTAATTCACAAACCTGCAGAGTTATAAATGACAGCTATCGTCCAAAAATAGACTGAAGTAAGGCTGCCAAGAGGACTTGAAAGCGGGGCAGAATTGCAGGAAACCGATTTCAGGAGGTAGACTGGAATTGCATTGAAAGCATAGGAAAAGAGGCAGAACGTCCACAATGATGCACTTGGCCAAAAAGGGCGTATGCGTTTTTTCCTGAATATATTCAGGAAAAAACGCATACGCCCTTTTTGGCCAACCAAGCAAGCTTGCAAAGGAAATCTGCACTACAATGAAGTCTCACTTGCCCCCGGTCAAAAGGGCCATCTGAAAAAAGTGTAAAATCCAGAAAGGCAGGACAGGCCATGGAGAACTGGGAGCCTTGTTATGCTGATGGGCGGGATGTAAATTGCCAACAACCACTCGGGAGAAGTGTATGGTGTTTCCTGAAACATCTAAAAAACAAAGCAACAGAACCTAGGGCACTTCCACTTATGGTCCTATAGCTTAGGGAAATTAAAATCAAAAAGACACAGCCACCCCAAAGTTTGGAACGGCTCTGTTTACAAGAACCTCGTTTACAGTACAAGTTCAACATCGCAGAAAGTGAAAAATGGATAAAGAAGTTGTGGTATTTACTTACAAAGCAATATCACTCAGCAATGAAATCTGTGTCATCAGGCCCTTAGCAGCACAATGAGTGGATTCAGGTATGATGATTCTAACTGAAATAAGTCACACAGAAAAAGAAACATCATAAGATATCAGTAATACATGGAATATAAACTTGGCTACACAGGAACTGAATTACAGAACAGAACAGGGTCTCAAATTTAGAAAACCAACTTATTCTTGCTTAAGGGTAAAGGTGAGTTGGGGTGCTGCATAAAACCAGAGATTGAAATGAGCACAGATAAAGTTCCTTAAGCCAAATATGGAATAGACAAGAGCTACTCCTTGCTCAACGAAATGGACTCAACACCCCATATTAAACGCCTAAGAATGTACCTGACTAGTAAGTATCTTAAAACCTATGGATTGCTATGTCTCCGAAAGAGAATCAAGCATGTGTACAGGGGCATAAACGCAGCAGTGATAGGATTGGAGAGGTTCGGTGAGCAAATGAAGACCCTTTGAAGTCATATTGCATGGTACCCATTCCACGGGTTTCAACTACCCAGGTTTAAGGTATTCTTCCTTCAGCTAAAACATGCATGTGGAACCTAGAGTATGATCAACCATGTGATCTGGAGATGTGTTCAAATATGTCTCAGTTTTCCTCCCCTGGTACTCGGGTGCAACATTCCAGACGCTTTACTAACACTCTCCCCACTTGGAGAGTCAGTCCCTTTAACCTCCTGTTTGGCCCAGTTTGCAATTTCTGCGGAAGATGAACAGGAATAGCGAGAACCAATGAGAGGCTAGCTGGAGGTGTCTGGACGGGCAAATTTAACTCTCATTTCCCACCAGGAAGAGGAATTAACCAAAGGCTCAGCGTGCCGGGCCGGAACCAGATTAGGGCCTGAAGCCATCCTGCGGTGTTGCGGCCAGGTCACAAGAAAGCGAGTTGAAGAAAGGAGCTCAGGGACACTGTAATTCACAAACCTGCAGAGTTATAAATGACAGCTATCGTCCAAAAATAGACTGAAGTAAGGCTGCCAAGAGGACTTGAAAGCGGGGCAGAATTGCAGGAAACCGATTTCAGGAGGTAGACTGGAATTGCATTGAAAGCATAGGAAAAGAGGCAGAACGTCCACAATGATGCACTTGGCCAAAAAGGGCGTATGCGTTTTTTCCTGAATATATTCAGGAAAAAACGCATACGCCCTTTTTGGCCAACCAAGCAAGTTTGCAAAGGAAATCTGCACTACAATGAAGTCTCACTTCCCCCCGGTCAAAAGGGCCATCTGAAAAAAGTGTAAAATCCAGAAAGGCAACAGGCCATTGAGAACTGGGAGCCTTGTTATGCTGATGGGCGGGATGTAAATTGGCAACAGACACTTGGGAGAAGTGTATGGTGTTTCCTGAAACATCTAAAGAACAAAGCAACAGAGCCTAGGGCACTTCCACTTATGGTCCTATAGCTTAGGGAAATTAAAATCAAAAAGACACAGCCACCCCAAAGTTTGGAACGGCTCTGTTTACAAGAACCTCGTTTACAGTACAAGTTCAACATCGCAGAAAGTGAAAAATGGATAAAGAAGTTGTGGTATTCACTAACAAAGCAATATCACTCAGCAATGAAATCTATGTCATCAGGCCCTTAGCAGCACTATGAGTGGATTCAGGTATGATGATTCTAACTGAAATAAGTCACACAGAAAAAGAAACATCATAAGATATCAGTAATACATGGAATGGAAACTTGGCTACACAGGAACTGAATTACAGAACAGAACAGGGTCTCAAATTTAGAAAAACAACTTATTCTTGCTTAAGGGTAAAGGTGAGTTGGGGTGCTGCATAAAACCAGAGATTGAAATGAGCACAGATAAAGTTCCTTAAGCCAAATATGGAATAGACAAGAGCTACTCCTTGCTCAACGAAATGGACTCAACACCGCATATTAAACGCCTAAGAATGTACCTGACTTGTAAGTATCTTAAAACCTATGGATTGCTATGTCTCCGAAAGAGAATCAAGCATGTGTACAGGGGCATAAACGCAGCAGTGATAGGATTGGAGAGGTTTGGTGAGCAAATGAAGACCCTTTGAAGTCATATTGCATGGTACCCATTACACGGGTCTCAACTCTCCAGGTTTAAGGTATTCTTCCTTCAGCTAAAACATGCATGTGGAACCCAAGTATGATCAACCATGTGAACGGGAGACGTGTTCAAATATGTCTCAGTTTTCCTCCCCTGGTACTCGGGTGCAACATTCCAGACGCTTTACTAACACTCTCCCCACTTGGAGAGTCAGCGCCTTTAACCTCCTGTTTGGCCCAGTTTGCAATTTCTGCGGAAGATGAACAGGAATAGCGAGAACCAATGAGAGGCTAGCTGAAGGTGTCTGGACGGGCAAATTTAACTCTCATTTCCCACCAGGAAGAGGAAATAACCAAAGGCTCAGCGTGCCGTGCCGGAACCAGATTAGGGCCTGAAGCCATCCTGCGGTGTTGCGGCCAGGTCACAAGAAAGCGAGTTGAAGAAAGGAGCTCAGGGGCACTGTAATTCACAAACCTGCAGAGTTATAAATGACAGCTATCGTCCAAAAATAGACTGAAGTAAGGCTGCCAAGAGGACTTGAAAGCGGGGCAGAATTGCAGGAAACCGATTTCAGGAGGTAGACTGGAATTGCATTGAAAGCATAGGAAAAGAGGCAGAACGTCCACAATGATGCACTTGGCCAAAAAGGGCGTATGCGTTTTTTCCTGAATATATTCAGGAAAAAACGCATACGCCCTTTTTGGCCAACCAAGCAAGCTTGCAAAGGAAATCTGCACTACAATGAAGTCTCACTTGCCCCCGGTCAAAAGGGCCATCTGAAAAAAGTGTAAAATCCAGAAAGGCAGGACAGGCCATGGAGAACTGGGAGCCTTGTTATGCTGATGGGCGGGATGTAAATTGCCAACAACCACTCGGGAGAAGTGTATGGTGTTTCCTGAAACATCTAAAAAACAAAGCAACAGAACCTAGGGCACTTCCACTTATGGTCCTATAGCTTAGGGAAATTAAAATCAAAAAGACACAGCCACCCCAAAGTTTGGAACGGCTCTGTTTACAAGAACCTCGTTTACAGTACAAGTTCAACATCGCAGAAAGTGAAAAATGGATAAAGAAGTTGTGGTATTTACTTACAAAGCAATATCACTCAGCAATGAAATCTGTGTCATCAGGCCCTTAGCAGCACAATGAGTGGATTCAGGTATGATGATTCTAACTGAAATAAGTCACACAGAAAAAGAAACATCATAAGATATCAGTAATACACGGAATGGAAACTTGGCTACACAGGAACAGAATTACAGAACAGAACAGGGTCTCAAATTTAGAAAACCAACTTATTCTTGCTTAAGGGTAAAGGTGAGTTGGGGTGCTGCATAAAACCAGAGATTGAAATGAGCACAGATAAAGTTCCTTAAGCCAAATATGGAATAGACAAGAGCTACTCCTTGCTCAACGAAATGGACTCAACACCCCATATTAAACGCCTAAGAATGTACCTGACTAGTAAGTATCTTAAAACCTATGGATTGCTATGTCTCCGAAAGAGAATCAAGCATGTGTACAGGGGCATAAACGCAGCAGTGATAGGATTGGAGAGGTTCGGTGAGCAAATGAAGACCCTTTGAAGTCATATTGCATGGTACCCATTCCACGGGTTTCAACTACCCAGGTTTAAGGTATTCTTCCTTCAGCTAAAACATGCATGTGGAACCTAGAGTATGATCAACCATGTGATCGGGAGACGTGTTCAAATATGTCTCAGTTTTCCTCCCCTGGTACTCGGGTGCAACATTCCAGACACTTTACTAACACTCTCCCCACTTGGAGAGTCAGTCTCTTTAACCTCCTGTTTGGCCCAGTTTGGAATTTCTGCGGAAGATGAACAGGAATAGCGAGAACCAATGAGAGGCTAGCTGGAGGTGTCTGGACGGGCAAATTTAACTCTCATTTCCCACCAGGAAGAGGAATTAACCAAAGGCTCAGTGTGCCGGGCCAGAACCAGATTAGGGCCTGAAGCCATCCTGCGGTGTTGCGGCCAGGTCACAAGAAAGCGAGTTGAAGAAAGGAGCTCAGGGGCACTGTAATTCACAAACCTGCAGAGTTATAAATGACAGCTATCGTCCAAAAATAGACTGAAGTAAGGCTTCCAAGAGGACTTGAAAGCGGGGCAGAATTGCAGGAAACCGATTTCAGGAGGTAGACTGGAATTGCATTGAAAGCATAGGAAAAGAGGCAGAACGTCCACAATGATGCACTTGGCCAAAAAGGGCGTATGCGTTTTTTCCTGAATATGTTCAGGAAAAAACGCATACGCCCTTTTTGGCCAACCAAGCAAGCTTGCAAAGGAAATCTGCACTACAATGAAGTCTCACTTCCCCCCGGTCAAAAGGGCCATCTGAAAAAAGTGTAAAATCCAGAAAGGCAACAGGCCATTGAGAACTGGGAGCCTTGTTATGCTGATGGGCGGGATGTAAATTGGCAACAGACACTTGGGAGAAGTGTATGGTGTTTCCGGAAACATCTAAAAAACAAAGCAACAGAGCCTAGGGCAATTCCACTTATGGTCCTATAGCTTAGGGAAATTAAAATCAAAAAGACACAGCCACCCCAAAGTTTGGAACGGCTCTGTTTACAAGAACCTCGTTTACAGTACAAGTTCAACATCGCAGAAAGTGAAAAATGGATAAAGAAGTTGTGGTATTCACTTACAAAGCAATATCACTCAGCAATGAAATCTATGTCATCAGGCCCTTAGCAGCACTATGAGTGGATTCAGGTATGATGATTCTAACTGAAATAAGTCACACAGAAAAAGGAACATCATAAGATATCAGTAATACATGGAATGGAATCTTGGCTACACAGGAACTGAATTACAGAACAGAACAGGGTCTCAAATTTAGAAAAACAACTTATGCTTGCTTAAGGGTAAAGGTGAGTTGGGGTGCTGCATAAAACCAGAGATTGAAAGGAGCACAGATAAAGTTCCTTAAGCCAAATATGGAATAGACAAGAGCTACTCCTTGCTCAACGAAATGGACTCAACACCGCATATTAAACGCCTAAGAATGTACCTGACTTGTAAGTATCTTAAAACCTATGGATTGCTATGTCTCCGAAAGAGAATCAAGCATGTGTACAGGGGCATAAACGCAGCAGTGATAGGATTGGAGAGGTTTGGTGAGCAAATGAAGACCCTTTGAAGTCATATTGCATGGTACCCATTACACGGGTCTCAACTCTCCAGGTTTAAGGTATTCTTCCTTCAGCTAAAACATGCATGTGGAACCCAAGTATGATCAACCATGTGAACGGGAGACGTGTTCAAATATGTCTCAGTTTTCCTCCCCTGGTACTCGGGTGCAACATTCCACACGCTTTACTAACACTCTCCCCACTTGGAGAGTCAGTCCCTTTAACCTCCTGTTTGGCCCAGTTTGCAATTTCTGCGGAAGATGAACAGGAATAGCGAGAACCAATGAGAGGCTAGCTGGAGGTGTCTGGACGGGCAAATTTAACTCTCATTTCCCACCAGGAAGAGGAAATAACCAAAGGCTCAGCGTGCCGTGCCGGAACCAGATTAGGGCCTGAAGCCATCCTGCGGTGTTGCGGCCAGGTCACAAGAAAACGAGTTGAAGAAAGGAGCTCAGGGGCACTGTAATTCACAAACCTGCAGAGTTATAAATGACAGCTATCGTCCAAAAATAGACTGAAGTAAGGCTGCCAAGAGGACTTGAAAGCGGGGCAGAATTGCAGGAAACCGATTTCAGGAGGTAGACTGGAATTGCATTGAAAGCATAGGAAAAGAGGCAGAACGTCCACAATGATGCACTTGGCCAAAAAGGGCGTATGCGTTTTTTCCTGAATATATTCAGGAAAAAACGCATACGCCCTTTTTGGCCAACCAAGCAAGCTTGCAAAGGAAATCTGCACTACAATGAAGTCTCACTTCCCCCCGGTCAAAAGGGCCATCTGAAAAAAGTGTAAAATCCAGAAAGGCAGGACAGGCCATGGAGAACTGGGAGCCTTGTTATGCTGATGGGCGGGATGTAAATTGCCAACAACCACTCGGGAGAAGTGTATGGTGTTTCCTGAAACATCTAAAAAACAAAGCAACAGAACCTAGGGCACTTCCACTTATGGTCCTATAGCTTAGGGAAATTAAAATCAAAAAGACACAGCCACCCCAAAGTTTGGAACGGCTCTGTTTACAAGAACCTCGTTTACAGTACAAGTTCAACATCGCAGAAAGTGAAAAATGGATAAAGAAGTTGTGGTATTTACTTACAAAGCAATATCACTCAGCAATGAAATCTGTGTTATCAGGCCCTTAGCAGCACAATGAGTGGATTCAGGTATGATGATTCTAACTGAAATAAGTCACACAGAAAAAGAAACATCATAAGATATCAGTAATACACGGAATGGAAACTTGGCTACACAGGAACTGAATTACAGAACAGAACAGGGTCTCAAATTTAGAAAACCAACTTATGCTTGCTTAAGGGTAAAGGTGAGTTGGGGTGCTGCATAAAACCAGAGATTGAAATGAGCACAGATAAAGTTCCTTAAGCCAAATATGGAATAGACAAGAGCTACTCCTTGCTCAACGAAATGGACTCAACACCCCATATTAAACGCCTAAGAATGTACCTGACTAGTAAGTATCGTAAAACCTATGGATTGCTATGTCTCCGAAAGAGAATCAAGCATGTGTACAGGGGCATAAACGCAGCAGTGATAGGATTGGAGAGGTTCGGTGAGCAAATGAAGACCCTTTGAAGTCATATTGCATGGTACCCATTCCACGGGTTTCAACTACCCAGGTTTAAGGTATTCTTCCTTCAGCTAAAACATGCATGTGGAACCTAGAGTATGATCAACCATGTGATCGGGAGACGTGTTCAAATATGTCTCAGTTTTCCTCCCCTGGTACTCGGGTGCAACATTCCACACGCTTTACTAACACTCTCCCCACTTGGAGAGTCAGTCCCTTTAACCTCCTGTTTGGCCCAGTTTGCAATTTCTGCGGAAGATGAACAGGAATAGCGAGAACCAATGAGAGGCTAGCTGGAGGTGTCTGGACGGGCAAATTTAACTCTCATTTCCCACCAGGAAGAGGAATTAACCAAAGGCTCAGCGTGCCGGGCCGGAACCAGATTAGGGCCTGAAGCCATCCTGCAGTGTTGCGGCCAGGTCACAAGAAATCGAGTTGAAGAAAGGAGCTCAGGGGCACTGTAATTCACAAACCTGCAGAGTTATAAATGACAGCTATCGTCCAAAAATAGACTGAAGTAAGGCTGCCAAGAGGACTTGAAAGCGGGGCAGAATTGCAGGAAACCAATTTCAGAAGGTAGACTGGAATTGCATTGAAAGCATAGGAAAAGAGGCAGAACGTCCACAATGATGCACTTGGCCAAAAAGGGCATATGCGTTTTTTCCTGAATATATTCAGGAAAAAACGCATACGCCCTTTTTGGCCAACCAAGCAAGCTTGCAAAGGAAATCTGCACTACAATGAAGTCTCACTTCCCCCCGGTCAAAAGGGCCATCTGAAAAAAGTGTAAAATCCAGAAAGGCAACAGGCCATTGAGAGCTGGGAGCCTTGTTATGCTGATGGGCGGGATGTAAATTGCCAACAGGCACTTGGGAGAAGTGTATGGTGTTTCCTGAAACATCTAAAAAACAAAGCAACAGAGCCTAGGGCACTGCCACTTATGGTCCTATAGCTTAGGGAAATTAAAATCAAAAAGACACAGCCACCCCAAAGTTTGGAACGGCTCTGTTTACAAGAACCTCGTTTACAGTACAAGTTCAACATCGCAGAAAGTGAAAAATGGATAAAGAAGTTGTGGTATTCACTTACAAAGCAATATCACTCAGCAATGAAATCTATGTCATCAGGCCCTTAGCAGCACAATGAGTGGATTCAGGTATGATGATTCTAACTGAAATAAGTCACACAGAAAAAGAAACATCATAAGATATCAGTAATACACGGAATGGAAACTTGGCTACACAGGAACTGAATTACAGAACAGAACAGGGTCTCAAATTTAGAAAAACAACTTATGCTTGCTTAAGGGTAAAGGTGAGTTGGGGTGCTGCATAAAACCAGAGATTGAAATGAGCACAGATAAAGTTCCTTAAGCCAAATATGGAATAGACAAGAGCTACTCCTTGCTCAACGAAATGGACTCAACACCGCATATTAAACGCCTAAGAATGTACCTGACTTGTAAGTATCTTAAAACCTATGGATTGCTATGTCTCCGAAAGAGAATCAAGCATGTGTACAGGGGCATAAACGCAGCAGTGATAGGATTGGAGAGGTTCGGTGAGCAAATGAAGACCCTTTGAAGTCATATAGCATGGTACCCATTCCACGGGTTTCAACTACCCAGGTTTAAGGTATTCTTCCTTCAGCTAAAACATGCATGTGGAACCTAGAGTATGATCAACCATGTGATCGGGAGACGTGTTCAAATATGTCTCAGTTTTCCTCCCCTGGTACTCGGGTGCAACATTCCAGACGCTTTACTAACACTCTCCCCACTTGGAGAGTCAGTCCCTTTAACCTCCTGTTTGGCCCAGTTTGCAAATTCTGCGGAAGATGAACAGGAATAGCGAGAACCAATGAGAGGCTAGCTGGAGGTGTCTGGACGGGCAAATTTAACTCTCATTTCCCACCAGGAAGAGGAATTAACCAAAGGCTCAGCATGCCGGGCCGGAACCAGATTAGGGCCTGAAGCCATCCTGCGGTGTTGCGGCCAGGTCACAAGAAAGCGAGTTGAAGAAAGGAGCTCAGGGGCACTGTAATTCACAAACCTGCAGAGTTATAAATGACAGCTATCATCCAAAAATAGACTGAAGTAAGGCTGCCAAGAGGACTTGAAAGCGGGGCAGAATTGCAGGAAAACGATTTCAGGAGGTAGACTGGAATTGCATTGAAAGCATAGGAAAAGAGGCAGAACGTCCACAATGATGCACTTGGCCAAAAAGGGCGTATGCGTTTTTTCCTGAATATATTCAGGAAAAAACGCATACGCCCTTTTTGGCCAACCAAGCAAGCTTGCAAAGGAAATCTGCACTACAATGAAGTCTCACTTCCCCGGGTCAAAAGGGCCATCTGAAAAAAGTGTAAAATCCAGAAAGGCAGGACAGGCCATGGAGAACTGGGAGCCTTGTTATGCTGATGGGCGGGATGTTAATTGCCAACAGACACTCGGGAGAAGTGTATGGTGTTTCCTGAAACATCTAAAAAACAAAGCAACAGAGCCTAGGGCACTGCCACTTATGGTCCTATAGCTTAGGGAAATTAAAATCAAAAAGACACAGCCACCCCAAAGTTTGGGACGCCTCTGTTTACAAGAACCTCGTTTACAGTACAAGTTCAACATCGCAGAAAGTGAAAAATGGATAAAGAAGTTGTGGTATTTACTTACAAAGCAATATCACTCAGCAATGAAATCTATGTCATCAGGCCCTTAGCATCACAATGAGTGGATTCAGGTATGATGATTCTAACTGAAATAAGTCACACAGAAAAAGAAACATCATAAGATATCAGTAATACACGGAATGTAAACTTGGCTACACAGGAACTGAATTACCGAACAGAACAGGGTCTCAAATTTAGAAAACCAACTTATGCTTGCTTAAGGGTAAAGGTGAGTTGGAGTGCTGCATAAAACCAGAGATTGAAATGAGCACAGATAAAGTTCCTTAAGTCAAATATGGAATAGACAAGAGCTACTCCTTGCTCAACGAAATGGACTCAACAACGCATATTAAACGCCTAAGAATGTACCTGAGTAGTAAGTATCGTAAAACCTATGGATTGCTATGTCTCCGAAAGAGAATCAAGCATGTGTACAGGGGCATAAACGCAGCAGTGATAGAATTGGAGAGGTTCGGTGAGCAAATGAAGACCCTTTGAAGTCATATTGCATGGTACCCATTACACGGGTCTCAACTCTCCAGGTTTAAAGTATTCTTCCTTCAGCTAAAACATGCATGTGGAACCCAAGTATGATCAACCATGTGAACGGGAGACGTGTTCAAATATGTCTCAGTTTTCCTCCCCTGGTACTCGGGTGCAACATTCCAGACGCTTTACTAACACTCTCCCCACTTGGAGAGTCAGCGCCTTTAACCTCCTGTTTGGCCCAGTTTGCAATTTCTGCGGAAGATGAACAGGAATAGCGAGAACCAATGAGAGGCTAGCTGAAGGTGTCTGGACGGGCAAATTTAACTCTCATTTCCCACCAGGAAGAGGAATTAACCAAAGGCTCAGCGTGCCGTGCCGGAACCAGATTAGGGCCTGAAGCCATCCTGCGGTGTTGCGGCCAGGTCACAAGAAAGCAAGTTGAAGAAAGGAGCTCAGGGGCACTGTAATTCACAAACCTGCAGAGTTATAAATTACAGCTATCGTCCAAAAATAGACTGAAGTAAGGCTGCCAAGAGGACTTGAAAGCGGGGCAGAATTGCAGGAAACCGATTTCAGGAGGTAGACTGGAATTGCATTGAAAGCATAGGAAAAGAGGCAGAACGTCCACAATGATGCACTTGGCCAAAAAGGGCGTATGCGTTTTTTCCTGAATATATTCAGGAAAAAACGCATACGCACTTTTTGGCCAACCAAGCAAGCTTGCAAAGGAAATCTGCACTACAATGAAGTCTCACTTCCCCCCGGTCAAAAGGGCCATCTGAAAAAAGTGTAAAATCCAGAAAGGCAGGACAGGCCATGGAGAACTGGGAGCCTTGTTATGCTGATGGGCGGGATGTAAATTGCCAACAACCACTCGGGAGAAGTGTATGGTGTTTCCTGAAACATCTAAAAAACAAAGCAACAGAGCCTAGGGCACTTCCACTTATGGTCCTATAGCTTAGGGAAATTAAAATCAAAAAGACACAGCCACCCCAAAGTTTGGGACGCCTCTGTTTACAAGAACCTCGTTTACAGTACAAGTTCAACATCGCAGAAAGTGAAAAATGGATAAAGAAGTTGTGGTATTTACTTACAAAGCAATATCACTCAGCAATGAAATCTGTGTCATCAGGCACTTAGCAGCACAATGAGTGGATTCAGGTATGATGATTCTAACTGAAATAAGTCACACAGAAAAAGAAACATCATAAGATATCAGTAATACACGGAATGTAAACTTGGCTACACAGGAACTGAATTACAGAACAGAACAGGGTCTCAAATTTAGAAAACCAACTTATGCTTGCTTAAGGGTAAAGGTGAGTTGGGGTGCTGCATAAAACCAGAGATTGAAATGAGCACAGATAAAGTTCCTTAAGTCAAATATGAAATAGACAAGAGCTACTCCTTGCTCAACGAAATGGACTCAACACCGCATATTAAACGCCTAAGAATGTACCTGACTAGTAAGTATCGTAAAACCTATGGATTGCTATGTCTCCAAAAGAGAATCAAGCATGTGTGCAGGGGCATAAACGCAGCAGTGATAGGATTGGAGAGGTTCGGTGAGCAAATGAAGACCCTTTGAAGTCATATTGCATGGTACCCATTACACGGGTCTCAACTCTCCAGGTTTAAGGTATTCTTCCTTCAGCTAAAACATGCATGTGGAACCCAAGTATGATCAACCATGTGAACGGGAGACGTGTTCAAATATGTCTCAGTTTTCCTCCCCTGGTACTCGGGTGCAACATTCCAGACGCTTTACTAACACTCTCCCCACTTGGAGAGTCAGCGCCTTTAACCTCCTGTTTGGCCCAGTTTGCAATTTCTGCGGAAGATGAACAGGAGTAGCGAGAACCAATGAGAGGCTAGCTGAAGGTGTCTGGACGGGCAAATTTAACTCTCATTTCCCACCAGGAAGAGGAATTAACCAAAGGCTCAGCGTGCCGTGCCGGAACCAGATTAGGGCCTGAAGCCATCCTGCGGTGTTGCGGCCAGGTCACAAGAAAGCAAGTTGAAGAAAGGAGCTCAGGGGCACTGTAATTCACAAACCTGCAGAGTTATAAATTACAGCTATCGTCCAAAAATAGACTGAAGTAAGGCTGCCAAGAGGACTTGAAAGCGGGGCAGAATTGCAGGAAACCGATTTCAGGAGGTAGACTGGAATTGCATTGAAAGCATAGGAAAAGAGGCAGAACGTCCACAATGATGCACTTGGCCAAAAAGGGCGTATGCGTTTTTTCCTGAATATATTCAGGAAAAAACGCATACGCCCTTTTTGGCCAACCAAGGAAGTTTGCAAAGGAAATCTGCACTACAATGAAGTCTCACTTCTCCCCGGTCAAAAGGGCCATCTGAAAAAAGTGTAAAATCCAGAAAGGCAACAGGCCATTGAGCACTGGGAGCCTTGTTATGGTGATGGGCGGGATGTAAGTTGCCAACAGACACTTGGGAGAAGTGTATGGTGTTTCCTGAAACATCTAAAAAACAAAGCAACAGAGCCTAGGGCACTGCCACTTATGGTCCTATAGCTTAGGGAAATTAAAATCAAAAAGACACAGCCACCCCAAAGTTTGGAACGGCTCTGTTTACAAGAACCTCGTTTACAGTACAAGTTCAACATCGCAGAAAGTGAAAAATGGATAAAGAAGTTGTGGTATTCACTTACAAAGCAATATCACTCAGCAATGAAATCTATGTCATCAGGCCCTTAGCATCACAATGAGTGGATTCAGGTATGATGATTCTAACTGAAATAAGTCACACAGAAAAAGAAACATCATAAGATATCAGTAATACACGGAATGTAAACTTGGCTACACAGGAACTGAATTACAGAACAGAACAGGGTCTCAAATTTAGAAAACCAACTTATGCTTGCTTAAGGGTAAAGGTGAGTTGGGGTGCTGCATAAAACCAGAGATTGAAATGAGCACAGATAAAGTTCCTTAAGTCAAATATGGAATAGACAAGAGCTACTCCTTGCTCAACGAAATGGACTCAACACCGCATATTAAATGCCTAAGAATGTACCTGACTAGTAAGTATCGTACAACCTATGGATTGCTATGTCTCCGAAAGAGAATCAAGCATGTGTACAGGGGCATAAACGCAGCAGTGATAGGATTGGAGAGGTTCGGTGAGCAAATGAAGACCCTTTGAAGTCATATAGCATGGTACCCATTCCACGGGTTTGAACTACCCAGGTTTAAGGTATTCTTCCTTCAGCTAAAACATGCATGTGGAACCTAGAGTATGATCAACCATGTGATCGGGAGACGTGTTCAAATATGTCTCAGTTTTCCTCCCCTGGTACTCGGGTGCAACATTCCAGACGCTTTACTAACACTCTCCCCACTTGGAGAGTCAGTCCCTTTAACCTCCTGTTTGGCCCAGTTTGCAATTTCTGCGGAAGATGAACAGGAATAACGAGAACCAATGAGAGACTAGCTGGAGGTGTCTGGACGGGCAAATTTAACTCTCATTTCCCACCAGGAAGAGGAATTAACCAAAGGCTCAGCATGCCGGGCCGGAACCAGATTAGGGCCTGAAGCCATCCTGCGGTGTTGCGGCCAGGTCACAAGAAAGCGAGTTGAAGAAAGGAGCTCAGGGGCACTGTAATTCACAAACCTGCAGAGTTATAAATGACAGCTATCATCCAAAAATAGACTGAAGTAAGGCTGCCAAGAGGACTTGAAAGCGGGGCAGAATTGCAGGAAACCGATTTCAGGAGGTAGACTGGAATTGCATTGAAAGCATAGGAAAAGAGGCAGAACGTCCACAATGATGCACTTGGCCAAAAAGGGCGTATGCGTTTTTTCCTGAATATATTCAGGAAAAAACGCATACGCCCTTTTTGGCCAACCAAGCAAGCTTGCAAAGGAAATCTGCACTACAGTGAAGTCTCACTTCCCCCGGTCAAAAGGGCCATCTGAAAAAAGTGTAAAATCCAGAAAGGCAGGACAGGCCATGGAGAACTGGGAGCCTTGTTATGCTGATGGGCGGGATGTTAATTGCCAACAGACACTCGGGAGAAGTGTATGGTGTTTCCTGAAACATCTAAAAAACAAAGCAACAGAGCCTAGGGCACTGCCACTTATGGTCCTATAGCTTAGGGAAATTAAAATCAAAAATACACAGCCACCCCAAAGTTTGGGACGCCTCTGTTTACAAGAACCTCGTTTACAGTACAAGTTCAACATCGCAGAAAGTGAAAAATGGATAAAGAAGTTGTGGTATTTACTTACAAAGCAATATCACTCAGCAATGAAATCTATGTCATCAGGCCCTTAGCATCACAATGAGTGGATTCAGGTATGATGATTCTAACTGAAATAAGTCACACAGAAAAAGAAACATCATAAGATATCAGTAATAACGGAATGTAAACTTGGCTACACAGGAACTGAATTACAGAACAGAACAGGGTCTCAAATTTAGAAAACCAACTTATGCTTGCTTAAGGGTAAAGGTGAGTTGGGGTGCTGCATAAAACCAGAGATTGAAATGAGCACAGATAAAGTTCCTTAAGTCAAATATGGAATAGACAAGAGCTACTCCTTGCTCAACGAAATGGACTCAACACCCCATATTAAACGCCTAAGAATGTACCTGACTAGTAAGTATCGTAAAACCTATGGATTGCTATGTCTCCAAAAGAGAATCAAGCATGTGTACAGGGGCATAAACGCAGCAGTGATAGGATTGGAGAGGTTCGGTGAGCAAATGAAGACCCTTTGAAGTCATATTGCATGGTACCCATTCCACGGGTCTCAACTCTCCAGGTTTAAGGTATTCTTCCTTCAGCTAAAACATGCATGTGGAACCCAAGTATGATCAACCATGTGAACGGGAGACGTGTTCAAATATGTCTCAGTTTTCCTCCCCTGGTACTCGGGTGCAACATTCCAGACGCTTTACTAACACTCTCCCCACTTGGAGAGTCAGTGCCTTTAACCTCCTGTTTGGCCCAGTTTGCAATTTCTGCGGAAGATGAACAGGAATAGCGAGAACCAATGAGAGGCTAGCTGGAGGTGTCTGGACGGGCAAATTTAACTCTCATTTCCCACCAGGAAGAGGAATTAACCAAAGGCTCAGCATGCCGGGCCGGAACCAGATTAGGGCCTGAAGCCATCCTGCGGTGTTGCGGCCAGGTCACAGGAAAGCGAGTTGAAGAAAGGAGCTCAGGGGCACTGTAATTCACAAACCTGCAGAGTTATAAATGACAGCTATCGTCCAAAAATAGACTGAAGTAAGGCTGCCAAGAGGACTTGAAAGCGGGGCAGAATTGCAGGAAACCGATTTCAGGAGGTAGACTGGAATTGCATTGAAAGCATAGGAAAAGAGGCAGAACGTCCACAATGATGCACTTGGCCAAAAAGGGCGTATGCGTTTTTTCCTGAATATATTCAGGAAAAAACGCATACGCCCTTTTTGGCCAACCAAGCAAGCTTGCAAAGAAATCTGCACTACAATGAAGTCTCACTTCCCCCCGGTCAAAAGGGCCATCTGAAAAAAGTGTAAAATCCAGAAAGGCAGGACAGGCCATGGAGAACTGGGAGCCTTGTTATGCTGATGGGCGGGATGTAAATTGCGAACAGACACTCGGGAGAAGTGTATGGTGTTTCGTGAAACATCTAAAAAACAAAGCAACAGAGCCTAGGGCACTGCCACTTATGGTCCTATAGCTTAGGGAAATTAAAATCAAAAAGACACAGCCACCCCAAAGTTTGGGACGCCTCTGTTTACAAGAACCTCGTTTACAGTACAAGTTCAACATCGCAGAAAGTGAAAAATGGATAAAGAAGTTGTGGTATTTACTTACAAAGCAATATCACTCAGCAATGAAATCTGTGTCATCAGGCCCTTAGCAGCACAATGAGTGGATTCAGGTATGATGATTCTAACTGAAATAAGTCACACAGAAAAAAAACATCATAAGATATCAGTAATACACGGAATGTAAACTTGGCTACACAGGAACTGAATTACAGAACAGAACAGGGTCTCAAATTTAGAAAACCAACTTATGCTTGCTTAAGGGTAAAGGTGAGTTGGGGTGCTGCATAAAACCAGAGATTGAAATGAGCACAGATAAAGTTCCTTAAGTCAAATATGGAATAGACAAGAGCTACTCCTTGCTCAACGAAATGGACTCAACACCGCATATTAAACGCCTAAGAATGTACCTGACTAGTAAGTATCGTAAAACCTATGGATTGCTATGTCTCCAAAAGAGAATCAAGCATGTGTACAGGGGCATAAACGCAGCAGTGATAGGATTGGAGAGGTTTGGTGAGCAAATGAAGACCCTTTGAAGTCATATTGCATGGTACCCATTCCACGGGTTTCAACTACCCAGGTTTAAGGTATTATTCCTTCAGCTAAAACATGCATGTGGAACCCAAGTATGATCAACCATGTGAACGGGAGACGTGTTCAAATATGGCTCAGTTTTCCTCACCTGGTACTCGGGTGCAACATTCCAGACGCTTTACTAACACTCTCCCCACTTGGAGAGTCAGCCCCTTTAACCTCCTGTTTGGCCCAGTTTGCAATTTCTGCGGAAGATGAACAGGAATAGCGAGAAGCAATGAGAGACTAGCTGGAGGTGTCTGGACGGGCAAATTTAACTCTCATTTCCCACCAGGAAAAGGAAATAATGAAAGGCTCAGTGTGCCGTGCCGGAACCAGATTAGGGCCTGAAGCCATCCTGCGGTGTTGCGGCCAGGTACAAGAAAGCAAGTTGAAGAAAGGAGCTCAGGGGCACTGTAATTCACAAACCTGCAGAGTTATAAATGACAGCTATCGTCCAAAAATAGACTGAAGTAAGGCTGCCAAGAGGACTTGAAAGCAGGGCAGAATTGCAGGAAACCGATTTCAGGAGGTAGACTGGAATTGCATTGAAAGCATAGGAAAAGAGGCAGAACGTCCACAATGATGCACTTGGCCAAAAAGGGCGTATGCGTTTTTTCCTGAATATATTCAGGAAAAAACGCATACGCCCTCTTTGGCCAACCAAGCAAGCTTGCAAAGGAAATCTGCACTACAATGAAGTCTCACTTCCCCCCGGTCAAAAGGGCCATCTGAAAAAAGTGTAAAATCCAGAAAGGCAGGACAGACCATGGAGAACTGGGAGCCTTGTTATGATGATGGGCGGGATGTAAATTGCCAACAACCACTCGGGAGAAGTGTATGGTGTTTCCTGAAACATCTAAAAAACAAAGCAACAGAACCTAGGGCACTTCCACTTATGGTCCTATAGCTTAGGGAAATTAAAATCAAAAAGACACAGCCACCCCAAAGTTTGGAACGGCTCTGTTTACAAGAACCTCGTTTACAGTACAAGTTCAACATCGCAGAAAGTGAAAAATGGATAAAGAAGTTGTGGTATTTACTTACAAAGCAATATCACTCAGCAATGAAATCTGTGTCATCAGGCCCTTAGCAGCACAATGAGTGGATTCAGGTGTGATGATTCTAACTGAAATAAGTCACACAGAAAAAGAAACATCATAAGATATCAGTAATACACGGAATGTAAACTTGACTACACAGGAACTGAATTACAGAACAGAACAGGGTCTCAAATTTAGAAAACCAACTTATTCTTGCTTAAGGGTAAAGGTGAGTTGGGGTGCTGCATAAAACCAGAGATTGAAATGAGCACAGATAAAGTTCCTTAAGCCAAATATGGAATAGACAAGAGCTACTCCTTGCTCAACGAAATGGACTCAACACCCCATATTAAACGCCTAAGAATGTACCTGACTACTAAGTATCTTAAAACCTATGGATTGCTATGTCTCCGAAAGAGAATCAAGCATGTGTACAGGGGCATAAACGCAGCAGTGATAGGATTGGAGAGGTTCGGTGAGCAAATGAAGACCCTTTGAAGTCATATTGCATGGTACCCATTCCACGGGTTTCAACTACCCAGGTTTAAGGTATTCTTCCTTCAGCTAAAACATGCATGTGGAACCTAGAGTATGATCAACCATGTGATCGGGAGACGTGTTCAAATATGTCTCAGTTTTCCTCCCCTGGTACTCGGGTGCAACATTCCAGACGCTTTACTAACACTCTCCCCACTTGGAGAGTCAGTCCCTTTAACCTCCTGTTTGGCCCAGTTTGCAATTTCTGCGGAAGATGAACAGGAATAGCGAGAACCAATGAGAGGCTAGCTGAAGGTGTCTGGACGGGCAAATTTAACTCTCATTTCCCACCAGGAAGAGGAATTAACCAAAGGCTCAGCATGCCGGGCCGGAACCAGATTAGGGTGAAGCCATCCTGCGGTGTTGCGGCCAGGTCACAAGAAAGCGAGTTGAAGAGAGGAGCTCAGGGGCACTGTAATTCACAAACCTGCAGAGTTATAAATGACAGCTATCGTCCAAAAATAGACTGAAGTAAGGCTGCCAAGAGGACTTGAAAGCGGGGCAGAATTGCAGGAAACCGATTTCAGGAGGTAGACTGGAATTGCATTGAAAGCATAGGAAAAGAGGCACAACGTCCACAATGATGCACTTGGCCAAAAAGGGCATATGCGTTTTTTCCTGAATATATTCAGGAAAAAACGCATACGCCCTTTTTGGCCAACCAAGCAAGCTTGCAAAGGAAATCTGCACTACTATGAAGTCTCACTTCCCCCCGGTCAAAAGGGCAATCGGAAAAAAGTGTAAAATCCAGAAAGGCAGGACAGGCCATGGAGAACTGGGAGCCTTGTTATGCTGATGGGCGGGATGTAAATTGCCAACAGACACTCGGGAGAAGTGTATGGTGTTTCCTGAAACATCTAAAAAACAAAGCAACAGAGCCTAGGGCACTGCCACTTATGGTCCTATAGCTTAGGGAAATTAAAATCAAAAAGACACAGCCACCCCAAAGTTTGGGACGCCTCTGTTTACAAGAACCTCGTTTACAGTACAAGTTCAACATCGCAGAAAGTGAAAAATGGATAAAGAAGTTGTGGTATTTACTTACAAAGCAATATCACTCAGCAATGAAATCTATGTCATCAGGCCCTTAGCATCACAATGAATGGATTCAGGTATGATGATTCTAACTGAAATAAGTCACACAGAAAAAGAAACATCATAAGATATCAGTAATACACGGAATGGAAACTTGGCTACACAGGAACTGAATTACAGAACAGAACAGGGTCTCAAATTTAGAAAACCAACTTATGCTTGCTTAAGGGTAAAGGTGAGTTGGGGTGCTCCATAAAACCAGAGATTGAAATGAGCACAGATAAAGTTCCTTAAGTCAAATATGAAATAGACAAGAGCTACTCCTTGCTCAACGAAATGGACTCAACACCGCATATTAAACGCCTAAGAATGTACCTGACTAGTAAGTATCGTAAAACCTATGGATTGCTATGTCTCCAAAAGAGAATCAAGCATGTGTACAGGGGCATAAACGCAGCAGTGATAGGATTGGAGAGGTTGGGTGAGCAAATGAAGACCCTTTGAAGTCATATTGCATGGTACCCATTCCACGGGTCTCAACTCTCCAGTTTTAAGGTATTCTTCCTTCAGCTAAAACATGCATGTGGAACCCAAGTATGATCAACCATGTGAACGGGAGACGTGTTCAAATATGTCTCAGTTTTCCTCCCCTGGTACTCGGGTGCAACATTCCAGACGCTTTACTAACACTCTCCCCACTTGGAGAGTCAGCGCCTTTAACCTCCTGTTTGGCCCAGTTTGCAATTTCTGCGGAAGATGAACAGGAATAGCGAGAACCAATGAGAGGCTAGCTGGAGGTGTCTGGACGGGCAAATTTAACTCTCATTTCCCACCAGGAAGAGGAATTAACCAAAGGCTCAGCATGCCGGGCCGGAACGAGATTAGGGCCTGAAGCCATCCTGCGGTGTTGCGGCCAGGTCACAAGAAAGCGAGTTGAAGAAAGGAGCTCAGGGGCACTGTAATTCACAAACCTGCAGAGTTATAAATGACAGCTATCGTCCAAAAATAGACTGAAGTAAGGCTGCCAAGAGGACTTGAAAGCGGGGCAGAATTGCAGGAAACCGATTTCAGGAGGTAGACTGGAATTGCATTGAAAGCATAGGAAAAGAGGCAGAACGTCCACAATGATGCACTTGGCCAAAAAGGGCGTATGCGTTTTTTCCTGAATATATTCAGGAAAAAACGCATACGCCCTTTTTGGCCAACCAAGCAAGCTTGCAAAGGAAATCTGCACTACAATGAAGTCTCACTTCCCCCCGGTCAAAAGGGCCATCTGAGAAAAGTGTAAAATCCAGAAAGGCAGGACAGGCCATGGAGAACTGGGAGCCTTGTTATCCTGATGGGCGGGATGTAAATTGCCAACAGACACTTGGGAGAAGTGTATGGTGTTTCCTGAAACATC
The DNA here is from genome assembly GCF_949987515.2 of Delphinus delphis. Lineage (NCBI taxonomy): Eukaryota > Metazoa > Chordata > Mammalia > Artiodactyla > Delphinidae > Delphinus > Delphinus delphis. Next base: position 65,022 of record NW_027192737.1, on the reverse strand, counting down.
TAAAAAACAAAGCAACAGAGCCTAGGGCACTGCCACTTATGGTCCTATAGCTTAGGGAAATTAAAATCAAAAAGACACAGCCACCCCAAAGTTTGGGACGCCTCTGTTTACAAGAACCTCGTTTACAGTACAAGTTCAACATCGCAGAAAGTGAAAAATGGATAAAGAAGTTGTGGTATTTACTTACAAAGCAATATCACTCAGCAATGAAATCTATGTCATCAGGCCCTTAGCATCACAATGAGTGGATTCAGGTATGATGATTCTAACTGAAATAAGTCACACAGAAAAAAAACATCATAAGATATCAGTAATACACGGAATGTAAACTTGGCTACACAGGAACTGAATTACAGAACAGAATAGGGTCTCAAATTTAGAAAACCAACTTATGCTTGCTTAAGGGTAAAGGTGAGTTGGGGTGCTGCATAAAACCAGAGATTGAAATGAGCACAGATAAAGTTCCTTAAGCCAAATATGGAATAGACAAGAGCTACTCCTTGCTCAACGAAATGGACTCAACACCGCATATTAAACGCCTAAGAATGTACCTGACTAGTAAGTATCGTAAAACCTATGGATTGCTATGTCTCCAAAAGAGAATCAAGCATGTGTACAGGGGCATAAACGCAGCAGTGATAGGATTGGAGAGGTTTGGTGAGCAAATGAAAACCCTTTGAAGTCATATTGCATGGTACCCATTCCACGGGTCTCAACTCTCCAGGTTTAAGGTATTCTTCCTTCAGCTAAAACATGCATGTGGAACCCAAGTATGATCAACCATGTGAACGGGAGACGTGTTCAAATATGTCCCAGTTTTCCTCCCCTGGTACTCGGGTGCAACATTCCAGACGCTTTACTAACACTCTCCCCACTTGGAGAGTCAGCGCCTTTAACCTCCTGTTTGGCCCAGTTTGCAATTTCTGCGGAAGATGAACAGGAATAGCGAGAACCAATGAGAGGCTAGCTGGAGGTGTCTGGACGGGCAAATTATTCCTGAATATATTCAGGAAAAAACGCATACGCCCTTTTTGGCCAACCAAGCAAGCTTGCAAAGGAAATCTGCACTACAATGAAGTCTCACTTCTCCCAGGTCAAAAGGGCCATCTGAAAAAAGTGTAAAATCCAGAAAGGCAGGACAGGCCATGGAGAACTGGGAGCCTTGTTATGCTGATGGGCGGGATGTAAATTGCCAACAGCCACTCTGGAGAAGTGTATGGTGTTTCCTGAAACATCTAAAAAACAAAGCAACAGAGCCTAGGGCACTGCCACTTATGGTCCTATAGCTTAGGGAAATTAAAATCAAAAAGACACAGCCACCCCAAAGTTTGGGACGCCTCTGTTTACAAGAACCTCGTTTACAGTACAAGTTCAACATCGCAGAAAGTGAAAAATGGATAAAGAAGTTGTGGTATTCACTTACAAAGCAATATCACTCAGCAATGAAATCTATGTCATCAGGCCCTTAGCATCACAATGAGTGGATTCAGGTATGATGATTCTAACTGAAGTAAGTCACACAGAAAAAGAAACATCATAAGATATCAGTAATACACGGAATGTAAACTTGGCTACACAGGAACTGAATTACAGAACAGAACAGGGTCTCAAATTTAGAAAACCAACTTATGCTTGCTTAAGGGTAAAGGTGAGTTGGGGTGCTGCATAAAACCAGAGATTGAAATGAGCACAGATAAAGTTCCTTAAGTCAAATATGGAATAGACAAGAGCTACTCCTTGCTCAACGAAATGGACTCAACACCGCATATTAAACGCCTAAGAATGTACTTGACTAGTAAGTATCGTAAAACCTATGGAATGCTATGTCTCCAAAAGAGAATCAAGCATGTGTACAGGGGCATAAACGCAGCAGTGATAGGATGGGAGAGGTTCGGTGAGCAAATGAAGACCCTTTGAAGTCATATTGCATGGTACCCATTACACGGGTCTCAACTCTCCAGGTTTAAGGTATTCTTCCTTCAGCTAAAACATGCATGTGGAACCCAAGTATGATCAACCATGTGAACGGGAGACGTGTTCAAATATGTCTCAGTTTTCCTCCCCTGGTACTCGGGTGCAACATTCCAGACGCTTTACTAACACTCTCTCCACTTGGAGAGTCAGCGACTTTAACCTCCTGTTTGGCCCAGTTTGCAATTTCTGCGGAAGATGAACAGGAATAGCGCGAACCAATGAGAGGCTAGCTGGAGGTGTCTGGACGGGCAAATTTAACTCTCATTTCCCACCAGGAATAGGAAATAATGAAAGGCTCAGCGTGCCGTGCCGGAACCAGATTAGGGCCTGAAGCCATCCTGCGGTGTTGCGGCCAGGTCACAAGAAAGCGAGTTGAAGAAAGGAGTTCAGGGGCACTGTAATTCACAAACCTGCAGAGTTATAAATGACAGCTATCGTCCAAAAATATACTGAAGTAAGGCTGCCAAGAGGACTTGAAAGCAGGGCAGAATTGCAGGAAAACGATTTCAGGAGGTAGACTGGAATTGCATTGAAAGCATAGGAAAAGAGGCAGAACGTCCACAATGATGCACTTGGCCAAAAAGGGCGTATGCGTTTTTTCCTGAATATATTCAGGAAAAAACGCATACGCCCTTTTTGGCCAACCAAGCAAGCTTGCAAAGGAAATCTGCACTACAATGAAGTCTCACTTCCCCCCGGTCAAAAGGGCCATCTGAAAAAAGTGTAAAATCCAGAAAGGCAGGACAGGCCATGGAGAACTGGGAGCCTTGTTATGCTGATGGGCGGGATGTAAATTGCCAACAACCACTCGGGAGAAGTGTATGGTGTTTCCTGAAACATCTAAAAAACAAAGCAACAGAGCCTAGGGCACTGCCACTTATGGTCCTATAGCTTAGGGAAATTAAAATCAAAAAGACACAGCCACCCCAAAGTTTGGGACGCCTCTGTTTACAAGAACCTCGTTTACAGTACAAGTTCAACATCGCAGAAAGTGAAAAATGGATAAAGAAGTTGTGGTATTTACTTACAAAGCAATATCACTCAGCAATGAAATCTATGTCATCAGGCCCTTAGCATCACAATGAGTGGATTCAGGTATGATGATTTTAACTGAAATAAGTCACACAGAAAAAGAAACATCATAAGATATCAGTAATACACGGAATGTAAACTTGGCTACACAGGAACTGAATTACAGAACAGAACAGGGTCTCAAATTTAGAAAACCAACTTATGCTTGCTTAAGGGTAAAGGTGAGTTGGGGTGCTGCATAAAACCAGAGATTGAAATGAGCACAGATAAAGTTCCTTAAGTCAAATATGGAATAGACAAGAGCTACTCCTTGCTCAACGAAATGGACTCAACACCGCATATTAAACGCCTAAGAATGTACCTGACTAGTAAGTATCGTAAAACCTATGGATTGCTATGTCTCCAAAAGAGAATCAAGCATGTGTACAGGGGCATAAACGCAGCAGTGATAGGATTGGAGAGGTTCGGTGAGCAAATGAAGACCCTTTGAAGTCATATTGCATGGTACCCATTACACGGGTCTCAACTCTCCAGGTTTAAGGTATTCTTCCTTCAGCTAAAACATGCATGTGGAACCCAAGTATGATCAACCATGTGAACGGGAGACGTGTTCAAATATGTCTCAGTTTTCCTCCCCTGGTCCTCGGGTGCAACATTCCAGACGCTTTACTAACACTCTCCCCACTTGGAGAGTCAGCGACTTTAACCTCCTGTTTGGCCCAGTTTGCAATTTCTGCGGAAGATGAACAGGAATAGCGAGAACCAATGAGAGGCTAGGTGGAGGTGTCTGGACGGGCAAATTTAACTCTCATTTCCCACCAGGAAGAGGAAATAACCAAAGGCTCAGCGTGCCGTACCGGAACCAGATTAGGGCCTGAAGCCATCCTGCGGTGTTGCGGCCAGCTCAAAAGAAAGCGAGTTGAAGAAAGGAGCTCAGGGGCACTGTAATTCACAAACCTGCAGAGTTATAAATGACAGCTATTGTCCAAAAATAGACTGAAGTAAGGCTGCCAAGAGGACTTGAAAGCGGGGCAGAATTGCAGGAAACCGATTTCAGGAGGTAGACTGGAATTGCATTGAAAGCATAGGAAAAGAGGCAGAACGTCCACAATGATGCACTTGGCCAAAAAGGGCGTATGCGTTTTTTCCTGAATATATTCAGGAAAAAACGCATACGCCCTTTTTGGCCAAGCTTGCAAAGGAAATCTGCACTACAATGAAGTCTCACTTCCCCCCGGTCAAAAGGGCCATCTGAAAAAAGTGTAAAATCCAGAAAGGCAGGACAGGCCATGGAGAACTGGGAGCCTTGTTATGCTGATGGGCGGGATGTAAATTGCCAACAACCACTCGGGAGAAGTGTATGGTGTTTCCTGAAACATCTAAAAAACAAAGCAACAGAACCTAGGGCACTTCCACTTATGGTCCTATAGCTTAGGGAAATTAAAATCAAAAAGACACAGCCACCCCAAAGTTTGGGACGCCTCTGTTTACAAGAACCTCGTTTACAGTACAAGTTCAACATCGCAGAAAGTGAAAAATGGATAAAGAAGTTGTGGTATTTACTTACAAAGCAATATCACTCAGCAATGAAATCTATGTCATCAGGCCCTTAGCATCACAATGAGTGGATTCAGGTATGATGATTCTAACTGAAATAAGTCACACAGAAAAAGAAACATCATAAGATATCAGTAATACACGGAATGTAAACTTGGCTACACAGGAACTGAATTACAGAGCAGAACAGGGTCTCAAATTTAGAAAACCAACTTATGCTTGCTTAAGGGTAAAGGTGAGTTGGGGTGCTGCATAAAACCAGAGATTGAAATGAGCACAGATAAAGTTCCTTAAGTCAAATATGGAATAGACAAGAGCTACTCCTTGCTCAACGAAATGGACTCAACACCGCATATTAAACGCCTAAGAATGTACCTGACTAGTAAGTATCGTAAAACCTATGGATTGCTATGTCTCCAAAAGAGAATCAAGCATGTGTACAGGGGCATAAACGCAGCAGTGATAGGATTGGAGAGGTTCGGTGAGCAAATGAAGACCCTTTGAAGTCATATTGCATGGTACCCATTACACGGGTCTCAACTCTCCAGGTTTAAGGTATTCTTCCTTCAGCTAAAACATGCATGTGGAACCCAAGTATGATCAACCATGTGAACGGGAGACGTGTTCAAATATGTCTCAGTTTTCCTCCCCTGGTACTCGGGTGCAACATTCCAGACGCTTTACTAACACTCTCCCCACTTGGAGAGTCAGTCCCTTTAACCTCCTGTTTGGCCCAGTTTGCAATTTCTGCGGAAGATGAACAGGAATAGCGAGAACCAATGAGAGGCTAGCTGGAGGTGTCTGGACGGGCAAATTTAACTCTCATTTCCCACCAGGAAGAGGAAATAACCAAAGGCTCAGCGTGCCGTACCGGAACCAGATTAGGGCCTGAAGCCATCCTGCGGTGTTGCGGCCAGCTCAAAAGAAAGCGAGTTGAAGAAAGGAGCTCAGGGGCACTGTAATTCACAAACCTGCAGAGTTATAAATGACAGCTATTGTCCAAAAATAGACTGAAGTAAGGCTGCCAAGAGGACTTGAAAGCGGGGCAGAATTGCAGGAAACCGATTTCAGGAGGTAGACTGGAATTGCATTGAAAGCATAGGAAAAGAGGCAGAACGTCCACAATGATGCACTTGGCCAAAAAGGGCGTATGCGTTTTTTCCTGAATATATTCAGGAAAAAACGCATACGCCCTTTTTGGTCAACCAAGCAAGCTTGCAAAAGAAATCTGCACTACAATGAAGTCTCACTTCTCCCAGGTCAAAAGGGCCATCTGAAAAAAGTGTAAAATCCAGAAAGGCAGGACAGGCCATGGAGAACTGGGAGCCTTGTTATGCTGATGGGCGGGATGTAAATTGCCAACAACCACTCGGGAGAAGGGTATGGTGTTTCCTGAAACATCTAAAAAACAAAGCAACAGAGCCTAGGGCACTGCCACTTATGGTCCTATAGCTTAGGGAAATTAAAATCAAAAAGACACAGCCACCCCAAAGTTTGGGACGCCTCTGTTTACAAGAACCTCGTTTACAGTACAAGTTCAACATCGCAGAAAGTGAAAAATGGATAAAGAAGTTGTGGTATTCACTTACAAAGCAATATCACTCAGCAATGAAATCTATGTCATCAGGCCCTTAGCATCACAATGAGTGGATTCAGGTATGATGATTCTAACTGAAGTAAGTCACACAGAAAAAGAAACATCATAAGATATCAGTAATACACGGAATGTAAACTTGGCTACACAGGAACTGAATTACAGAACAGAACAGGGTCTCAAATTTAGAAAACCAACTTATGCTTGCTTAAGGGTAAAGGTGAGTTGGGGTGCTGCATAAAACCAGAGATTGAAATGAGCACAGATAAAGTTCCTTAAGTCAAATATGGAATAGACAAGAGCTACTCCTTGCTCAACGAAATGGACTCAACACCGCATATTAAACGCCTAAGAATGTACCTGACTAGTAAGTATCGTAAAACCTATGGAATGCTATGTCTCCAAAAGAGAATCAAGCATGTGTACAGGGGCATAAACGCAGCAGTGATAGGATGGGAGAGGTTCGGTGAGCAAATGAAGACCCTTTGAAGTCATATTGCATGGTACCCATTACACGGGTCTCAACTCTCCAGGTTTAAGGTATTCTTCCTTCAGCTAAAACATGCATGTGGAACCCAAGTATGATCAACCATGTGAACGGGAGACGTGTTCAAATATGTCTCAGTTTTCCTCCCCTGGTACTCGGGTGCAACATTCCAGACGCTTTACTAACACTCTCTCCACTTGGAGAGTCAGCGACTTTAACCTCCTGTTTGGCCCAGTTTGCAATTTCTGCGGAAGATGAACAGGAATAGCGCGAACCAATGAGAGGCTAGCTGGAGGTGTCTGGACGGGCAAATTTAACTCTCATTTCCCACCAGGAAGAGGAAATAATGAAAGGCTCAGCGTGCCGTGCCGGAACCAGATTAGGGCCTGAAGCCATCCTGCGGTGTTGCGGCCAGGTCACAAGAAAGCGAGTTGAAGAAAGGAGCTCAGGGGCACTGTAATTCACAAACCTGCAGAGTTATAAATGACAGCTATCGTCCAAAAATAGACTGAAGTAAGGCTGCCAAGAGGACTTGAAAGCGGGGCAGAATTGCAGGAAACCGATTTCAGGAGGTAGACTGGAATTGCATTGAAAGCATAGGAAAAGAGGCACAACGTCCACAATGATGCACTTGGCCAAAAAGGGCGTATGCGTTTTTTCCTGAATATATTCAGGAAAAAACGCATACGCCCTTTTTGGCCAACCAAGCAAGCTTGCAAAGGAAATCTGCACTACAATGAAGTCTCACTTCCCCCCGGTCAAAAGGGCCATCTGAAAAAAGTGTAAAATCCAGAAAGGCAGGACAGGCCATGGAGAACTGGGAGCCTTGTTATGCTGATGGGCGGGATGTAAATTGCCAACAACCACTCGGGAGAAGTGTATGGTGTTTCCTGAAACATCTAAAAAACAAAGCAACAGAACCTAGGGCACTTCCACTTATGGTCCTATAGCTTAGGGAAATTAAAATCAAAAAGACACAGCCACCCCAAAGTTTGGAACGGCTCTGTTTACAAGAACCTCGTTTACAGTACAAGTTCAACATCGCAGAAAGTGAAAAATGGATAAAGAAGTTGTGGTATTTACTTACAAAGCAATATCACTCAGCAATGAAATCTGTGTCATCAGGCCCTTAGCAGCACAATGAGTGGATTCAGGTATGATGATTCTAACTGAAGTAATTCACACAGAAAAAGAAACATCATAAGATATCAGTAATACACGGAATGTAAACTTCGCTACACAGGAACTGAATTACCGAACAGAACAGGGTCTCAAATTTAGAAAACCAACTTATGCTTGCTTAAGGGTAAAGGTGAGTTGGGGTGCTGCATAAAACCAGAGATTGCAATGAGCACAGATAAAGTTCCTTAAGCCAAATATGGAATAGACAAGAGCTACTCCTTGCTCAACGAAATGGACTCAACACCGCATATTAAACGCCTAACAATGTACCTGACTAGTAAGTATCTTAAAACCTATAGATTGCTATGTCTCCGAAAGAGAATCAAGCATGTGTACAGGGGCATAAACGCAGCAGTGATAGGATGGGAGAGGTTCAGTGAGCAAATGAAGACCCTTTGAAGTCATATTGCATGGTACCCATTCCACGGGTTTCAACTACCCAGATTTTAGTTATTCTTCCTTCAGCTAAAACATGCATGTGGAACCCAGAGTATGATCAACCATGTGATCGGGAGACGTGTTCAAATATGTCTCAGTTTTCCTCCCCTGGTACTCGGGTGCAACATTCCAGACGCTTTACTAACACTCTCCCCACTTGGAGAGTCAGCGCCTTTAACCTCCTGTTTGGCCCAGTTTGCAATTTCTGCGGAAGATGAACAGGAATAGCGAGAACCAATGAGAGGCTAGCTGGAGGTGTCTGGACGGGCAAATTTAACTCTCATTTCCCACCAGGAAGAAGAAATAACCAAAGGCTCAGCGTGCCGTACAGGAACCAGATTAGGGCCTGAAGCCATCCTGCGGTGTTGCGGCCAGCTCAAAAGAAAGCGAGTTGAAGAAAGGAGCTCAGGGGCACTGTAATTCACAAACCTGCAGAGTTATAAATGACAGCTATCGTCCAAAAATAGACTGAAGTAAGGCTGCCAAGAGGACTTGAAAGCGGGGCAGAATTGCAGGAAACCGATTTCAGGAGGTAGACTGGAATTGCATTGAAAGCATAGGAAAAGAGGCAGAACGTCCACAATGATGCACTTGGCCAAAAAGGGCGTATGCGTTTTTTCCTGAATATATTCAGGAAAAAACGCATACGCCCTTTTTGGCCAACCAAGCAAGCTTGCAAAGGAAATCTGCACTACAATGAAGTCTCACTTCCCCCCGGTCAAAAGGGCCATCTGAAAAAAGTGTAAAATCCAGAAAGGCAGGACAGGCCATGGAGAACTGGGAGCCTTGTTATGCTGATGGGCGGGATGTAAATTGCCAACAACCACTCGGGAGAAGTGTATGGTGTTTCCTGAAACATCTAAAAAACAAAGCAACAGAACCTAGGGCACTTCCACTTATGGTCCTATAGCTTAGGGAAATTAAAATCAAAAAGACACAGCCACCCCAAAGTTTGGAACGGCTCTGTTTACAAGAACCTCGTTTACAGTACAAGTTCAACATCGCAGAAAGTGAAAAATGGATAAAGAAGTTGTGGTATTTACTTACAAAGCAATATCATTCAGCAATGAAATCTGTGTCATCAGGCCCTTAGCAGCACAATGAGTGGATTCAGGTATGATGATTCTAACTGAAGTAAGTCACACAGAAAAAGAAACATCATAAGATATCAGTAATACACGGAATGTAAACTTGGCTACACAGGAACTGAATTACCGAACAGAACAGGGTCTCAAATTTAGAAAACCAACTTATGCTTGCTTAAGGGTAAAGGTGAGTTGGGGTGCTGCATAAAACCAGAGATTGCAATGAGCACAGATAAAGTTCCTTAAGCCAAATATGGAATAGACAAGAGCTACTCCTTGCTCAACGAAATGGACTCAACACCGCATATTAAACGCCTAACAATGTACCTGACTAGTAAGTATCTTAAAACCTATAGATTGCTATGTCTCCGAAAGAGAATCAAGCATGTGTACAGGGGCATAAACGCAGCAGTGATAGGATGGGAGAGGTTCGGTGAGCAAATGAAGACCCTTTGAAGTCATATTGCATGGTACCCATTCCACGGGTTTCAACTACCCAGATTTTAGTTATTCTTCCTTCAGCTAAAACATGCATGTGGAACCCAGAGTATGATCAACCATGTGATCGGGAGACGTGTTCAAATATGTCTCAGTTTTCCTCCCCTGGTACTCGGGTGCAACATTCCAGACGCTTTACTAACACTCTCCCCACTTGGAGAGTCAGCGCCTTTAACCTCCTGTTTGGCCCAGTTTGCAATTTCTGCGGAAGATGAACAGGAATAGCGAGAACCAATGAGAGGCTAGCTGGAGGTGTCTGGACGGGCAAATTTAACTCTCATTTCCCACCAGGAAGAAGAAATAACCAAAGGCTCAGCGTGCCGTACCGGAACCAGATTAGGGCCTGAAGCCATCCTGCGGTGTTGCGGCCAGCTCAAAAGAAAGCGAGTTGAAGAAAGGAGCTCAGGGGCACTGTAATTCACAAACCTGCAGAGTTATAAATGACAGCTATCGTCCAAAAATAGACTGAAGTAAGGCTGCCAAGAGGACTTGAAAGCGGGGCAGAATTGCAGGAAACCGATTTCAGGAGGTAGACTGGAATTGCATTGAAAGCATAGGAAAAGAGGCAGAACGTCCACAATGATGCACTTGGCCAAAAAGGGCGTATGCGTTTTTTCCTGAATATATTCAGGAAAAAACGCATACGCCCTTTTTGGCCAACCAAGCAAGCTTGCAAAGGAAATCTGCACTACAATGAAGTCTCACTTCCCCCCGGTCAAAAGGGCCATCTGAAAAAAGTGTAAAATCCAGAAAGGCAGGACAGGCCATGGAGAACTGGGAGCCTTGTTATGCTGATGGGCGGGATGTAAATTGCCAACAACCACTCGGGAGAAGTGTATGGTGTTTCCTGAAACATCTAAAAAACAAAGCAACAGAACCTAGGGCACTTCCACTTATGGTCCTATAGCTTAGGGAAATTAAAATCAAAAAGACACAGCCACCCCAAAGTTTGGAACGGCTCTGTTTACAAGAACCTCGTTTACAGTACAAGTTCAACATCGCAGAAAGTGAAAAATGGATAAAGAAGTTGTGGTATTTACTTACAAAGCAATATCACTCAGCAATGAAATCTGTGTCATCAGGCCCTTAGCAGCACAATGAGTGGATTCAGGTATGATGATTCTAACTGAAATAAGTCACACAGAAAAAGAAACATCATAAGATATCAGTAATACACGGAATGTAAACTTGGCTACACAGGAACTGAATTACAGAACAGAACAGGGTCTCAAATTTAGAAAACCAACTTATGCTTGCTTAAGGGTAAAGGTGAGTTGGGGTGCTGCATAAAACCAGAGATTGAAATGAGCACAGATAAAGTTCCTTAAGCCAAATATGGAATAGACAAGAGCTACTCCTTGCTCAACGAAATGGACTCAACACCGCATATTAAACGCCTAAGAATGTACCTGACTAGTAAGTATCGTACAACCTATGGATTGCTATGTCTCCAAAAGAGAATCAAGCATGTGTACAGGGGCATAAACGCAGCAGTGATAGGATTGGAGAGGTTCGGTGAGCAAATGAAGACCCTTTGAAGTCATATTGCATGGTACCCATTACACGGGTCTTAACTCTCCAGGTTTAAGGTATTCTTCCTTCAGCTAAAACATGCATGTGGAGCCCAAGTATGATCAACCATGTGAACGGGAGACGTGTTCAAATATGTCTCAGTTTTCCTCCCCTAGTACTCGGGTGCAACATTCCAGACGCTTTACTAACACTCTCCCCACTTGGAGAGTCAGTCCCTTTAACCTCCTGTTTGGCCCAGTTTGCAATTTCTGCGGAAGATGAACAGGAATAGCGAGAACCAATGAGAGGCTAGCTGGAGGTGTCTGGATGGGCAAATTTAACTCTCATTTCCCACCAGGAAGAGGAAATAACCAAAGGCTCAGCGTGCCGTGCCGGAACCAGATTAGGGCCTGAAGCCATCCTGCTGTGTTGCGGCCAGGTCACAAGAAAGCGAGTTGAAGAAAGGAGCTCAGGGGCACTGTAATTCACAAACCTGCAGAGTTATAAATGACAGCTATCATCCAAAAATAGACTGAAGTAAGGCTGCCAAGAGGACTTGAAAGCGGGGCAGAATTGCAGGAAACCGATTTCAGGAGGTAGACTGGAATTGCATTGAAAGCATAGGAAAAGAGGCAGAACGTCCACAATGATGCACTTGGCCAAAAAGGGCGTATGCGTTTTTTCCTGAATATATTCAGGAAAAAACGCATACGCCCTTTTTGGCCAACCAAGCAAGCTTGCAAAGGAAATCTGCACTACAATGAAGTCTCACTTCCCCCCGGTCAAAAGGGCCATCTGAAAAAAGTGTAAAATCCAGAAAGGCAGGACAGGCCATGGAGAACTGGGAGCCTTGTTATGCTGATGGGCGGGATGTAAATTGCCAACAACCACTCGGGAGAAGTGTATGGTGTTTCCTGAAACATCTAAAAAACAAAGCAACAGAACCTAGGGCACTTCCACTTATGGTCCTATAGCTTAGGGAAATTAAAATCAAAAAGACACAGCCACCCCAATGTTTGGAACGGCTCTGTTTACAAGAACCTCGTTTACAGTACAAGTTCAACATCGCAGAAAGTGAAAAATGGATAAAGAAGTTGTGGTATTTACTTACAAAGCAATATCACTCAGCAATGAAATCTATGTCATCAGGCCCTTAGCAGCACAATGAGTGGATTCAGGTATGATGATTCTAACTGAAATAAGTCACACAGAAAAAGAAACATCATAAGATATCAGTAATACACGGAATGTAAACTTGGCTACACAGGAACTGAATTACAGAACAGAACAGGGTCTCAAATTTAGAAAACCAACTTATGCTTGCTTAAGGGTAAAGGTGAGTAGGGGTGCTGCATAAAACCAGAGATTGAAATGAGCACAGATAAAGTTCCTTAAGTCAAATATGGAATAGACAAGAACTACTCCTTGCTCAACGAAATGGACTCAACACCGCATATTAAACGCCTAAGAATGTACCTGACTAGTAAGTATCTTAAAACCTATGGATTGCTATGTCTCTGAAAGAGAATCAAGCATGTGTACAGGGGCATAAACGCAGCAGTGATAGGATTGGAGAGGTTCGGTGAGCAAATGAAGACCCTTTGAAGTCATATTGCACGATACCCATTACACGGGTCTTAACTCTCCAGGTTTAAGGTATTCTTCCTTCAGCTAAAATATGCATGTGGAACCCAAGTATGATCAACCATGTGAACGGGAGACGTGTTCAAATATGTCTCAGTTTTCCTCCCCTGGTACTCGGGTGCAACATTCCAGACGCTTTACTAACACTCTCCCCACTTGGAGAGTCAGCGCCTTTAACCTCCTGTTTGGCCCAGTTTGCAATTTCTGCGGAAGATGAACAGGAATAGCGCGAACCAATGAGAGGCTAGCTGGAGGTGTCTGGACGGGCAAATTTAACTCTCATTTCCCACCAGGAAGAGGAAATAACCAAAGGCTCAGCGTGCCGTACCAGAACCAGATTAGGGCCTGAAGCCATCCTGCGGTGTTGCGGCCAGGTCACAAGAAAGCGAGTTGAAGAAAGGAGCTCAGGGGCACTGTAATTCACAAACCTGCAGAGTTATAAATGACAGCTATCGTCCAAAAATAGACTGAAGTAAGGCTGCCAAGAGGACTTGAAAGCGGGGCAGAATTGCAGGAAACCGATTTCAGGAGGTAGACTGGAATTGCATTGAAAGCATAGGAAAAGAGGCAGAACGTCCACAATGATGCACTTGGCCAAAAAGGGCGTATGCGTTTTTTCCTGAATATATTCAGGAAAAAACGCATACGCCCTTTTTGGCCAACCAAGCAAGCTTGCAAAGGAAATCTGCACTACAATGAAGTCTCACTTCCCCCCGGTCAAAAGGGCCATCTGAAAAAAGTGTAAAATCCAGAAAGGCAGGACAGGCCATGGAGAACTGGGAGCCTTGTTATGCTGATGGGCGGGATGTAAATTGCCAACAACCACTCGGGAGAAGTGTATGGTGTTTCCTGAAACATCTAAAAAACAAAGCAACAGAACCTAGGGCACTTCCACTTATGGTCCTATAGCTTAGGGAAATTAAAATCAAAAAGACACAGCCACCCCAAAGTTTGGAACGGCTCTGTTTACAAGAACCTCGTTTACAGTACAAGTTCAACATCGCAGAAAGTGAAAAATGGATAAAGAAGTTGTGGTATTTACTTACAAAGCAATATCATTCAGCAATGAAATCTGTGTCATCAGGCCCTTAGCAGCACAATGAGTGGATTCAGGTATGATGATTCTAACTGAAGTAAGTCACACAGAAAAAGAAACATCATAAGATATCAGTAATACACGGAATGTAAACTTGGCTACACAGGAACTGAATTACCGAACAGAACAGGGTCTCAAATTTAGAAAACCAACTTATGCTTGCTTAAGGGTAAAGGTGAGTTGGGGTGCTGCATAAAACCAGAGATTGCAATGAGCACAGATAAAGTTCCTTAAGCCAAATATGGAATAGACAAGAGCTACTCCTTGCTCAACGAAATGGACTCAACACCGCATATTAAACGCCTAACAATGTACCTGACTAGTAAGTATCTTAAAACCTATAGATTGCTATGTCTCCGAAAGAGAATCAAGCATGTGTACAGGGGCATAAACGCAGCAGTGATAGGATGGGAGAGGTTCGGTGAGCAAATGAAGACCCTTTGAAGTCATATTGCATGGTACCCATTCCACGGGTTTCAACTACCCAGATTTTAGTTATTCTTCCTTCAGCTAAAACATGCATGTGGAACCCAGAGTATGATCAACCATGTGATCGGGAGACGTGTTCAAATATGTCTCAGTTTTCCTCCCCTGGTACTCGGGTGCAACATTCCAGACGCTTTACTAACACTCTCCCCACTTGGAGAGTCAGCGCCTTTAACCTCCTGTTTGGCCCAGTTTGCAATTTCTGCGGAAGATGAACAGGAATAGCGAGAACCAATGAGAGGCTAGCTGGAGGTGTCTGGACGGGCAAATTTAACTCTCATTTCCCACCAGGAAGAAGAAATAACCAAAGGCTCAGCGTGCCGTACCGGAACCAGATTAGGGCCTGAAGCCATCCTGCGGTGTTGCGGCCAGCTCAAAAGAAAGCGAGTTGAAGAAAGGAGCTCAGGGGCACTGTAATTCACAAACCTGCAGAGTTATAAATGACAGCTATCGTCCAAAAATAGACTGAAGTAAGGCTGCCAAGAGGACTTGAAAGCGGGGCAGAATTGCAGGAAACCGATTTCAGGAGGTAGACTGGAATTGCATTGAAAGCATAGGAAAAGAGGCAGAACGTCCACAATGATGCACTTGGCCAAAAAGGGCGTATGCGTTTTTTCCTGAATATATTCAGGAAAAAACGCATACGCCCTTTTTGGCCAACCAAGCAAGCTTGCAAAGGAAATCTGCACTACAATGAAGTCTCACTTCCCCCCGGTCAAAAGGGCCATCTGAAAAAAGTGTAAAATCCAGAAAGGCAGGACAGGCCATGGAGAACTGGGAGCCTTGTTATGCTGATGGGCGGGATGTAAATTGCCAACAACCACTCGGGAGAAGTGTATGGTGTTTCCTGAAACATCTAAAAAACAAAGCAACAGAACCTAGGGCACTTCCACTTATGGTCCTATAGCTTAGGGAAATTAAAATCAAAAAGACACAGCCACCCCAAAGTTTGGAACGGCTCTGTTTACAAGAACCTCGTTTACAGTACAAGTTCAACATCGCAGAAAGTGAAAAATGGATAAAGAAGTTGTGGTATTTACTTACAAAGCAATATCACTCAGCAATGAAATCTGTGTCATCAGGCCCTTAGCAGCACAATGAGTGGATTCAGGTATGATGATTCTAACTGAAATAAGTCACACAGAAAAAGAAACATCATAAGATATCAGTAATACACGGAATGTAAACTTGGCTACACAGGAACTGAATTACAGAACAGAACAGGGTCTCAAATTTAGAAAACCAACTTATGCTTGCTTAAGGGTAAAGGTGAGTTGGGGTGCTGCATAAAACCAGAGATTGAAATGAGCACAGATAAAGTTCCTTAAGCCAAATATGGAATAGACAAGAGCTACTCCTTGCTCAACGAAATGGACTCAACACCGCATATTAAACGCCTAAGAATGTACCTGACTAGTAAGTATCTTAAAACCTATGGATTGCTATGTCTCCAAAAGAGAATCAAGCATGTGTACAGGGGCATAAACGCAGCAGTGATAGGATTGGAGAGGTTCGGTGAGCAAATGAAGACCCTTTGAAGTCATATTGCATGGTACCCATTACACGGGTCTTAACTCTCCAGGTTTAAGGTATTCTTCCTTCAGCTAAAACATGCATGTGGAGCCCAAGTATGATCAACCATGTGAACGGGAGACGTGTTCAAATATGTCTCAGTTTTCCTCCCCTAGTACTCGGGTGCAACATTCCAGACGCTTTACTAACACTCTCCCCACTTGGAGAGTCAGTCCCTTTAACCTCCTGTTTGGCCCAGTTTGCAATTTCTGCGGAAGATGAACAGGAATAGCGAGAACCAATGAGAGGCTAGCTGGAGGTGTCTGGATGGGCAAATTTAACTCTCATTTCCCACCAGGAAGAGGAAATAACCAAAGGCTCAGCGTGCCGTGCCGGAACCAGATTAGGGCCTGAAGCCATCCTGCTGTGTTGCGGCCAGGTCACAAGAAAGCGAGTTGAAGAAAGGAGCTCAGGGGCACTGTAATTCACAAACCTGCAGAGTTATAAATGACAGCTATCATCCAAAAATAGACTGAAGTAAGGCTGCCAAGAGGACTTGAAAGCGGGGCAGAATTGCAGGAAACCGATTTCAGGAGGTAGACTGGAATTGCATTGAAAGCATAGGAAAAGAGGCAGAACGTCCACAATGATGCACTTGGCCAAAAAGGGCGTATGCGTTTTTTCCTGAATATATTCAGGAAAAAACGCATACGCCCTTTTTGGCCAACCAAGCAAGCTTGCAAAGGAAATCTGCACTACAATGAAGTCTCACTTCCCCCCGGTCAAAAGGGCCATCTGAAAAAAGTGTAAAATCCAGAAAGGCAGGACAGGCCATGGAGAACTGGGAGCCTTGTTATGCTGATGGGCGGGATGTAAATTGCCAACAACCACTCGGGAGAAGTGTATGGTGTTTCCTGAAACATCTAAAAAACAAAGCAACAGAACCTAGGGCACTTCCACTTATGGTCCTATAGCTTAGGGAAATTAAAATCAAAAAGACACAGCCACCCCAATGTTTGGAACGGCTCTGTTTACAAGAACCTCGTTTACAGTACAAGTTCAACATCGCAGAAAGTGAAAAATGGATAAAGAAGTTGTGGTATTTACTTACAAAGCAATATCACTCAGCAATGAAATCTATGTCATCAGGCCCTTAGCAGCACAATGAGTGGATTCAGGTATGATGATTCTAACTGAAATAAGTCACACAGAAAAAGAAACATCATAAGATATCAGTAATACACGGAATGTAAACTTGGCTACACAGGAACTGAATTACAGAACAGAACAGGGTCTCAAATTTAGAAAACCAACTTATGCTTGCTTAAGGGTAAAGGTGAGTAGGGGTGCTGCATAAAACCAGAGATTGAAATGAGCACAGATAAAGTTCCTTAAGTCAAATATGGAATAGACAAGAACTACTCCTTGCTCAACGAAATGGACTCAACACCGCATATTAAACGCCTAAGAATGTACCTGACTAGTAAGTATCTTAAAACCTATGGATTGCTATGTCTCCGAAAGAGAATCAAGCATGTGTACAGGGGCATAAACGCAGCAGTGATAGGATTGGAGAGGTTCGGTGAGCAAATGAAGACCCTTTGAAGTCATATTGCACGATACCCATTACACGGGTCTTAACTCTCCAGGTTTAAGGTATTCTTCCTTCAGCTAAAATATGCATGTGGAACCCAAGTATGATCAACCATGTGAACGGGAGACGTGTTCAAATATGTCTCAGTTTTCCTCCCCTGGTACTCGGGTGCAACATTCCAGACGCTTTACTAACACTCTCCCCACTTGGAGAGTCAGCGCCTTTAACCTCCTGTTTGGCCCAGTTTGCAATTTCTGCGGAAGATGAACAGGAATAGCGCGAACCAATGAGAGGCTAGCTGGAGGTGTCTGGACGGGCAAATTTAACTCTCATTTCCCACCAGGAAGAGGAAATAACCAAAGGCTCAGCGTGCCGTACCAGAACCAGATTAGGGCCTGAAGCCATCCTGCGGTGTTGCGGCCAGGTCACAAGAAAGCGAGTTGAAGAAAGGAGCTCAGGGGCACTGTAATTCACAAACCTGCAGAGTTATAAATGACAGCTATCGTCCAAAAATAGACTGAAGTAAGGCTGCCAAGAGGACTTGAAAGCGGGGCAGAATTGCAGGAAACCGATTTCAGGAGGTAGACTGGAATTGCATTGAAAGCATAGGAAAAGAGGCAGAACGTCCACAATGATGCACTTGGCCAAAAAGGGCGTATGCGTTTTTTCCTGAATATATTCAGGAAAAAACGCATACGCCCTTTTTGGCCAACCAAGCAAGCTTGCAAAGGAAATCTGCACTACAATGAAGTCTCACTTCCCCCCGGTCAAAAGGGCCATCTGAAAAAAGTGTAAAATCCAGAAAGGCAGGACAGGCCATGGAGAACTGGGAGCCTTGTTATGCTGATGGGCGGGATGTAAATTGCCAACAACCACTCGGGAGAAGTGTATGGTGTTTCCTGAAACATCTAAAAAACAAAGCAACAGAACCTAGGGCACTTCCACTTATGGTCCTATAGCTTAGGGAAATTAAAATCAAAAAGACACAGCCACCCCAAAGTTTGGAACGGCTCTGTTTACAAGAACCTCGTTTACAGTACAAGTTCAACATCGCAGAAAGTGAAAAATGGATAAAGAAGTTGTGGTATTTACTTACAAAGCAATATCACTCAGCAATGAAATCTGTGTTATCAGGCCCTTAGCAGCACAATGAGTGGATTCAGGTATGATGATTCTAACTGAAATAAGTCACACAGAAAAAGAAACATCATAAGATATCAGTAATACACGGAATGGAAACTTGGCTACACAGGAACTGAATTACAGAACAGAACAGGGTCTCAAATTTAGAAAACCAACTTATGCTTGCTTAAGGGTAAAGGTGAGTTGGGGTGCTGCATAAAACCAGAGATTGAAATGAGCACAGATAAAGTTCCTTAAGCCAAATATGGAATAGACAAGAGCTACTCCTTGCTCAACGAAATGGACTCAACACCCCATATTAAACGCCTAAGAATGTACCTGACTAGTAAGTATCGTAAAACCTATGGATTGCTATGTCTCCGAAAGAGAATCAAGCATGTGTACAGGGGCATAAACGCAGCAGTGATAGGATTGGAGAGGTTCGGTGAGCAAATGAAGACCCTTTGAAGTCATATTGCATGGTACCCATTCCACGGGTTTCAACTACCCAGGTTTAAGGTATTCTTCCTTCAGCTAAAACATGCATGTGGAACCTAGAGTATGATCAACCATGTGATCGGGAGACGTGTTCAAATATGTCTCAGTTTTCCTCCCCTGGTACTCGGGTGCAACATTCCACACGCTTTACTAACACTCTCCCCACTTGGAGAGTCAGTCCCTTTAACCTCCTGTTTGGCCCAGTTTGCAATTTCTGCGGAAGATGAACAGGAATAGCGAGAACCAATGAGAGGCTAGCTGGAGGTGTCTGGACGGGCAAATTTAACTCTCATTTCCCACCAGGAAGAGGAATTAACCAAAGGCTCAGCGTGCCGGGCCGGAACCAGATTAGGGCCTGAAGCCATCCTGCAGTGTTGCGGCCAGGTCACAAGAAATCGAGTTGAAGAAAGGAGCTCAGGGGCACTGTAATTCACAAACCTGCAGAGTTATAAATGACAGCTATCGTCCAAAAATAGACTGAAGTAAGGCTGCCAAGAGGACTTGAAAGCGGGGCAGAATTGCAGGAAACCAATTTCAGAAGGTAGACTGGAATTGCATTGAAAGCATAGGAAAAGAGGCAGAACGTCCACAATGATGCACTTGGCCAAAAAGGGCATATGCGTTTTTTCCTGAATATATTCAGGAAAAAACGCATACGCCCTTTTTGGCCAACCAAGCAAGCTTGCAAAGGAAATCTGCACTACAATGAAGTCTCACTTCCCCCCGGTCAAAAGGGCCATCTGAAAAAAGTGTAAAATCCAGAAAGGCAACAGGCCATTGAGAGCTGGGAGCCTTGTTATGCTGATGGGCGGGATGTAAATTGCCAACAGGCACTTGGGAGAAGTGTATGGTGTTTCCTGAAACATCTAAAAAACAAAGCAACAGAGCCTAGGGCACTGCCACTTATGGTCCTATAGCTTAGGGAAATTAAAATCAAAAAGACACAGCCACCCCAAAGTTTGGAACGGCTCTGTTTACAAGAACCTCGTTTACAGTACAAGTTCAACATCGCAGAAAGTGAAAAATGGATAAAGAAGTTGTGGTATTCACTTACAAAGCAATATCACTCAGCAATGAAATCTATGTCATCAGGCCCTTAGCAGCACAATGAGTGGATTCAGGTATGATGATTCTAACTGAAATAAGTCACACAGAAAAAGAAACATCATAAGATATCAGTAATACACGGAATGGAAACTTGGCTACACAGGAACTGAATTACAGAACAGAACAGGGTCTCAAATTTAGAAAAACAACTTATGCTTGCTTAAGGGTAAAGGTGAGTTGGGGTGCTGCATAAAACCAGAGATTGAAATGAGCACAGATAAAGTTCCTTAAGCCAAATATGGAATAGACAAGAGCTACTCCTTGCTCAACGAAATGGACTCAACACCGCATATTAAACGCCTAAGAATGTACCTGACTTGTAAGTATCTTAAAACCTATGGATTGCTATGTCTCCGAAAGAGAATCAAGCATGTGTACAGGGGCATAAACGCAGCAGTGATAGGATTGGAGAGGTTCGGTGAGCAAATGAAGACCCTTTGAAGTCATATAGCATGGTACCCATTCCACGGGTTTCAACTACCCAGGTTTAAGGTATTCTTCCTTCAGCTAAAACATGCATGTGGAACCTAGAGTATGATCAACCATGTGATCGGGAGACGTGTTCAAATATGTCTCAGTTTTCCTCCCCTGGTACTCGGGTGCAACATTCCAGACGCTTTACTAACACTCTCCCCACTTGGAGAGTCAGTCCCTTTAACCTCCTGTTTGGCCCAGTTTGCAAATTCTGCGGAAGATGAACAGGAATAGCGAGAACCAATGAGAGGCTAGCTGGAGGTGTCTGGACGGGCAAATTTAACTCTCATTTCCCACCAGGAAGAGGAATTAACCAAAGGCTCAGCATGCCGGGCCGGAACCAGATTAGGGCCTGAAGCCATCCTGCGGTGTTGCGGCCAGGTCACAAGAAAGCGAGTTGAAGAAAGGAGCTCAGGGGCACTGTAATTCACAAACCTGCAGAGTTATAAATGACAGCTATCATCCAAAAATAGACTGAAGTAAGGCTGCCAAGAGGACTTGAAAGCGGGGCAGAATTGCAGGAAAACGATTTCAGGAGGTAGACTGGAATTGCATTGAAAGCATAGGAAAAGAGGCAGAACGTCCACAATGATGCACTTGGCCAAAAAGGGCGTATGCGTTTTTTCCTGAATATATTCAGGAAAAAACGCATACGCCCTTTTTGGCCAACCAAGCAAGCTTGCAAAGGAAATCTGCACTACAATGAAGTCTCACTTCCCCGGGTCAAAAGGGCCATCTGAAAAAAGTGTAAAATCCAGAAAGGCAGGACAGGCCATGGAGAACTGGGAGCCTTGTTATGCTGATGGGCGGGATGTTAATTGCCAACAGACACTCGGGAGAAGTGTATGGTGTTTCCTGAAACATCTAAAAAACAAAGCAACAGAGCCTAGGGCACTGCCACTTATGGTCCTATAGCTTAGGGAAATTAAAATCAAAAAGACACAGCCACCCCAAAGTTTGGGACGCCTCTGTTTACAAGAACCTCGTTTACAGTACAAGTTCAACATCGCAGAAAGTGAAAAATGGATAAAGAAGTTGTGGTATTTACTTACAAAGCAATATCACTCAGCAATGAAATCTATGTCATCAGGCCCTTAGCATCACAATGAGTGGATTCAGGTATGATGATTCTAACTGAAATAAGTCACACAGAAAAAGAAACATCATAAGATATCAGTAATACACGGAATGTAAACTTGGCTACACAGGAACTGAATTACCGAACAGAACAGGGTCTCAAATTTAGAAAACCAACTTATGCTTGCTTAAGGGTAAAGGTGAGTTGGAGTGCTGCATAAAACCAGAGATTGAAATGAGCACAGATAAAGTTCCTTAAGTCAAATATGGAATAGACAAGAGCTACTCCTTGCTCAACGAAATGGACTCAACAACGCATATTAAACGCCTAAGAATGTACCTGAGTAGTAAGTATCGTAAAACCTATGGATTGCTATGTCTCCGAAAGAGAATCAAGCATGTGTACAGGGGCATAAACGCAGCAGTGATAGAATTGGAGAGGTTCGGTGAGCAAATGAAGACCCTTTGAAGTCATATTGCATGGTACCCATTACACGGGTCTCAACTCTCCAGGTTTAAAGTATTCTTCCTTCAGCTAAAACATGCATGTGGAACCCAAGTATGATCAACCATGTGAACGGGAGACGTGTTCAAATATGTCTCAGTTTTCCTCCCCTGGTACTCGGGTGCAACATTCCAGACGCTTTACTAACACTCTCCCCACTTGGAGAGTCAGCGCCTTTAACCTCCTGTTTGGCCCAGTTTGCAATTTCTGCGGAAGATGAACAGGAATAGCGAGAACCAATGAGAGGCTAGCTGAAGGTGTCTGGACGGGCAAATTTAACTCTCATTTCCCACCAGGAAGAGGAATTAACCAAAGGCTCAGCGTGCCGTGCCGGAACCAGATTAGGGCCTGAAGCCATCCTGCGGTGTTGCGGCCAGGTCACAAGAAAGCAAGTTGAAGAAAGGAGCTCAGGGGCACTGTAATTCACAAACCTGCAGAGTTATAAATTACAGCTATCGTCCAAAAATAGACTGAAGTAAGGCTGCCAAGAGGACTTGAAAGCGGGGCAGAATTGCAGGAAACCGATTTCAGGAGGTAGACTGGAATTGCATTGAAAGCATAGGAAAAGAGGCAGAACGTCCACAATGATGCACTTGGCCAAAAAGGGCGTATGCGTTTTTTCCTGAATATATTCAGGAAAAAACGCATACGCACTTTTTGGCCAACCAAGCAAGCTTGCAAAGGAAATCTGCACTACAATGAAGTCTCACTTCCCCCCGGTCAAAAGGGCCATCTGAAAAAAGTGTAAAATCCAGAAAGGCAGGACAGGCCATGGAGAACTGGGAGCCTTGTTATGCTGATGGGCGGGATGTAAATTGCCAACAACCACTCGGGAGAAGTGTATGGTGTTTCCTGAAACATCTAAAAAACAAAGCAACAGAGCCTAGGGCACTTCCACTTATGGTCCTATAGCTTAGGGAAATTAAAATCAAAAAGACACAGCCACCCCAAAGTTTGGGACGCCTCTGTTTACAAGAACCTCGTTTACAGTACAAGTTCAACATCGCAGAAAGTGAAAAATGGATAAAGAAGTTGTGGTATTTACTTACAAAGCAATATCACTCAGCAATGAAATCTGTGTCATCAGGCACTTAGCAGCACAATGAGTGGATTCAGGTATGATGATTCTAACTGAAATAAGTCACACAGAAAAAGAAACATCATAAGATATCAGTAATACACGGAATGTAAACTTGGCTACACAGGAACTGAATTACAGAACAGAACAGGGTCTCAAATTTAGAAAACCAACTTATGCTTGCTTAAGGGTAAAGGTGAGTTGGGGTGCTGCATAAAACCAGAGATTGAAATGAGCACAGATAAAGTTCCTTAAGTCAAATATGAAATAGACAAGAGCTACTCCTTGCTCAACGAAATGGACTCAACACCGCATATTAAACGCCTAAGAATGTACCTGACTAGTAAGTATCGTAAAACCTATGGATTGCTATGTCTCCAAAAGAGAATCAAGCATGTGTGCAGGGGCATAAACGCAGCAGTGATAGGATTGGAGAGGTTCGGTGAGCAAATGAAGACCCTTTGAAGTCATATTGCATGGTACCCATTACACGGGTCTCAACTCTCCAGGTTTAAGGTATTCTTCCTTCAGCTAAAACATGCATGTGGAACCCAAGTATGATCAACCATGTGAACGGGAGACGTGTTCAAATATGTCTCAGTTTTCCTCCCCTGGTACTCGGGTGCAACATTCCAGACGCTTTACTAACACTCTCCCCACTTGGAGAGTCAGCGCCTTTAACCTCCTGTTTGGCCCAGTTTGCAATTTCTGCGGAAGATGAACAGGAGTAGCGAGAACCAATGAGAGGCTAGCTGAAGGTGTCTGGACGGGCAAATTTAACTCTCATTTCCCACCAGGAAGAGGAATTAACCAAAGGCTCAGCGTGCCGTGCCGGAACCAGATTAGGGCCTGAAGCCATCCTGCGGTGTTGCGGCCAGGTCACAAGAAAGCAAGTTGAAGAAAGGAGCTCAGGGGCACTGTAATTCACAAACCTGCAGAGTTATAAATGACAGCTATCGTCCAAAAATAGACTGAAGTAAGGCTGCCAAGAGGACTTGAAAGCGGGGCAGAATTGCAGGAAACCGATTTCAGGAGGTAGACTGGAATTGCATTGAAAGCATAGGAAAAGAGGCAGAACGTCCACAATGATGCACTTGGCCAAAAAGGGCGTATGCGTTTTTTCCTGAATATATTCAGGAAAAAACGCATACGCCCTTTTTGGCCAACCAAGCAAGTTTGCAAAGGAAATCTGCACTACAATGAAGTCTCACTTCTCCCCGGTCAAAAGGGCCATCTGAAAAAAGTGTAAAATCCAGAAAGGCAACAGGCCATTGAGCACTGGGTGCCTTGTTATGGTGATGGGCGGGATGTAAGTTGCCAACAGACACTTGGGAGAAGTGTATGGTGTTTCCTGAAACATCTAAAAAACAAAGCAACAGAGCCTAGGGCACTGCCACTTATGGTCCTATAGCTTAGGGAAATTAAAATCAAAAAGACACAGCCACCCCAAAGTTTGGAACGGCTCTGTTTACAAGAACCTCGTTTACAGTACAAGTTCAACATCGCAGAAAGTGAAAAATGGATAAAGAAGTTGTGGTATTCACTTACAAAGCAATATCACTCAGCAATGAAATCTATGTCATCAGGCCCTTAGCATCACAATGAGTGGATTCAGGTATGATGATTCTAACTGAAATAAGTCACACAGAAAAAGAAACATCATAAGATATCAGTAATACACGGAATGTAAACTTGGCTACACAGGAACTGAATTACAGAACAGAACAGGGTCTCAAATTTAGAAAACCAACTTATGCTTGCTTAAGGGTAAAGGTGAGTTGGGGTGCTGCATAAAACCAGAGATTGAAATGAGCACAGATAAAGTTCCTTAAGTCAAATATGGAATAGACAAGAGCTACTCCTTGCTCAACGAAATGGACTCAACACCGCATATTAAATGCCTAAGAATGTACCTGACTAGTAAGTATCGTACAACCTATGGATTGCTATGTCTCCGAAAGAGAATCAAGCATGTGTACAGGGGCATAAACGCAGCAGTGATAGGATTGGAGAGGTTCGGTGAGCAAATGAAGACCCTTTGAAGTCATATAGCATGGTACCCATTCCACGGGTTTGAACTACCCAGGTTTAAGGTATTCTTCCTTCAGCTAAAACATGCATGTGGAACCTAGAGTATGATCAACCATGTGATCGGGAGACGTGTTCAAATATGTCTCAGTTTTCCTCCCCTGGTACTCGGGTGCAACATTCCAGACGCTTTACTAACACTCTCCCCACTTGGAGAGTCAGTCCCTTTAACCTCCTGTTTGGCCCAGTTTGCAATTTCTGCGGAAGATGAACAGGAATAACGAGAACCAATGAGAGACTAGCTGGAGGTGTCTGGACGGGCAAATTTAACTCTCATTTCCCACCAGGAAGAGGAATTAACCAAAGGCTCAGCATGCCGGGCCGGAACCAGATTAGGGCCTGAAGCCATCCTGCGGTGTTGCGGCCAGGTCACAAGAAAGCGAGTTGAAGAAAGGAGCTCAGGGGCACTGTAATTCACAAACCTGCAGAGTTATAAATGACAGCTATCATCCAAAAATAGACTGAAGTAAGGCTGCCAAGAGGACTTGAAAGCGGGGCAGAATTGCAGGAAACCGATTTCAGGAGGTAGACTGGAATTGCATTGAAAGCATAGGAAAAGAGGCAGAACGTCCACAATGATGCACTTGGCCAAAAAGGGCGTATGCGTTTTTTCCTGAATATATTCAGGAAAAAACGCATACGCCCTTTTTGGCCAACCAAGCAAGCTTGCAAAGGAAATCTGCAATACAGTGAAGTCTCACTTCCCCCGGTCAAAAGGGCCATCTGAAAAAAGTGTAAAATCCAGAAAGGCAGGACAGGCCATGGAGAACTGGGAGCCTTGTTATGCTGATGGGCGGGATGTTAATTGCCAACAGACACTCGGGAGAAGTGTATGGTGTTTCCTGAAACATCTAAAAAACAAAGCAACAGAGCCTAGGGCACTGCCACTTATGGTCCTATAGCTTAGGGAAATTAAAATCAAAAATACACAGCCACCCCAAAGTTTGGGACGCCTCTGTTTACAAGAACCTCGTTTACAGTACAAGTTCAACATCGCAGAAAGTGAAAAATGGATAAAGAAGTTGTGGTATTTACTTACAAAGCAATATCACTCAGCAATGAAATCTATGTCATCAGGCCCTTAGCATCACAATGAGTGGATTCAGGTATGATGATTCTAACTGAAATAAGTCACACAGAAAAAGAAACATCATAAGATATCAGTAATAACGGAATGTAAACTTGGCTACACAGGAACTGAATTACAGAACAGAACAGGGTCTCAAATTTAGAAAACCAACTTATGCTTGCTTAAGGGTAAAGGTGAGTTGGGGTGCTGCATAAAACCAGAGATTGAAATGAGCACAGATAAAGTTCCTTAAGTCAAATATGGAATAGACAAGAGCTACTCCTTGCTCAACGAAATGGACTCAACACCCCATATTAAACGCCTAAGAATGTACCTGACTAGTAAGTATCGTAAAACCTATGGATTGCTATGTCTCCAAAAGAGAATCAAGCATGTGTACAGGGGCATAAACGCAGCAGTGATAGGATTGGAGAGGTTCGGTGAGCAAATGAAGACCCTTTGAAGTCATATTGCATGGTACCCATTCCACGGGTCTCAACTCTCCAGGTTTAAGGTATTCTTCCTTCAGCTAAAACATGCATGTGGAACCCAAGTATGATCAACCATGTGAACGGGAGACGTGTTCAAATATGTCTCAGTTTTCCTCCCCTGGTACTCGGGTGCAACATTCCAGACGCTTTACTAACACTCTCCCCACTTGGAGAGTCAGTGCCTTTAACCTCCTGTTTGGCCCAGTTTGCAATTTCTGCGGAAGATGAACAGGAATAGCGAGAACCAATGAGAGGCTAGCTGGAGGTGTCTGGACGGGCAAATTTAACTCTCATTTCCCACCAGGAAGAGGAATTAACCAAAGGCTCAGCATGCCGGGCCGGAACCAGATTAGGGCCTGAAGCCATCCTGCGGTGTTGCGGCCAGGTCACAGGAAAGCGAGTTGAAGAAAGGAGCTCAGGGGCACTGTAATTCACAAACCTGCAGAGTTATAAATGACAGCTATCGTCCAAAAATAGACTGAAGTAAGGCTGCCAAGAGGACTTGAAAGCGGGGCAGAATTGCAGGAAACCGATTTCAGGAGGTAGACTGGAATTGCATTGAAAGCATAGGAAAAGAGGCAGAACGTCCACAATGATGCACTTGGCCAAAAAGGGCGTATGCGTTTTTTCCTGAATATATTCAGGAAAAAACGCATACGCCCTTTTTGGCCAACCAAGCAAGCTTGCAAAGAAATCTGCACTACAATGAAGTCTCACTTCCCCCCGGTCAAAAGGGCCATCTGAAAAAAGTGTAAAATCCAGAAAGGCAGGACAGGCCATGGAGAACTGGGAGCCTTGTTATGCTGATGGGCGGGATGTAAATTGCGAACAGACACTCGGGAGAAGTGTATGGTGTTTCGTGAAACATCTAAAAAACAAAGCAACAGAGCCTAGGGCACTGCCACTTATGGTCCTATAGCTTAGGGAAATTAAAATCAAAAAGACACAGCCACCCCAAAGTTTGGGACGCCTCTGTTTACAAGAACCTCGTTTACAGTACAAGTTCAACATCGCAGAAAGTGAAAAATGGATAAAGAAGTTGTGGTATTTACTTACAAAGCAATATCACTCAGCAATGAAATCTGTGTCATCAGGCCCTTAGCAGCACAATGAGTGGATTCAGGTATGATGATTCTAACTGAAATAAGTCACACAGAAAAAAAACATCATAAGATATCAGTAATACACGGAATGTAAACTTGGCTACACAGGAACTGAATTACAGAACAGAACAGGGTCTCAAATTTAGAAAACGAACTTATGCTTGCTTAAGGGTAAAGGTGAGTTGGGGTGCTGCATAAAACCAGAGATTGAAATGAGCACAGATAAAGTTCCTTAAGTCAAATATGGAATAGACAAGAGCTACTCCTTGCTCAACGAAATGGACTCAACACCGCATATTAAACGCCTAAGAATGTACCTGACTAGTAAGTATCGTAAAACCTATGGATTGCTATGTCTCCAAAAGAGAATCAAGCATGTGTACAGGGGCATAAACGCAGCAGTGATAGGATTGGAGAGGTTTGGTGAGCAAATGAAGACCCTTTGAAGTCATATTGCATGGTACCCATTCCACGGGTTTCAACTACCCAGGTTTAAGGTATTATTCCTTCAGCTAAAACATGCATGTGGAACCCAAGTATGATCAACCATGTGAACGGGAGACGTGTTCAAATATGTCTCAGTTTTCGTACCCTGGTACTCGGGTGCAACATTCCAGACGCTTTACTAACACTCTCCCCACTTGGAGAGTCAGCGCCTTTAACCTCCTGTTTGGCACAGTTTGCAATTTCTGCGGAAGATGAACAGGAATAGCGAGAACCAATGAGAGGCTAGCTGGAGGTGTCTGGACGGGCAAAGTTAACTCTCATTTCCCAACAGGAAGAGGAAATAACCAAAGGCTCATCGTGCCGTACCGGAACCAGATTAGGGCCTGAAGCCATCCTGCAGTGTTGCGGCCAGCTCAAAAGAAAGCGAGTTGAAGAAAGGAGCTCAGGGGCACTGTAATTCACAAACCTGCAGAGTTATAAATGACAGCTATCGTCCAAAAATATACTGAAGTAAGGCTGCCAAGAGGACTTGAAAGCGGGGCAGAATTGCAGGAAACCGATTTCAGGAGGTAGACTGGAATTGCATTGAAAGCATAGGAAAAGAGGCAGAACGTCCACAATGATGCACTTGGCCAAAAAGGGCGTATGCGTTTTTTCCTGAATATATTCAGGAAAAAACGCATACGCCCTTTTTGGCCAACCAAGCAAGCTTGCAAAGGAAATCTGCACTACAATGAAGTCTCACTTCCCCCCGGTCAAAAGGGCCATCTGAAAAAAGTGTAAAATCCAGAAAGGCAGGACAGGCCATGGAGAACTGGGAGCCTTGTTATGCTGATGGGCGGGATGTAAATTGCCAACAACCACTCGGGAGAAGTGTATGGTGTTTCCTGAAACATCTAAAAAACAAAGCAACAGAGCCTAGGGCACTTCCACTTATGATCCTATAGCTTAGGGAAATTAAAATAAAAAAGACACAGCCACCCCAAAGTTTGGAACGGCTCTGTTTACAAGAACCTCGTTTACAGTACAAGTTCAACATCGCAGAAAGTGAAAAATGGATAAAGAAGTTGTGGTATTTACTTACAAAGCAATATCACTCAGCAATGAAATCTGTGTCATCAGGCCCTTAGCAGCACAATGAGTGGATTCAGGTATGATGACTCTAACTGAAGTAAGTCACACAGAAAAAGAAACATCATAAGATATCAGTAATACACGGAATGTAAACTTGGCTACACAGGAACTGAATTACAGAACAGAACAGGGACTCAAATTTAGAAAACCAACTTATGCTTGCTTAAGGGTAAAGGTGAGTTGGGGTGCTGCATAAAACCAGAGATTGAAATGAGCACAGATAAAGTTCCTTAAGCCAAATATGGAATAGACAAGAGTTACTCCTTGCTCAACGAAATGGACTCAACACCGCATATTAAACGCCTAAGAATGTACCTGACTAGTAAGTATCTTTAAACCTATGGATTGCTATGTCTCCGAAAGAGAATCAAGCATGTGTACAGGGGCATAAACGCAGCAGTGATAGGATTGGAGAGGTTCGGTGAGCAAATGAAGACCCTTTGAAGTCATATTACATGGTACCCATTCCACGGGTTTCAACTACCCAGGTTTAAGGTATTCTTCCTTCAGCTAAAACATGCATGTGGAACCTAGAGTATGATCAACCATGTGATCGGGAGACGTGTTCAAATATGTCTCAGTTTTCGTACCCTGGTACTCGGGTGCAACATTCCAGACGCTTTACTAACACTCTCCCGACTTGGAGAGTCAGTCCCTTTAACCTCCTGTTTGGCCCAGTTTGCAATTTCTGCGGAAGATGAACAGGAATAGCGAGAACCAATGAGAGACTAGCTGGAGGTGTCTGGACGGGCAAATTTAACTCTCATTTCCCACCAGGAAGAGGAATTAACCAAAGGCTCAGCGTGCCGTGCCGGAACCAGATTAGGGCCTGAAGCCATCCTGCGGTGTTGCGGCCAGGTCACAAGAAAGCGAGTTGAAGAAAGGAGCTCAGGGGCACTGAAATTCACAAACCTGCAGAGTTATAAATGACAGCTATCGTCCAAAAATAGACTGAAGTAAGGCTGCCAAGAGGACTTGAAAGCGGGGCAGAATTGCAGGAAACCGATTTCAGGAGGTAGACTGGAATTGCATTGAAAGCATAGGAAAAGAGGCAGAACGTCCACAATGATGCACTTGGCCAAAAAGGGCGTATGCGTTTTTTCCTGAATATATTCACGAAAAAACGCATATGCCCTTTTTGGCCAACCAAGCAAGCTTGCAAATGAAATCTGCACTACAATGAAGTCTCACTTCCCCCCGGTCAAAAGGGCCATCTGAAAAAAGTGTAAAATCCAGAAAGGCAACAGGCCATTGAGAACTGGGAGCCTTGTTATGCTGATGGGCGGGATGTAAATTGCCAACAGACACTTGGGAGAAGTGTATGGTGTTTCCTGAAACATCTAAAAAACAAAGCAACAGAGCCTAGGGCACTTCCACTTATGGTCCTATAGCTTAGGGAAATTAAAATCAAAAAGACACAGCCACCCCAAAGTTTGGAACGGCTCTGTTTACAAGAACCTCGTTTACAGTACAAGTTCAACATCGCAGAAAGTGAAAAATGGATGAAGAACTTGTGGTACTTACGTACAATGCAGTATCACTCAGCAATGAAATCTATGTCATCAGGCCCGTAGCAGGATAATGAGTAGATTCAGGTACGATGATTCTAACTGAAATAAGTCACACAGAAAAAGAAACCTCATAAGATATCAGTAATACACGGAATGTAAACTTGGCTACACAGGAACTGAATTCCAAAACAGAACAGGGTCTCAAATTTAGAAAAACAACTTATGCTTGCTTAAGAGTAACGGTGAGTTGGGGTGCTGCATAAAACCAGAGATTGAAATGAGCACAGATAAAGTTCCTTAAGCCAAATATGGAATAGACAAGAGCTACTCCTTGCTCAATGAAATGGACTCAACACCGTATATTAAACGTCTAAGAATGTACCTGACTAGTAAGTATCTTAAAACCTATGGATTGCTATGTCTCCGAAAGAGAATCAAGCATGTGTACAGGGGCATAAACGCAGCAGTGATAGGATTGGAGAGGTTCGGTGAGCAAATGAAGACCCTTTGAAGTCATATTGCATGGTACCCATTCCACGGGTTTCAACTACCCAGGTTTAAGGTATTCTTCCTTCAGCTAAAACATGCATGTGGAACCTAGAGTATGATCAACCATGTGATCGGGAGACGTGTTCAAATATGTCTCAGTTTTCCTCCCCTGGTACTCGGGTGCAACATTCCAGACGCTTTACTAACACTCTCCCCACTTGGAGAGTCAGTCCCTTTAACCTCCTGTTTGGCCCAGTTTGCAATTTCTGCGGAAGATGAACAGGAATAGCGAGAACCAATGAGAGGCTAGCTGGAGGTGTCTGGACGGGCAAATTTAACTCTCATTTCCCACCAGGAAGAGGAAATAACCAAAGGCTCAGCGTGCCGTGCCGGAACCAGATTAAGGCCTGAAGCCAACCTGCGGTGTTGCGGCCAGGTCACAAGAAAGCGAGTTGAAGAAAGGAGCTCAGGGGCACTGTAATTCACAAACCTGCAGAGTTATAAATGACAGCTATCGTCCAAAAATAGACTGAAGTAAGGCTGCCAAGAGGACTTGAAAGCGGGGCAGAATTGCAGGAAACCGATTTCAGGAGGTAGACTGGAATTGCATTGAAAGCATAGGAAAAGAGGCAGAACGTCCACAATGATGCACTTGGCCAAAAAGGGCGTATGCGTTTTTTCCTGAATATATTCAGGAAAAAACGCATACGCCCTTTTTGGCCAACCAAGCAAGCTTGCAAAGGAAATATGCACTACAATGAAGTCTCACTTCCCCCCGGTCAAAAGGGCCATCTGAAAAAAGTGTAAAATCCAGAAAGGCAGGACAGATCATGGAGAACTGGGAGCCTTGTTATGCTGATGGGCGGGATGTAAATTGCCAACAACCACTTGGGAGAAGTGTATGGTGTTTCCTGAAACATCTAAAAAACAAAGCAACAGAACCTAGGGCACTTCCACTTATGGTCCTATAGCTTAGGGAAATTAAAATCAAAAAGACACAGCCACCCCAAAGTTTGGAACGGCTCTGTTTACAAGAACCTCGTTTACAGTACAAGTTCAACATCGCAGAAAGTGAAAAATGGATAAAGAAGTTGTGGTATTTACTTACAAAGCAATATCATTCAGCAATGAAATCTGTGTCATCAGGCCCTTAGCAGCACAATGAGTGGATTCAGGTATGATGATTCTAACTGAAGTAAGTCACACAGAAAAAGAAACATCATAAGATATCAGTAATACACGGAATGTAAACTTGGCTACACAGGAACTGAATTACAGAACAGAACAGGGACTCAAATTTAGAAAACCAACTTATGCTTGCTTAAGGGTAAAGGTGAGTTGGGGTGCTGCATAAAACCAGAGATTGAAATGAGCACAGATAAAGTTCCTTAAGCCAAATATGGAATAGACAAGAGTTACTCCTTGCTCAACGAAATGGACTCAACACCGCATATTAAACGCCTAAGAATGTACCTGACTAGTAAGTATCTTTAAACCTATGGATTGCTATGTCTCCGAAAGAGAATCAAGCATGTGTACAGGGGCATAAACGCAGCAGTGATAGGATTGGAGAGGTTCGGTGAGCAAATGAAGACCCTTTGAAGTCATATTGCATGGTACCCATTCCACGGGTTTCAACTACCCAGGTTTAAGGTATTCTTCCTTCAGCTAAAACATGCATGTGGAACCTAGAGTATGATCAACCATGTGATCGGGAGACGTGTTCAAATATGTCTCAGTTTTCGTACCCTGGTACTCGGGTGCAACATTCCAGACGCTTTACTAACACTCTCCCGACTTGGAGAGTCAGTCCCTTTAACCTCCTGTTTGGCCCAGTTTGCAATTTCTGCGGAAGATGAACAGGAATAGCGAGAACCAATGAGAGACTAGCTGGAGGTGTCTGGACGGGCAAATTTAACTCTCATTTCCCACCAGGAAGAGGAATTAACCAAAGGCTCAGCGTGCCGTGCCGGAACCAGATTAGGGCCTGAAGCCATCCTGCGGTGTTGCGGCCAGGTCACAAGAAAGCAAGTTGAAGAAAGGAGCTCAGGGGCACTGAAATTCACAAACCTGCAGAGTTATAAATGACAGCTATCGTCCAAAAATAGACTGAAGTAAGGCTGCCAAGAGGACTTGAAAGCGGGGCAGAATTGCAGGAAACCGATTTCAGGAGGTAGACTGGAATTGCATTGAAAGCATAGGAAAAGAGGCAGAACGTCCACAATGATGCACTTGGCCAAAAAGGGCGTATGCGTTTTTTCCTGAATATATTCAGGAAAAAACGCATATGCCCTTTTTGGCCAACCAAGCAAGCTTGCAAATGAAATCTGCACTACAATGAAGTCTCACTTCCCCCCGGTCAAAAGGGCCATCTGAAAAAAGTGTAAAATCCAGAAAGGCAACAGGCCATTGAGAACTGGGAGCCTTGTTATGCTGATGGGCGGGATGTAAATTGCCAACACACACTTGGGAGAAGTGTATGGTGTTTCCTGAAACATCTAAAAAACAAAGCAACAGAGCCTAGGGCACTTCGACTTATGGTCCTATAGCTTAGGGAAATTAAAATCAAAAAGACACAGCCACCCCAAAGTTTGGAAAGGCTCTGTTTACAAGAACCTCGTTTACAGTACAAGTTCAACATCGCAGAAAGTGAAAAATGGATGAAGAACTTGTGGTACTTACGTACAATGCAGTATCACTCAGCAATGAAATCTATGTCATCAGGCCCGTAGCAGGATAATGAGTAGATTCAGGTACGATGATTCTAACTGAAATAAGTCACACAGAAAAAGAAACCTCATAAGATATCAGTAATACACGGAATGTAAACTTGGCTACACAGGAACTGAATTCCAAAACAGAACAGGTTCTCAAATTTAGAAAACCAACTTATGCTTGCTTAAGGGTAAAGGTGAGTTGGGGTGCTGCATAAAACCAGAGATTGAAATGAGCACAGATAAATTTCCTTAAGCCAAATATGGAATAGACAAGAGCTACTCCTTGCTCAACGAAATGGACTCAACACCGCATATTTAACGCCTAAGAATGTACCTGACTAGTAAGTATCTTAAAACCTATGGATTGCTATGTCTCCAAAAGAGAATCAAGCGTGTGTACAGGGGCATAAACGCAGCAGTGATAGGATTGGAGAGGTTCGGTGAGCAAATGAAGACCCTTTGAAGTCATATTGCATGGTTCCCATTACACGGGTCTCAACTCTCCAGATTTAAGGTATTCTTCCTTCAGCTAAAACATGCATGTGGAACCCAAGTATGATCAACTATGTGAACGGGAGACGTGTTCAAATATGTCTCAGTTTTCCTCCCCTGGTACTCGGGTGCAACATTCCAGACGCTTTACTAACACTCTCCCCACTTGGAGAGTCAGCGCCTTTAACCTCCTGTTTGGCCCAGTTTGCAATTTCTGTGGAAGATGAACAGGAATAGCGAGAACCAATGAGAGGCTAGCTGGAGGTGTCTGGACGGGCAAATTTAACTCTCATTTCCCACCAGGAAGAGGAAATAACCAAAGGCTCAGCGTGCCGTACCGGAACCAGATTAGGGCCTGAAGCCATCCTGCGGTGTTGCGGCCAGCTCAAAAGAAAGCGAGTTGAAGAAAGGAGCTCAGGGGCACTGTAATTCACAAACCTGCAGAGTTATAAATGACAGCTATCGTACAAAAATAGACTGAAGTAAGGCTGCCAAGAGGACTTGAAAGCGGGGCAGAATTGCAGGAAACCGATTTCAGGAGGTAGACTGGAATTGCATTGAAAGCATAGGAAAAGAGGCAGAACGTCCACAATGATGCACTTGGCCAAAAAGGGCGTATGCGTTTTTTCCTGAATATATTCAGGAAAAAACGCATACGCCCTTTTTGGCCAACCAAGCAAGCTTGCAAAGGAAATCTGCACTACAATGAAGTCTCACTTCCCCCCGGTCAAAAGGGCCATCTGAAAAAAGTGTAAAATCCAGAAAGGCAACAGGTCATTGAGAACTGGGAGCCTTGTTATGCTGATGGGCGGGATGTAAATTGCCAACAGACACCTGGGAGAAGTGTATGGTGTTTCCTGAAACATCTAAAAAACAAAGCAACAGAGCCTAGGGCACTGCCACTTATGGTCCTATAGCTTAGGGAAATTAAAATCAAAAAGACACAGCCACCCCAAAGTTTGGAACGGCTCTGTTTACAAGAACCTCGTTTACAGTACAAGTTCAACATCGCAGAAAGTGAAAAATGGATAAAGAAGTTGTGGTATTTACTTACAAAGCAATATCACTCAGCAATGAAATCTGTGTCACCAGGCCCTTAGCAGCACAATGAGTGGATTCAGGTATGGTGATTCTAACTGAAATAAGTCACACAGAAAAAGAAACATCATAAGATATCAGTAATACACGGAATGTAAACTTGGCTACACAGGAACTGAATTACAGAACAGAACAGGGTCTCAAATTTAGAAAACCAACTTATTCTTGCTTAAGGGTAAAGGTGAGTTGGGGTGCTGCATAAAACCAGAGATTGAAATGAGCACAGATAAAGTTCCTTAAGCCAAATATGGAATAGACAAGAGCTACTCCTTGCTCAACGAAATGGACTCAACACCGCATATTAAACGCCTAAGAATGTACCTGACTAGTAAGTATCTTAAAACCTATGGATTGCTATGTCTCCGAAAGAGAATCAAGCATGTGTACAGGGGCATAAACGCAGCAGTGATAGGATTGGAGAGGTTCGATGAGCAAATGAAGACCCTTTGAAGTCATATTGCATGGTACCCATTCCACGGGTTTCAACTACCCAGGTTTAAGGTATTCTTCCTTCAGCTAAAACATGCATGTGGAACCTAGAGTATGATCAACCATGTGATCGGGAGACGTGTTCAAATATGTCTCAGTTTTCCTCCCCTGGTACTCGGGTGCAACATTCCAGACGCTTTACTAACACTCTCCCCACTTGGAGAGTCAGTCCCTTTAACCTCCTGTTTGGCCCAGTTTGCAATTTCTGCGGAAGATGAACAGGAATAGCGAGAACCAATGAGAGGCTAGCTGGAGGTGTCTGGACGGGCAAATTTAACTCTCATTTCCCACCAGGAAGAGGAATTAACCAAAGGCTCAGCCTGCCGGGCCGGAACCAGATTAGGGTCTGAAGCCATCCTGCGGTGTTGCGGCCAGGTCACAAGAAAGCGAGTTGAAGAAAGGAGCTCAGGGGCACTGTAATTCACAAACCTGCAGAGTTATAAATGACAGCTATCGTCCAAAAATAGACTGAAGTAAGGCTGCCAAGAGGACTTGAAAGCGGGGCAGAATTGCAGGAAACCGATTTCAGGAGGTAGACTGGAATTGCATTGAAAGCATAGGAAAAGAGGCAGAACGTCCACAATGATGCACTTGGCCAAAAAGGGCGTATGCGTTTTTTCCTGAATATATTCAGGAAAAAACGCATACGCCCTTTTTGGCCAACCAAGCAAGCTTGCAAAGGAAATCTGCACTACAATGAAGTCTCACTTCCCCCCGGTCAAAAGGGCCATCTGAAAAAAGTGTAAAATCCAGAAAGGCAACAGGCCATTGAGAACTGGGAGCCTTGTTATGCTGATGGGCGGGATGTAAATTGCCAACAGACACCTGGGAGAAGTGTATGGTGTTTCCTGAAGCATCTAAAAAACAAAGCAACAGAGCCTAGGGCACTGCCACTTATGGTCCTATAGCTTAGGGAAATTAAAATCAAAAAGACACAGCCACCCCAAAGTTTGGAACGGCTCTGTTTACAAGAACCTCGTTTACAGTACAAGTTCAACATCGCAGAAAGTGAAAAATGGATAAAGAAGTTGTGGTATTCACTTACAAAGCAATATCATGCAGCAATGAAATCTGTGTCATCAGGCCCTTAGCAGCACAATGAGTGGATTCAGGTATGATGATTCTAACTGAAATAAGTCACATAGAAAAAGAAACATCATAAGATATCAGTAATACACGGAATGGAAACTTGGCTACACAGGAACTGAATTACAGAACAGAACATGGTCTCAAATTTAGAAAAACAACTTATGCTTGCTTAAGAGTAACGGTGAGTTGGGGTGCTGCATAAAACCAGAGATTGAAATGAGCACAGATAAAGTTCCTTAAGCCAAATATGGAATAGACAAGAGCTACTCCTTGCTCAACGAAATGGACTCAACACCGCATATTAAACAGCTAAGAATGTACCTGACTTGTAAGTATCTTAAAACCTATGGATTGCTATGTCTCCGAAAGAGAATCAAGCATGTGTACAGGGGCATAAATGCAGCAGTGATAGGATTGGAGAGGTGCGGTGAGCAAATGAAGACCCTTTGAAGTCATATTGCATGGTACCCATTACACGGGTTTCAACTACCCAGGTTTAAGGTATTCTTCCTTCAGCTAAAACATGCATGTGGAACCTAGAGTATGATCAACCATGTGATCGGGAGACGTGTTCAAATATGTCTCAGGTTTCCTCCCCTGGTACTCGGGTGCAACATTCCAGACGCTTTACTAACACTCTCCCCACTTGGAGAGTCAGTCCCTTTAACCTCCTGTTTGGCCCAGTTTGCAATTTCTGCGGAAGATGAACAGGAATAGCGAGAACCAATGAGAGGCTAGCTGGAGGTGTCTGGACGGGCAAATTTAACTCTCATTTCCCACCAGGAAGAGGAATTAACCAATGGCTCAGCATGCAGGGCCGGAACCAGATTAGGGCCTGAAGCCATCCTGCGGTGTTGCGGCCAGGTCACAAGAAAGCGAGTTGAAGAAAGGAGCTCAGGGGCACTGTAATTCACAAACCTGCAGAGTTATAAATGACAGCTATCGTCCAAAAATAGACTGAAGTAAGGCTGCCAAGAGGACTTGAAAGCGGGGCAGAATTGCAGGAAACCGATTTCAGGAGGTAGACTGGAATTGCATTGAAAGCATAGGAAAAGAGGCAGAAAGTCCACAATGATGCACTTGGCCAAAAAGGGCGTATGCGTTTTTTCCTGAATATATTCAGGAAAAAACGCATACGCCCTTTTTGGCCAACCAAGCAAGCTTGCAAAGGAAATCTGCACTACAATGAAGTCTCACTTCCCCCCGGCCAAAAGGGCCATCTGAAAAAAGTGTAAAATCCAGAAAGGCAACAGGCCATTGAGAACTGGGAGCCTTGTTATGCTGATGGGCGGGATGTAAATTGCCAACAGACACTTGGGAGAAGTGTATGGTGTTTCCTGAAACATCTAAAAAACAAAGCAACAGAGCCTAGGGCACTTCCACTTATGGTCCTATAGCTTAGGGAAATTAAAATCAAAAAGACACAGCCACCCCAAAGTTTGGAACGGCTCTGTTTACAAGAACCTCGTTTACAGTACAAGTTCAACATCGCAGAAAGTGAAAAATGGATAAAGAAGTTCTGGTATTTACTTACAAAGCAATATCACTCAGCAATGAAATCTGTGTCATCAGGCCCTTAGCAGCACAATGAGTGGATTCAGGTATGATGATTCTAACTGAAGTAAGTCACACAGAAAAAGAAACATCATAAGATATCAGTAATACACGGAATGGAAACTTGGCTACACAGGAACTGAATTACAGAAGAGAACAGGGTCTCAAATTTAGAAAACCAACTATGCTTGCTTAAGGGTAAAGGTGTGTTGGGGTGCTGCATAAAACCAGAGATTGAAATGAGCACAGATAAAGTTCCTTAAGTCAAATATGGAATAGACAAGAGCTACTCCTTGCTCAACGAAATGGACTCAACACCGCATATTAAGTGCCTAAGAATATACTTGACTAGTAAGTATCGTAAAACCTATGGATTGCTATGTCTCCAAAAGAGAATCAAGCATGTGTACAGGGGCATAAACGCAGCAGTGATAGGATTGGAGAGGTTCGGTGAGCAAATGAAGACCCTTTGAAGTCATATTGCATGGTACCCATTCCACGGGTCTCAACTCTCCAGGTTTAAGGTATTCTTCCTTCAGCTAAAACATGCATGTGGAACCCAAGTATGATCAACCATGTGAACGGGAGACGTGTTCAAATATGTCTCAGTTTTCCTCCCCTGGTACTCGGGTGCAACATTCCAGACGCTTTACTAACACTCTCCCCACTTGGAGAGTCAGCGCCTTTAACCTCCTGTTTGGCCCAGTTTGCAATTTCTGCGGAAGATGAACAGGAATAGCGAGAACCAATGAGAGGCTAGCTGGAGGTGTCTGGACGGGCAAATTTAACTCTCATTTCCCACCAGGAAGAGGAAATAACCAAAGGCTCAGCGTGCCGTACCGGAACCAGATTAGGGCCTGAAGCCATCCTGCGGTGTTGCGGCCAGCTCAAAAGAAAGCGAGTTGAAGAAAGGAGCTCAGGGGCACTGTAATTCACAAACCTGCAGAGTTATAAATGACAGCTATCGTCCAAAAATAGACTGAAGTAAGGCTGCCAAGAGGACTTGAAAGCGGGGCAGAATTGCAGGAAACCGATTTCAGGAGGTAGACTGGAATTGCATTGAAAGCATAGGAAAAGAGGCAGAACGTCCACAATGATGCACTTGGCCAAAAAGGGCGTATGCGTTTTTTCCTGAATATATTCAGGAAAAAACGCATACGCCCTTTTTGGCCAACCAAGCAAGCTTGCAAAGGAAATCTGCACTACAATGAAGTCTCACTTCCCCCCGGTCAAAAGGGCCATCTGAAAAAAGTGTAAAATCCAGAAAGGCAGGACAGATCATGGAGAACTGGGAGCCTTGTTATGCTGACGGGCGGGATGTAAATTGCCAACAACCACTTGGGAGAAGTGTATGGTGTTTCCTGAAACATCTAAAAAACAAAGCAACAGAACCTAGGGCACTTCCACTTATGGTCCTATAGCTTAGGGAAATTAAAATAAAAAAGACACAGCCACCCCAAAGTTTGGAATGGCTCTGTTTACAAGAACCTCGTTTACAGTACAAGTTCAACATCGCAGAAAGTGAAAAATGGATAAAGAAGTTGTGGTATTTACTTACAAAGCAAT
This sequence comes from Delphinus delphis, assembly GCF_949987515.2. Taxonomy (NCBI): domain Eukaryota; kingdom Metazoa; phylum Chordata; class Mammalia; order Artiodactyla; family Delphinidae; genus Delphinus; species Delphinus delphis. Next base: position 24,133 of record NW_027192737.1, on the reverse strand, counting down.
ATCACTCAGCAATGAAATCTGTGTCATCAGGCCCTTAGCAGCACAATGAGTGGATTCAGGTATGATGATTCTAACTGAAGTAAGTCACACAGAAAAAGAAACATCATAAGATATCAGTAATACACGGAATGTAAACTTGGCTACACAGGAACTGAATTACAGAACAGAACAGGGTCTCAAATTTAGAAAACCAACTATGCTTGCTTAAGGGTAAAGGTGTGTTGGGGTGCTGCATAAAACCAGAGATTGAAATGAGCACAGATAAAGTTCCTTAAGTCAAATATGGAATAGACAAGAGCTACTCCTTGCTCAACGAAATGGACTCAACACCGCATATTAAACGCCTAAGAATGTACCTGACTAGTAAGTATCGTAAAACCTATGGATTGCTATGTCTCCAAAAGAGAATCAAGCATGTGTACAGGGGCATAAACGCAGCAGTGATAGGATTGGAGAGGTTCGGTGAGCAAATGAAGACCCTTTGAAGTCATATTGCATGGTACCCATTACACGGGTCTCAACTCTCCAGGTTTAAGGTATTCTTCCTTCAGCTAAAACATGCATGTGGAACCCAAGTATGATCAACCATGTGAACGGGAGACGTGTTCAAATATGTCTCAGTTTTCCTCCCCTGGTACTCGGGTGCAACATTCCAGACGCTTTACTAACACTCTCCCCACTTGGAGAGTCAGCGCCTTTAACCTCCTGTTTGGCCCAGTTTGCAAATTCTGTGGAAGATGAACAGGAATAGCGAGAACCAATGAGAGGCTAGCTGGAGGTGTCTGGACGGGCAAATTTAACTCTCATTTCCCACCAGGAAGAGGAAATAACCAAAGGCTCAGCGTGCCGTACCGGAACCAGATTAGGGCCTGAAGCCATCCTGCGGTGTTGCGGCCAGCTCAAAAGAAAGCGAGTTGAAGAAAGGAGCTCAGGGGCACTGTAATTCACAAACTTGCAGAGTTATAAATGACAGCTATCGTCCAAAAATAGACTGAAGTAAGGCTGCCAAGAGGACTTGAAAGCGGGGCAGAATTGCAGGAAACCGATTTCAGGAGGTAGACTGGAATTGCATTGAAAGCATAGGAAAAGAGGCAGAACGTCCACAATGATGCACTTGGCCAAAAAGGGCGTATGCGTTTTTTCCTGAATATATTCAGGAAAAAACGCATACGCCCTTTTTGGCCAACCAAGCAAGCTTGCAAAGGAAATCTGCACTACAATGAAGTCTCACTTCCCCCCGGTCAAAAGGGCCATCTGAAAAAAGTGTAAAATCCAGAAAGGCAGGACAGGCCATGGAGAACTGGGAGCCTTGTTATGCTGATGGGCGGGATGTAAGTTGCCAACAACCACTCGGGAGAAGTGTATGGTGTTTCCTGAAACATGTAAAAAACAAAGCAACAGAACCTAGGGCACTTCCACTTATGGTCCTATAGCTTAGGGAAATTAAAATCAAAAAGACACAGCCACCCCAAAGTTTGGAACGGCTCTGTTTACAAGAACCTCGTTTACAGTACAAGTTCAACATCGCAGAAAGTGAAAAATGGATAAAGAAGTTGTGGTATTTACTTACAAAGCAATATCACTCAGCAATGAAATCTGTGTCATCACGACCTTAGCAGCACAATGAGTGGATTCAGGTATGATGATTCTAACTGAAATAAGTCACACAGAAAAAGAAACATCATAAGATATCAGTAATACACGGAATGTAAACTTGACTACACAGGAAATGAATTACAGAACAGAACAGGGTCTCAAATTTAGAAAACCAACTTATGCTTGCTTAAGGGTAAAGGTGAGTTGGGGTGCTGCATAAAACCAGAGATTGAAATGAGCACAGATAAAGTTCCTTAAGCCAAATATGGAATAGACAAGAGCTACTCCTTGCTCAACGAAATGGACTCAACACCGCATATTAAACGCCTAAGAATGTACCTGACTAGTAAGTATCTTAAAACCTATGGATTGCTATGTCTCCGAAAGAGAATCAAGCATGTGTACAGGGGCATAAACGCAGCAGTGATAGGATTGGAGAGGTTCGGTGAGCAAATGAAGACCCTTTGAAGTCATATTGCATGGTACCCATTACACGGGTCTCAACTCTCCAGGTTTAAGGTATTCTTCCTTCAGCTAAAACATGCATGTGGAACCCAAGTATGATCAACCATGTGAACGGGAGACGTGTTCAAATATGTCTCAGTTTTCCTCCCCTGGTACTCGGGTGCAACATTCCAGACGCTTTACTAACACTCTCCCCACTTGGAGAGTCAGCGCCTTTAACCTCCTGTTTGGCCCAGTTTGCAATTTCTGCGGAAGATGAACAGGAATAGCGAGAACCAATGAGAGGCTAGCTGGAGGTGTCTGGACGGGCAAATTTAACTCTCATTTCCCACCAGGAAGAGGAATTAACCAAAGGCTCAGCATGCCGGGCCGGAACCAGATTAGGGCCTGAAGCCATCCTGCGGTGTTGCGGCCAGCTCAAAAGAAGGCGAGTTGAAGAAAGGAGCTCAGGGGCACTGTAATTCACAAACCTGCAGAGTTATAAATGACAGCTATCGTCCAAAAATAGACTGAAGTAAGGCTGCCAAGAGGACTTGAAAGCGGGGCAGAATTGCAGGAAACCGATTTCAGGAGGTAGACTGGAATTGCATTGAAAGCATAGGAAAAGAGGCAGAACGTCCACAATGATGCACTTGGCCAAAAAGGGCGTATGCGTTTTTTCCTGAATATATTCAGGAAAAAACGCATACGCCCTTTTTGGCCAACCAAGCAAGCTTGCAAAGGAAATCTGCACTACAATGAAGTCTCACTTCCCCCCGGCCAAAAGGGCCATCTGAAAAAAGTGTAAAATCCAGAAAAGCAACAGGCCATTGAGAACTGGGAGCCTTGTTATGCTGATGGGCGGGATGTAAATTGCCAACAGACACTTGGGAGAAGTGTATGGTGTTTCCTGAAACATCTAAAAACAAAGCAACAGAGCCTAGGGCACTTCCACTTAGGGTCCTATAGCTTAGGGAAATTAAAATCAAAAAGACACAGCCACCCCAAAGTTTGGGACGGCTCTGTTTACAAGAACCTCGTTTACAGTACAAGTTCAACATCGCAGAAAGTGAAAAATGGATAAAGAAGTTGTGGTATTTACTTACAAAGCAATATCACTCAGCAATGAAATCTGTGTCATCAGGCCCTTAGCAGCACAATGAGTGGATTCAGGTATGATGATTCTAACTGAAATAAGTCACACAGAAAAAGAAACATCATAAGATATCAGTAATACACGGAATGTAAACTTGGCTACACAGGAACTGAATTACAGAACAGAACAGGGTCTCAAATTTAGAAAACCAACTTATTCTTGCTTAAGGGTAAAGGTGAGTTGGGGTGCTGCATAAAACCAGAGATTGAAATGAGCACAGATAAAGTTCCTTAAGGCAAATATGGAATAGACAAGAGCTACTCCTTGCTAAACAAAATGGACTCAACACCCCATATTAAACGCCTAAGAATGTACCTGACTAGTAAGTATCTTAAAACCTATTGATTGCTATGTCTCCGAAAGAGAATCAAGCATGTGTACAGGGGCATAAACGCAGCAGTGATAGCATTGGAGAGGTTCGGTGAGCAAATGAAGACCCTTTGAAGTCATATTGCATGGTACCCATTCCACGGGTTTCAACTACCCAGGTTTAAGGTATTCTTCCTTCAGCTAAAACATGCATGTGGAACCTAGAGTATGATCAACCATGTGATCGGGAGACGTGTTCAAATATGTCTCAGTTTTCCTCCCCTGGTACTGGGGTGCAACATTCCAGACGCTTTACTAACACTCTCCCCACTTGGAGAGTCAGTCCCTTTAACCTCCTGTTTGGCCCAGTTTGCAATTTCTGTGGAAGATGAACAGGAATAGCGAGAACCAATGAGAGGCTAGCTGGAGGTGTCTGGACGGGCAAATTTAACTCTCATTTCCCACCAGGAAGAGGAATTAACCAAAGGCTCAGCATGCCGGGTCGGAACCAGATTAAGGCTTGAAGCCATCCTGCGGTGTTGCGGCCAGGTCACAAGAAAGCGAGTTGAAGAAAGGAGCTCAGGGGCACTGTAATTCACAAACCTGCAGACTTATAAATGACAGCTATCGTCCAAAAATAGACTGAAGTAAGGCTGCCAAGAGGACTTGAAAGCGGGGCAGAATTGCAGGAAACCGATTTCAGGAGGTAGACTGGAATTGCATTGAAAGCATAGGAAAAGAGGCAGAACGTCCACAATGATGCACTTGGCCAAAAAGGGCGTATGCGTTTTTTCCTGAATATATTTAGGAAAAAACGCATACGCCCTTTTTGGCCAACCAAGCAAGCTTGCAAAGGAAATATGCACTACAATGAAGTCTCACTTCCCCCCGGTCAAAAGGGCCATCTGAAAAAAGTGTAAAATCCAGAAAGGCAACAGGCCATTGAGAACTGGGAGCCTTGTTATGCTGATGGGCGGGATGTAAATTGCCAAAAGACACTTGGGAGATGTGTATGGTGTTTCCTGAAACATCTAAAAAACAAAGCAACAGAGCCTAGGGCACTTCCACTTATGGTCCTATAGCTTAGGGAAATTAAAATCAAAAAGACACAGCCACCCCAAAGTTTGGAACGGCTCTGTTTACAAGAACCTCGTTTACAGTACAAGTTCAACATCGCAGAAAGTGAAAAATGGATAAAGAAGTTGTGGTATTCACTTACAAAGCAATATCACTCAGCAATGAAATCTATGTCATCAGGCCCTTAGCAGCACAATGAGTGGATTCAGGTATGATGATTCTAACTGAAATAAGTCACACAGAAAAAGAAACATCATAAGATATCAGTAATACACGGAATGGAAACTTGGCTACACAGGAACTGAATTACAGAACAGAACATGGTCTCAAATTTAGAAAAACATCTTATGCTTGCTTAAGGGTAAAGGTGAGTTGGGGTGCTGCATAAAACCAGAGATTGAAATGAGCACAGATAAATTTCCTTAAGCCAAATATGGAATAGACAAGAGCTACTCCTTGCTCAACGAAATGGACTCAACACCGCATATTAAACGCCTAAGAATGTACCTGACTTGTAAGTACCTTAAAACCTATGGATTGCTATGTCTCTGAAAGAGAATCAAGCATGTGTACAGGGGCATAAACGCAGCAGTGATAGGATTGGAGAGGTGTGGTGAGCAAATGAAGACCCTTTGAAGTCATATTGCATGGTACCCATTCCACGGGTTTCAACTACCCAGGTTTAAGGTATTCTTCCTTCAGCTAAAACATGCATGTGGAACCTAGAGTATGATCAACCATGTGATCGGGAGACGTGTTCAAATATGTCTCAGTTTTCCTCCCCTGGTACTCGGGTGCAACATTCCAGACGCTTTACTAACACTCTCCCCACTTGGAGAGTCAGCGCCTTTAACCTCCTGTTTGGCCCAGTTTGCAATTTCTGCGGAAGATGAACAGGAATAGCGAGAACCAATGAGAGGCTAGGTGGAGGTGTCTGGACGGGCAAATTTAACTCTCATTTCCCACCAGGAAGAGGAAATAACCAAAGGCTCAGCGTGCCGTACCGGAACCAGATTAGGGCCTGAAGCCATCCTGCGGTGTTGCGGCCAGCTCAAAAGAAAGCGAGTTGAAGAAAGGAGCTCAGGGGCACTGTAATTCACAAACCTGCAGAGTTATAAATGACAGCTATCGTCCAAAAATAGACTGAAGTAAGGCTGCCAAGAGGACTTGAAAGCGGGGCAGAATTGCAGGAAACCGATTTCAGGAGGTAGACTGGAATTGCATTGAAAGCATAGGAAAAGAGGCAGAACGTCCACAATGATGCACTTGGCCAAAAAGGGCGTATGCGTTTTTTCCTGAATATATTCAGGAAAAAACGCATATGCCCTTTTTGGCCAACCAAGCAAGCTTGCAAATGAAATCTGCACTACAATGAAGTCTCACTTCCCCCCGGTCAAAAGGGCCATCTGAAAAAAGTGTAAAATCCAGAAAGGCAACAGGCCATTGAGAACTGGGAGCCTTGTTATGCTGATGGGCGGGATGTAAATTGCCAACACACACTTGGGAGAAGTGTATGGTGTTTCCTGAAACATCTAAAAAACAAAGCAACAGAGCCTAGGGCACTTCGACTTATGGTCCTATAGCTTAGGGAAATTAAAATCAAAAAGACACAGCCACCCCAAAGTTTGGAAAGGCTCTGTTTACAAGAACCTCGTTTACAGTACAAGTTCAACATCGCAGAAAGTGAAAAATGGATGAAGAACTTGTGGTACTTACGTACAATGCAGTATCACTCAGCAATGAAATCTATGTCATCAGGCCCGTAGCAGGATAATGAGTAGATTCAGGTACGATGATTCTAACTGAAATAAGTCACACAGAAAAAGAAACCTCATAAGATATCAGTAATACACGGAATGTAAACTTGGCTACACAGGAACTGAATTCCAAAACAGAACAGGTTCTCAAATTTAGAAAACCAACTTATGCTTGCTTAAGGGTAAAGGTGAGTTGGGGTGCTGCATAAAACCAGAGATTGAAATGAGCACAGATAAAGTTCCTTAAGCCAAATATGGAATACACAAGAGCTACTCCTTGCTCAACGAAATGGACTCAACACCGCATATTTAACGCCTAAGAATGTACCTGACTAGTAAGTATCTTAAAACCTATGGATTGCTATGTCTCCAAAAGAGAATCAAGCGTGTGTACAGGGGCATAAACGCAGCAGTGATAGGATTGGAGAGGTTCGGTGAGCAAATGAAGACCCTTTGAAGTCATATTGCATGGTTCCCATTACACGGGTCTCAACTCTCCAGATTTAAGGTATTCTTCCTTCAGCTAAAACATGCATGTGGAACCCAAGTATGATCAACTATGTGAACGGGAGACGTGTTCAAATATGTCTCAGTTTTCCTCCCCTGGTACTCGGGTGCAACATTCCAGACGCTTTACTAACACTCTCCCCACTTGGAGAGTCAGCGCCTTTAACCTCCTGTTTGGCCCAGTTTGCAATTTCTGCGGAAGATGAACAGGAATAGCGAGAACCAATGAGAGGCTAGCTGGAGGTGTCTGGACGGGCAAATTTAACTCTCATTTCCCACCAGGAAGAGGAAATAACCAAAGGCTCAGCGTGCCGTACCGGAACCAGATTAGGGCCTGAAGCCATCCTGCGGTGTTGCGGCCAGCTCAAAAGAAAGCGAGTTGAAGAAAGGAGCTCAGGGGCACTGTAATTCACAAACCTGCAGAGTTATAAATGACAGCTATCGTACAAAAATAGACTGAAGTAAGGCTGCCAAGAGGACTTGAAAGCGGGGCAGAATTGCAGGAAACCGATTTCAGGAGGTAGACTGGAATTGCATTGAAAGCATAGGAAAAGAGGCAGAACGTCCACAATGATGCACTTGGCCAAAAAGGGCGTATGCGTTTTTTCCTGAATATATTCAGGAAAAAACGCATACGCCCTTTTTGGCCAACCAAGCAAGCTTGCAAAGGAAATCTGCACTACAATGAAGTCTCACTTCCCCCCGGTCAAAAGGGCCATCTGAAAAAAGTGTAAAATCCAGAAAGGCACCAGGCCATTGAGAACTGGGAGCCTTGTTATGCTGATGGGCGGGATGTAAATTGCCAACAGACACCTGGGAGAAGTGTATGGTGTTTCCTGAAACTTCTAAAAAACAAAGCAACAGAGCCTAGGGCACTGCCACTTATGGTCCTATAGCTTAGGGAAATTAAAATCAAAAAGACACAGCCACCCCAAAGTTTGGAACGGCTCTGTTTACAAGAACCTCGTTTACAGTACAAGTTCAACATCGCAGAAAGTGAAAAATGGATAAAGAAGTTGTGGTATTTACTTACAAAGCAATATCACTCAGCAATGAAATCTGTGTCACCAGGCCCTTAGCAGCACAATGAGTGGATTCAGGTATGGTGATTCTAACTGAAATAAGTCACACAGAAAAAGAAACATCATAAGATATCAGTAATACACGGAATGTAAACTTGGCTACACAGGAACTGAATTACAGAACAGAACAGGGTCTCAAATTTAGAAAACCAACTTATTCTTGCTTAAGGGTAAAGGTGAGTTGGGTTGCTGCATAAAACCAGAGATTGAAATGAGCACAGATAAAGTTCCTTAAGCCAAATATGGAATAGACAAGAGCTACTCCTTGCTAAACGAAATGGACTCAACACCGCATATTAAACGCCTAAGAATGTACCTGACTAGTAAGTATCTTAAAACCTATGGATTGCTATGTCTCCGAAAGAGAATCAAGCATGTGTACAGGGGCATAAACGCAGCAGTGATAGGATTGGAGAGGTTCGGTGAGCAAATGAAGACCCTTTGAAGTCATATTGCATGGTACCCATTCCACGGGTTTCAACTACCCAGGTTTAAGGTATTCTTCCTTCAGCTAAAACATGCATGTGGAACCTAGAGTATGATCAACCATGTGATCGGGAGACGTGTTCAAATATGTCTCAGTTTTCCTCCCCTGGTACTCGGGTGCAACATTCCAGACGCTTTACTAACACTCTCCCCACTTGGAGAGTCAGTCCCTTTAACCTCCTGTTTGGCCCAGTTTGCAATTTCTGCGGAAGATGAACAGGAATAGCGAGAACCAATGAGAGGCTAGCTGGAGGTGTCTGGACGGGCAAATTTAACTCTCATTTCCCACCAGGAAGAGGAATTAACCAAAGGCTCAGCCTGCCGGGCCGGAACCAGATTAGGGTCTGAAGCCATCCTGCGGTGTTGCGGCCAGGTCACAAGAAAGCGAGTTGAAGAAAGGAGCTCAGGGGCACTGTAATTCACAAACCTGCAGAGTTATAAATGACAGCTATCGTCCAAAAATAGACTGAAGTAAGGCTGCCAAGAGGACTTGAAAGCGGGGCAGAATTGCAGGAAACCGATTTCAGGAGGTAGACTGGAATTGCATTGAAAGCATAGGAAAAGAGGCAGAACGTCCACAATGATGCACTTGGCCAAAAAGGGCGTATGCGTTTTTTCCTGAATATATTCAGGAAAAAACGCATACGCCCTTTTTGGCCAACCAAGCAAGCTTGCAAAGGAAATCTGCACTACAATGAAGTCTCACTTCCCCCCGGTCAAAAGGGCCATCTGAAAAAAGTGTAAAATCCAGAAAGGCAACAGGCCATTGAGAACTGGGAGCCTTGTTATGCTGATGGGCGGGATGTAAATTGCCAACAGACACCTGGGAGAAGTGTATGGTGTTTCCTGAAGCATCTAAAAAACAAAGCAACAGAGCCTAGGGCACTGCCACTTATGGTCCTATAGCTTAGGGAAATTAAAATCAAAAAGACACAGCCACCCCAAAGTTTGGAACGGCTCTGTTTACAAGAACCTCGTTTACAGTACAAGTTCAACATCGCAGAAAGTGAAAAATGGATAAAGAAGTTGTGGTATTCACTTACAAAGCAATATCATGCAGCAATGAAATCTGTGTCATCAGGCCCTTAGCAGCACAATGAGTGGATTCAGGTATGATGATTCTAACTGAAATAAGTCACATAGAAAAAGAAACATCATAAGATATCAGTAATACACGGAATGGAAACTTGGCTACACAGGAACTGAATTACAGAACAGAACATGGTCTCAAATTTAGAAAAACAACTTATGCTTGCTTAAGAGTAACGGTGAGTTGGGGTGCTGCATAAAACCAGAGATTCAAATGAGCACAGATAAAGTTCCTTAAGCCAAATATGGAATAGACAAGAGCTACTCCTTGCTCAACGAAATGGACTCAACACCGCATATTAAACAGCTAAGAATGTACCTGACTTGTAAGTATCTTAAAACCTATGGATTGCTATGTCTCCGAAAGAGAATCAAGCATGTGTACAGGGGCATAAATGCAGCAGTGATAGGATTGGAGAGGTGCGGTGAGCAAATGAAGACCCTTTGAAGTCATATTGCATGGTACCCATTACACGGGTTTCAACTACCCAGGTTTAAGGTATTCTTCCTTCAGCTAAAACATGCATGTGGAACCTAGAGTATGATCAACCATGTGATCGGGAGACGTGTTCAAATATGTCTCAGGTTTCCTCCCCTGGTACTCGGGTGCAACATTCCAGACGCTTTACTAACACTCTCCCCACTTGGAGAGTCAGTCCCTTTAACCTCCTGTTTGGCCCAGTTTGCAATTTCTGCGGAAGATGAACAGGAATAGCGAGAACCAATGAGAGGCTAGCTGGAGGTGTCTGGACGGGCAAATTTAACTCTCATTTCCCACCAGGAAGAGGAATTAACCAATGGCTCAGCATGCAGGGCCGGAACCAGATTAGGGCCTGAAGCCATCCTGCGGTGTTGCGGCCAGGTCACAAGAAAGCGAGTTGAAGAAAGGAGCTCAGGGGCACTGTAATTCACAAACCTGCAGAGTTATAAATGACAGCTATCGTCCAAAAATAGACTGAAGTAAGGCTGCCAAGAGGACTTGAAAGCGGGGCAGAATTGCAGGAAACCGATTTCAGGAGGTAGACTGGAATTGCATTGAAAGCATAGGAAAAGAGGCAGAACGTCCACAATGATGCACTTGGCCAAAAAGGGCGTATGCGTTTTTTCCTGAATATATTCAGGAAAAAACGCATACGCCCTTTTTGGCCAACCAAGCAAGCTTGCAAAGGAAATCTGCACTACAATGAAGTCTCACTTCCCCCCGGCCAAAAGGGCCATCTGAAAAAAGTGTAAAATCCAGAAAGGCAACAGGCCATTGAGAACTGGGAGCCTTGTTATGCTGATGGGCGGGATGTAAATTGCCAACAGACACTTGGGAGAAGTGTATGGTGTTTCCTGAAACATCTAAAAAACAAAGCAACAGAGCCTAGGGCACTTCCACTTATGGTCCTATAGCTTAGGGAAATTAAAATCAAAAAGACACAGCCACCCCAAAGTTTGGAACGGCTCTGTTTACAAGAACCTCGTTTACAGTACAAGTTCAACATCGCAGAAAGTGAAAAATGGATAAAGAAGTTGTGGTATTTACTTACAAAGCAATATCACTCAGCAATGAAATCTGTGTCATCAGGCCCTTAGCAGCACAATGAGTGGATTCAGGTATGATGATTCTAACTGAAATAAGTCACACAGAAAAAGAAACATCATAAGATATCAGTAATACACGGAATGTAAACTTGGCTACACAGGAACTGAATTACAGAACAGAACAGGGTCTCAAATTTAGAAAACCAACTTATTCTTGCTTAAGGGTAAAGGTGAGTTGGGGTGCTGCATAAAAACAGAGATTGAAATGAGCACAGATAAAGTTCCTTAAGCCAAATATGGAATAGACAAGAGCTACTCCTTGCTCAACGAAATGGACTCAACACCGTATATTAAACGTCTAAGAATGTACCTGACTAGTAAGTATCTTAAAACCTATGGATTGCTATGTCTCCGAAAGAGAATCAAGCATGTGTACAGGGGCATAAACGCAGCAGTGATAGGATTGGAGAGGTTCGGTGAGCAAATGAAGACCCTTTGAAGTCATATTGCATGGTACCCATTCCACGGGTTTCAACTACCCAGGTTTAAGGTATTCTTCCTTCAGCTAAAACATGCATGTGGAACCTAGAGTATGATCAACCATGTGATCGGGAGACGTGTTCAAATATGTCTCAGTTTTCCTCCCCTGGTACTCGGGTGCAACATTCCAGACGCTTTACTAACACTCTCCCCACTTGGAGAGTCAGTCCCTTTAACCTCCTGTTTGGCCCAGTTTGCAATTTCTGCGGAAGATGAACAGGAATAGTGAGAACCAATGAGAGACTAGCTGGAGGTGTCTGGACGGGCAAATTTAACTCTCATTTCCCACCAGGAAGAGGAAATAACCAAAGGCTCAGCGTGCCGTGCCGGAACCAGATTAAGGCCTGAAGCCAACCTGCGGTGTTGCGGCCAGGTCACAAGAAAGCGAGTTGAAGAAAGGAGCTCAGGGGCACTGTAATTCACAAACCTGCAGAGTTATAAATGACAGCTATCGTCCAAAAATAGACTGAAGTAAGGCTGCCAAGAGGACTTGAAAGCGGGGCAGAATTGCAGGAAACCGATTTCAGGAGGTAGACTGGAATTGCATTGAAAGCATAGGAAAAGAGGCAGAACGTCCACAATGATGCACTTGGCCAAAAAGGGCGTATGCGTTTTTTCCTGAATATATTCAGGAAAAAACGCATACGCCCTTTTTGGCCAACCAAGCAAGCTTGCAAAGGAAATATGCACTACAATGAAGTCTCACTTCCCCCCGGTCAAAAGGGCCATCTGAAAAAAGTGTAAAATCCAGAAAGGCAGGACAGATCATGGAGAACTTGGAGCCTTGTTATGCTGATGGGCGGGATGTAAATTGCCAACAACCACTTGGGAGAAGTGTATGGTGTTTCCTGAAACATCTAAAAAACAAAGCAACAGAACCTAGGGCACTTCCACTTATGGTCCTATAGCTTAGGGAAATTAAAATCAAAAAGACACAGCCACCCCAAAGTTTGGAACGGCTCTGTTTACAAGAACCTCGTTTACAGTACAAGTTCAACATCGCAGAAAGTGAAAAATGGATAAAGAAGTTCTGGTATTTACTTACAAAGCAATATCACTCAGCAATGAAATCTGTGTCATCAGGCCCTTAGCAGCACAATGAGTGGATTCAGGTATGATGATTCTAACTGAAGTAAGTCACACAGAAAAAGAAACATCATAAGATATCAGTAATACACGGAATGGAAACTTGGCTACACAGGAACTGAATTACAGAAGAGAACAGGGTCTCAAATTTAGAAAACCAACTATGCTTGCTTAAGGGTAAAGGTGTGTTGGGGTGCTGCATAAAACCAGAGATTGAAATGAGCACAGATAAAGTTCCTTAAGTCAAATATGGAATAGACAAGAGCTACTCCTTGCTCAACGAAATGGACTCAACACCGCATATTAAGCGCCTAAGAATATACTTGACTAGTAAGTATCGTAAAACCTATGGATTGCTATGTCTCCAAAAGAGAATCAAGCATGTGTACAGGGGCATAAACGCAGCAGTGATAGGATTGGAGAGGTTCGGTGAGCAAATGAAGACCCTTTGAAGTCATATTGCATGGTACCCATTACACGGGTCTCAACTCTCCAGGTTTAAGGTATTCTTCCTTCAGCTAAAACATGCATGTGGAACCCAAGTATGATCAACCATGTGAACGGGAGACGTGTTCAAATATGTCTCAGTTTTCCTCCCCTGGTACTCGGGTGCAACATTCCAGACGCTTTACTAACACTCTCCCCACTTGGAGAGTCAGCGCCTTTAACCTCCTGTTTGGCCCAGTTTGCAATTTCTGCGGAAGATGAACAGGAATAGCGAGAACCAATGAGAGGCTAGCTGGAGGTGTCTGGACGGGCAAATTTAACTCTCATTTCCCACCAGGAAGAGGAAATAACCAAAGGCTCAGCGTGCCGTACCGGAACCAGATTAGGGCCTGAAGCCATCCTGCGGTGTTGCGGCCAGCTCAAAAGAAAGCGAGTTGAAGAAAGGAGCTCAGGGGCACTGTAATTCACAAACCTGCAGAGTTATAAATGACAGCTATCGTCCAAAAATAGACTGAAGTAAGGCTGCCAAGAGGACTTGAAAGCGGGGCAGAATTGCAGGAAACCGATTTCAGGAGGTAGACTGGAATTGCATTGAAAGCATAGGAAAAGAGGCAGAACGTCCACAATGATGCACTTGGCCAAAAAGGGCGTATGCGTTTTTTCCTGAATATATTCAGGAAAAAACGCATACGCCCTTTTTGGCCAACCAAGCAAGCTTGCAAAGGAAATCTGCACTACAATGAAGTCTCACTTCCCCCCGGTCAAAAGGGCCATCTGAAAAAAGTGTAAAATCCAGAAAGGCAGGACAGGCCATGGAGAACTGGGAGCCTTGTTATGCTGATGGGCGGGATGTAAATTGCCAACAGACACTCGGGAGAAGTGTATGGTGTTTCCTGAAACATGTAAAAAACAAAGCAACAGAACCTAGGGCACTTCCACTTATGGTCCTATAGCTTAGGGAAATTAAAATCAAAAAGACACAGCCACCCCAAAGTTTGGAACGGCTCTGTTTACAAGAACCTCGTTTACAGTACAAGTTCAACATCGCAGAAAGTGAAAAATGGATAAAGAAGTTGTGGTATTTACTTACAAAACAATATCACTCAGCAATGAAATCTGTGTCATCACGACCTTAGCAGCACAATGAGTGGATTCAGGTATGATGATTCTAACTGAAATAAGTCACACAGAAAAAGAAACATCATAAGATATCAGTAATACACGGAATGTAAACTTGACTACACAGGAAATGAATTACAGAACAGAACAGGGTCTCAAATTTAGAAAACCAACTTATGCTTGCTTAAGGGTAAAGGTGAGTTGGGGTGCTGCATAAAACCAGAGATTGAAATGAGCACAGATAAAGTTCCTTAAGCCAAATATGGAATAGACAAGAGCTACTCCTTGCTCAACGAAATGGACTCAACACCGCATATTAAACGCCTAAAAATGTACCTGACTAGTAATTATCTTAAAACCTATGGATTGCTATGTCTCCGAAAGAGAATCAAGCATGTGTACAGGGGCATAAACGCAGCAGTGATAGGATTGGAGAGGTTCGGTGAGCAAATGAAGACTCTTTGAAGTCATATTGCATGGTACCCATTACACGGGTCTCAACTCTCCAGGTTTAAGGTATTCTTCCTTCAGCTAAAACATGCATGTGGAACCCAAGTATGATCAACCATGTGAACGGGAGACGTGTTCAAATATGTCTCAGTTTTCCTCCCCTGGTACTCGGGTGCAACATTCCAGACGCTTTACTAACACTCTCCCCACTTGGAGAGTCAGCGCCTTTAACCTCCTGTTTGGCCCAGTTTGCAATTTCTGCGGAAGATGAACAGGAATAGCGAGAACCAATGAGAGGCTAGCTGGAGGTGTCTGGACGGGCAAATTTAACTCTCATTTCCCACCAGGAAGAGGAATTAACCAAAGGCTCAGCGTGCCGTACCGGAACAAGATTAGGGCCTGAAGCCATCCTGCGGTGTTGCGGCCAGGTCACAAGAAGGCGAGTTGAAGAAAGGAGCTCAGGGACACTGTAATTCACAAACCTGCAGAGTTATAAATGACAGCTATCGTCCAAAAATAGACTGAAGTAAGGCTGCCAAGAGGACTTGAAAGCGGGGCAGAATTGCAGGAAACCGATTTCAGGAGGTAGACTGGAATTGCATTGCAAGCATAGGAAAAGAGGCAGAACGTCCACAATGATGCACTTGGCCAAAAAGGGCGTATGCGTTTTTTCCTGAATATATTCAGGAAAAAACGCATACGCCCTTTTTGGCCAACCAAGCAAGCTTGCAAAGGAAATCTGCACTACAATGAAGTCTCACTTCCCCCCGGTCAAAAGGGCCATCTGAAAAAAGTGTAAAATCCAGAAAGGCAGGACAGATCATGGAGAACTGGGAGCCTTGTTATGCTGATGGGCGGGATGTAAATTGCCAACAACCACTTGGGAGAAGTGTATGGTGTTTCCTGAAACATCTAAAAAACAAAGCAACAGAACCTAGGGCACTTCCACTTATGGTCCTATAGCTTAGGGAAATTAAAATCAAAAAGACACAGCCACCCCAAAGTTTGGAACGGCTCTGTTTACAAGAACCTCGTTTACAGTACAAGTTCAACATCGCAGAAAGTGAAAAATGGATAAAGAAGTTGTGGTATTTACTTACAAAGCAATATCACTCAGCAATGAAATCTGTGTCATCAGGCCCTTAGCAGCACAATGAGTGGATTCAGGTATGATGATTCTAACTGAAGTAAGTCACACAGAAAAAGAAACATCATAAGATATCAGTAATACACGGAATGTAAACTTGGCTACACAGGAACTGAATTACAGAACAGAACAGGGTCTCAAATTTAGAAAACCAACTATGCTTGCTTAAGGGTAAAGGTGTGTTGGGGTGCTGCATAAAACCAGAGATTGAAATGAGCACAGATAAAGTTCCTTAAGTCAAATATGGAATAGACAAGAGCTACTCCTTGCTCAACGAAATGGACTCAACACCGCATATTAAACGCCTAAGTATATACCTGACTAGTAAGTATCGTAAAACCTATGGATTGCTATGTCTCCAAAAGAGAATCAAGCATGTGTACAGGGGCATAAACGCAGCAGTGATAGGATTGGAGAGGTTCGGTGAGCAAATGAAGACCCTTTGAAGTCATATTGCATGGTACCCATTACACGGGTCTCAACTCTCCAGGTTTAAGGTATTCTTCCTTCAGCTAAAACATGCATGTGGAACCCAAGTATGATCAACCATGTGAACGGGAGACGTGTTCAAATATGTCTCAGTTTTCCTCCCCTGGTACTCGGGTGCAACATTCCAGACGCTTTACTAACACTCTCCCCACTTGGAGAGTCAGCGCCTTTAACCTCCTGTTTGGCCCAGTTTGCAATTTCTGCGGAAGATGAACAGGAATAGCGAGAACCAATGAGAGGCTAGCTGGAGGTGTCTGGACGGGCAAATTTAACTCTCATTTCCCACCAGGAAGAGGAAATAACCAAAGGCTCAGCGTGCCGTACCGGAACCAGATTAGGGCCTGAAGCCATCCTGCGGTGTTGCGGCCAGCTCAAAAGAAAGCGAGTTGAAGAAAGGAGCTCAGGGGCACTGTAATTCACAAACTTGCAGAGTTATAAATGACAGCTATCGTCCAAAAATAGACTGAAGTAAGGCTGCCAAGAGGACTTGAAAGCGGGGCAGAATTGCAGGAAACCGATTTCAGGAGGTAGACTGGAATTGCATTGAAAGCATAGGAAAAGAGGCAGAACGTCCACAATGATGCACTTGGCCAAAAAGGGCGTATGCGTTTTTTCCTGAATATATTCAGGAAAAAACGCATACGCCCTTTTTGGCCAACCAAGCAAGCTTGCAAAGGAAATCTGCACTACAATGAAGTCTCACTTCCCCCCGGTCAAAAGGGCCATCTGAAAAAAGTGTAAAATCCAGAAAGGCAGGACAGGCCATGGAGAACTGGGAGCCTTGTTATGCTGATGGGCGGGATGTAAGTTGCCAACAACCACTCGGGAGAAGTGTATGGTGTTTCCTGAAACATCTAAAAAACAAAGCAACAGAACCTAGGGCACTTCCACTTATGGTCCTATAGCTTAGGGAAATTAAAATCAAAAAGACACAGCCACCCCAAAGTTTGGAACGGCTCTGTTTACAAGAACCTCGTTTACAGTACAAGTTCAACATCGCAGAAAGTGAAAAATGGATAAAGAAGTTGTGGTATTTACTTACAAAGCAATATCACTCAGCAATGAAATCTGTGTCATCACGACCTTAGCAGCACAATGAGTGGATTCAGGTATGATGATTCTAACTGAAATAAGTCACACAGAAAAAGAAACATCATAAGATATCAGTAATACACGGAATGTAAACTTGACTACACAGGAAATGAATTACAGAACAGAACAGGGTCTCAAATTTAGAAAACCAACTTATGCTTGCTTAAGGGTAAAGGTGAGTTGGGGTGCTGCATAAAACCAGAGATTGAAATGAGCACAGATAAAGTTCCTTAAGCCAAATATGGAATAGACAAGAGCTACTCCTTGCTCAACGAAATGGACTCAACACCGCATATTAAACGCCTAAGAATGTACCTGACTAGTAAGTATCTTAAAACCTATGGATTGCTATGTCTCCGAAAGAGAATCAAGCATGTGTACAGGGGCATAAACGCAGCAGTGATAGGATTGGAGAGGTTCGGTGAGCAAATGAAGACCCTTTGAAGTCATATTGCATGGTACCCATTACACGGGTCTCAACTCTCCAGGTTTAAGGTATTCTTCCTTCAGCTAAAACATGCATGTGGAACCCAAGTATGATCAACCATGTGAACGGGAGACGTGTTCAAATATGTCTCAGTTTTCCTCCCCTGGTACTCGGGTGCAACATTCTAGACGCTTTACTAACACTCTCCCCACTTGGAGAGTCAGCGCCTTTAACCTCCTGTTTGGCCCAGTTTGCAATTTCTGCGGAAGATGAACAGGAATAGCGAGAACCAATGAGAGGCTAGCTGGAGTTGTCTGGACGGGCAAATTTAACTCTCATTTCCCACCAGGAAGAGGAATTAACCAAAGGCTCAGCATGCCGGGCCGGAACCAGATTAGGGCCTGAAGCCATCCTGCGGTGTTGCGGCCAGCTCAAAAGAAGGCGAGTTGAAGAAAGGAGCTCAGGGGCACTGTAATTCACAAACCTGCAGAGTTATAAATGACAGCTATCGTCCAAAAAGAGACTGAAGTAAGGCTGCCAAGAGGACTTGAAAGCGGGGCAGAATTGCAGGAAACCGATTTCAGGAGGTAGACTGGAATTGCATTGAAAGCATAGGAAAAGAGGCAGAACGTCCACAATGATGCACTTGGCCAAAAAGGGCGTATGCGTTTTTTCCTGAATATATTCAGGAAAAAACGCATACGCACTTTTTGGCCAACCAAGCAAGCTTGCAAAGGAAATCTGCACTACAATGAAGTCTCACTTCCCCCCGGCCAAAAGGGCCATCTGAAAAAAGTGTAAAATCCAGAAAAGCAACAGGCCATTGAGAACTGGGAGCCTTGTTATGCTGATGGGCGGGATGTAAATTGCCAACAGACACTTGGGAGAAGTGTATGGTGTTTCCTGAAACATCTAAAAACAAAGCAACAGAGCCTAGGGCACTTCCACTTAGGGTCCTATAGCTTAGGGAAATTAAAATCAAAAAGACACAGCCACCCCAAAGTTTGGGACGGCTCTGTTTACAAGAACCTCGTTTACAGTACAAGTTCAACATCGCAGAAAGTGAAAAATGGATAAAGAAGTTGTGGTATTTACTTACAAAGCAATATCACTCAGCAATGAAATCTGTGTCATCAGGCCCTTAGCAGCACAATGAGTGGATTCAGGTATGATGATTCTAACTGAAATAAGTCACACAGAAAAAGAAACATCATAAGATATCAGTAATACACGGAATGTAAACTTGGCTACACAGGAACTGAATTACAGAACAGAACAGGGTCTCAAATTTAGAAAACCAACTTATTCTTGCTTAAGGGTAAAGGTGAGTTGGGGTGCTGCATAAAACCAGAGATTGAAATGAGCACAGATAAAGTTCCTTAAGGCAAATATGGAATAGACAAGAGCTACTCCTTGCTAAACAAAATGGACTCAACACCCCATATTAAACGCCTAAGAATGTACCTGACTAGTAAGTATCTTAAACCCTATGGATTGCTATGTCTCCGAAAGAGAATCAAGCATGTGTACAGGGGCATAAACGCAGCAGTGATAGGATTGGAGAGGTTCGGTGAGCAAATGAAGACCCTTTGAAGTCATATTGCATGGTACCCATTCCACGGGTTTCAACTACCCAGGTTTAAGGTATTCTTCCTTCAGCTAAAACATGCATGTGGAACCTAGAGTATGATCAACCATGTGATCGGGAGACGTGTTCAAATATGTCTCAGTTTTCCTCCCCTGGTACTGGGGTGCAACATTCCAGACGCTTTACTAACACTCTCCCCACTTGGAGAGTCAGTCCCTTTAACCTCCTGTTTGGCCCAGTTTGCAATTTCTGTGGAAGATGAACAGGAATAGCGAGAACCAATGAGAGGCTAGCTGGAGGTGTCTGGACGGGCAAATTTAACTCTCATTTCCCACCAGGAAGAGGAATTAACCAAAGGCTCAGCATGCCGGGTCGGAACCAGATTAAGGCTTGAAGCCATCCTGCGGTGTTGCGGCCAGGTCACAAGAAAGCGAGTTGAAGAAAGGAGCTCAGGGGCACTGTAATTCACAAACCTGCAGACTTATAAATGACAGCTATCGTCCAAAAATAGACTGAAGTAAGGCTGCCAAGAGGACTTGAAAGCGGGGCAGAATTGCAGGAAACCGATTTCAGGAGGTAGACTGGAATTGCATTGAAAGCATAGGAAAAGAGGCAGAACGTCCACAATGATGCACTTGGCCAAAAAGGGCGTATGCGTTTTTTCCTGAATATATTTAGGAAAAAACGCATACGCACTTTTTGGCCAACCAAGCAAGCTTGCAAAGGAAATATGCACTACAATGAAGTCTCACTTCCCCCCGGTCAAAAGGGCCATCTGAAAAAAGTGTAAAATCCAGAAAGGCAACAGGCCATTGAGAACTGGGAGCCTTGTTATGCTGATGGGCGGGATGTAAATTGCCAACAGACACTTGGGAGATGTGTATGGTGTTTCCTGAAACATCTAAAAAACAAAGCAACAGAGCCTAGGGCACTTCCACTTATGGTCCTATAGCTTAGGGAAATTAAAATCAAAAAGACACAGCCACCCCAAAGTTTGGAACGGCTCTGTTTACAAGAACCTCGTTTACAGTACAAGTTCAACATCGCAGAAAGTGAAAAATGGATAAAGAAGTTGTGGTATTCACTTACAAAGCAATATCACTCAGCAATGAAATCTATGTCATCAGGCCCTTAGCAGCACAATGAGTGGATTCAGGTATGATGATTCTAACTGAAATAAGTCACACAGAAAAAGAAACATCATAAGATATCAGTAATACACGGAATGTAAACTTGGCTACACAGGAACTGAATTACAGAACAGAACATGGTCTCAAATTTAGAAAAACATCTTATGCTTGCTTAAGGGTAAAGGTGAGTTGGGGTGCTGCATAAAACCAGAGATTGAAATGAGCACAGATAAATTTCCTTAAGCCAAATATGGAATAGACAAGAGCTACTCCTTGCTCAACGAAATGGACTCAACACCGCATATTAAACGCCTAAGAATGTACCTGACTTGTAAGTACCTTAAAACCTATGGATTGCTATGTCTCTGAAAGAGAATCAAGCATGTGTACAGGGGCATAAACGCAGCAGTGATAGGATTGGAGAGGTGTGGTGAGCAAATGAAGACCCTTTGAAGTCATATTGCATGGTACCCATTCCACGGGTTTCAACTACCCAGGTTTAAGGTATTCTTCCTTCAGCTAAAACATGCATGTGGAACCTAGAGTATGATCAACCATGTGATCGGGAGACGTGTTCAAATATGTCTCAGTTTTCCTCCCCTGGTACTCGGGTGCAACATTCCAGACGCTTTACTAACACTCTCCCCACTTGGAGAGTCAGCGCCTTTAACCTCCTGTTTGGCCCAGTTTGCAATTTCTGCGGAAGATGAACAGGAATAGCGAGAACCAATGAGAGGCTAGCTGGAGGTGTCTGGACGGGCAAATTTAACTCTCATTTCCCACCAGGAAGAGGAAATAACCAAAGGCTCAGCGTGCCGTACCGGAACCAGATTAGGGCCTGAAGCCATCCTGTGGTGTTGCGGCCAGCTCAAAAGAAAGCGAGTTGAAGAAAGGAGCTCAGGGGCACTGTAATTCACAAACCTGCAGAGTTATAAATGACAGCTATCGTCCAAAAATAGACTGAAGTAAGGCTGCCAAGAGGACTTGAAAGCGGGGCAGAATTGCAGGAAACCGATTTCAGGAGGTAGACAGGAATTGCATTGAAAGCATAGGAAAAGAGGCAGAACGTCCACAATGATGCACTTGGCCAAAAAGGGCGTATGCGTTTTTTCCTGAATATATTCAGGAAAAAACGCATACGCCCTTTTTGGCCAACCAAGCAAGCTTGCAAAGGAAATCTGCACTACAATGAAGTCTCACTTCCCCCCGGTCAAAAGGGCCATCTGAAAAAAGTGTAAAATCCAGAAAGGCAGGACAGGCCATGGAGAACTGGGAGCCTTGTTATGCTGATGGGCAGGATGTAAATTGCCAACAGACAATCCGGAGAAGTGTATGGTGTTTCCTGAAACATCTAAAAAACAAAGCAACAGAGCCTAGGGCACTGCCACTTATGGTCCTATAGCTTAGGGAAATTAAAATCAAAAAGACACAGCCACCCCAAAGTTTGGGACGCCTCTGTTTACAAGAACCTCATTTACAGTACAAGTTCAACATCTCAGAAAGTGAAAAATGGATAAAGAAGTTGTGGTATTTACTTACAAAGCAATATCACTCAGCAATGAAATCTGTGTCATCAGGCCCTTAGCAGCACAATGAGTGGATTCAGGTATGATGATTCTAACTGAAGTAAGTCACACAGAGAAAGAAACATCATAAGATATCAGTAATACACGGAATGTAAACTTGGCTACACAGGAACTGAATTACAGAACAGAACAGGGTCTCAAATTTAGAAAACCAACTTATTCTTGCTTAAAGGTAAAGGTGAGTTGGGGTGCTGCATAAAACCAGAGATTGAAATGAGCACAGATAAAGTTCCTTAAGCCAAATATGGAATAGACAAGAGCTACTCCTTGCTCAACGATATGGACTCAACACCCCATATTAAACGCCTAAGAATGTACCTGACTAGTAAGTATCTTAAAACCTATGGATTGCTATGTCTCCGAAAGAGAATCAAGCATGTGTACAGGGGCATAAACGCAGCAGTGATAGGATTGGAGAGGTTCGGTGAGCAAATGAAGACCCTTTGAAGTCATATTGCATGGTACCCATTACACCGGTCTCAACTACCCAGGTTTAAGGTATTCTTCCTTCAGCTAAAACATGCATGTGGAACCCAAGTATGATCAACCATGTGAACGGGAGACGTGTTCAAATATGTCTCAGTTTTCCTCCCCTGGTACTCGGGTGCAACATTCCAGACACTTTACTAACACTCTCCCCACTTGGAGAGTCAGCGCCTTTAACCTCCTGTTTGGCCCAGTTTGCAATTTCTGCGGAAGATGAACAGGAATAGCGAGAACCAATGAGAGGCTAGCTGGAGGTGTCTGGACGGGCAAATTTAACTCTCATTTCCCACCAGGAAGAGGAAATAACCAAAGGCTCAGCGTGCCGTACCGGAACCAGATTAGGGCCTGAAGCCATCCTGCGGTGTTGCGGCCAGCTCAAAAGAAAGCGAGTTGAAGAAAGGAGCTCAGG
The DNA here is from genome assembly GCF_949987515.2 of Delphinus delphis. Classification (NCBI taxonomy): domain Eukaryota; kingdom Metazoa; phylum Chordata; class Mammalia; order Artiodactyla; family Delphinidae; genus Delphinus; species Delphinus delphis. Next base: position 1,107 of record NW_027192737.1, on the reverse strand, counting down.
GGCACTGTAATTCACAAACCTGCAGAGTTATAAATGACAGCTATCGTCCAAAAATAGACTGAAGTAAGGCTGCCAAGAGGACTTGAAAGCGGGGCAGAATTGCAGGAAACCGATTTCAGGAGGTAGACTGGAATTGCATTGAAAGCATAGGAAAAGAGGCAGAACGTCCACAATGATGCACTTGGCCAAAAAGGGCGTATGCGTTTTTTCCTGAATATATTCAGGAAAAAACGCATACGCCCTTTTTGGCCAACCAAGCAAGCTTGCAAAGGAAATCTGCACTACAATGAAGTCTCACTTCCCCCCGGTCAAAAGGACCATCTGAAAAAAGTGTAAAATCCAGAAAGGCAGGACAGGCCATGGAGAACTGGGAGCCTTGTTATGCTGATGGGCGGGATGTAAATTGCCAACAACCACTCGGGAGAAGTGTATGGTGTTTCCTGAAACATCTAAAAAACAAAGCAACAGAGCCTAAGGCACTGCCACTTATGGTCCTATAGCTTAGGGAAATTAAAATCAAAAAGAAACAGACACCCCAAAGTTTGGGATGCCTCTGTTTACAAGAACCTCGTTTACAGTACAAGTTCAACATCGCAGAAACTGAAAAATGGATAAAGAAGTTGTGGTATTTACTTACAAAGCAATATCACTCAGCAATGAAATCTATGTCATCAGGCCCTTAGCATCACAATGAGTGGATTCAGGTATGATGACTCAAACTGAAATAAGTCACACAGAAAAAGAAACATCATAAGATATCAGTAATACACGGAATGTAAACTTGGCTACACAGGAACTGAATTACAGAACAGAACAGGGCCTCAAATTTAGAAAAACAACTTATGCTTGCTTAAAGGTAAAGGTGAGTTGGGGTGCTGCATAAAACCAGAGATTGAAATGAGCACAGATAAAGTTCCTTAAGCCAAATATGGAATAGACAAGAGCTACTCCTTGCTCAACGATATGGACTCAACACCCCATATTAAACGCCTAAGAATGTACCTGACTAGTAAGTATCTTAAAACCTATGGATTGCTATGTCTCCGAAAGAGAATCAAGCATGTGTACAGGGGCATAAACGCAGCAGTGATAGGATTGGAGAGGTTC